>NW_024543067.1:36870000-37220000 GCF_018167655.1 Microtus oregoni
CATAAATGTTTCCTCTGTTTTCAATACCTATGTGTGCCGGACTACATGAAGGCTCTTTGATGATTTCTCCAGGTGGCTTGAAGTCACAGAGCTTCTTTCCATCGTAGCTATTTGACTGTTGATTAAAAGGAAATAAGATATTAAAACTTTTTCAAATTTATTAGTGTAAGATAAGAACATGATGATAATGATGTTTCCCATAATTACATATACGTCACTTAATGTAAATTTAAAAATCCTATTGCAAGGATCGTGTGCCATCTACTCTAATTCTGAAAGGTTTCCTGTGTTTTCATGAAATTGTTTTAAAAGCCCAATATCTATAAGTAGGAATATGTGTTTATGGGAACTCAAGTTTCAAACTAGGATTAGAACATCTTTCTAGACTCTATGATTACAGGCTATTTCTCTCTAATACTTCTTTCTTTTGAAGGATTTTGATGAAATTTACATAAAATTACCAAGTATATTTCAATAAAGAAAATATGAAATATCTCTTGTGACTCTTACCAGTTGTGTCTCATTTGACATTTTTAACTGAAACATTGTCCCTCTGGTGTTAAGTCGCATAGCCCACTCTGAAGTTAAACAACAACAAAAAACATGTAAGTGCATCCACAGTGAAAAAGAAACATTAACAATTATACAACTCATTTCAATTTTTTTTTATATTAAGCAAGTTAAAAACAAAGTTATGTTAAATGTTAACAATTTGGCTATGTCTAAAGTTTTACAGGCTGGAATTCAGGTCCATGTCAGAATAGAAGGGATCTTAAAGGCCAGAGAGATGGCTCAGAGGCTATGAAAACTTGCTATTCTTATTCAAAAATAAATAAATAAATAAAACACCCAGATTCAGCAACCATATCAGACAGTTCACAACTACTTGTGACTCCATTCCAGGAGACTTAACACCTTCTTCTGGCCACCATAGGCATATGTATGCATATGGCACACATGAACTCACAAAGGCCCATAGTCATACACATAACAATTAAAACAACAGCTGGGCAGTGGTGGCACACACTTTTAATCCCAGCACTTGGGAAGCAAAGGCAGGTGGTTCTCTGTGAGTTCAAGCTCAGCATGGTCTACAGAACGAGCTCCAGGACAGGCTCGAAACCTTATCTCAAAAACAAAAAATAAATAAAAAATAAAACAACAAAAATAAATATTTTTAAAAGAGGCTCAGGATCCAGTAGTCAATACTAATGATGATAGTGATAATAATATAAACATAAAATACAAAGAGAATAGGCAGTCAAAATTTAAAAATGAATAATTTACTTACTCTGAAATTTAAATGCACTGATAAACAGGGACAGCATTTTTAGGGAGAAAAGAAAGATATGGACTATTGAGATTGTAAAAAAGTCTACGTAGATGGAAGTAATGGAGTTTAGAGATATGAAGATCTCCTAAAACTCTCAAGTCCAATAGCCTCAGCCTCCTGATTCAAGCTTTCACTTGTTGGTAGAGCACTTGCTTAGCTTACCATTCCATCCACAGAACTGGGGTGGGGTGGGGTGTTGCTACTGTATTCCAAGCAGACTGAACTCCCATTTACCTTGGTGAACTCCTCTCTCGATTACTCCAAACTCTTCTGTCTCCAAACAAGAGCTTGAGCTGGGTTTGATGAGCTGACATCCTATACGAGAAGAAAGACACATTCATGAAAGCAGATCAAGCAAGAAAGGATATACCTTTCCATGACTTAGAAACAACAGTTCCAATAACAGCAATGAAATACTGCTAAAGATCCCACTGAGTACAAACCCCTTTATGTGAAAAGGGTACTGACTTCTTTCCCTTTAAGCCTAAAGTGATGGTTACAAGGACAAGACAGAAACACTAATACTGAACCAGTGGGACAAGTTCACCAGGTAAAAGTGTTGGACACTAAGTATGACTACCTGATTTACTTGTCTAGGACATGGTAGAAGGAAAGAACTGACTCCCACAAATTGTATACTGACTTTTAGATGTGCACTGTGACAAAGAATAAATGTAGACATTTTTAAGCACTAATATTAATCAAATTGAAAAGAAAGTGAAAGAAAAATTTGAGACAGGTTTTTTTAACTGTGTCACTCTAATTGGCCTAAAACTTTGTAGACCAGACTGGCTGTGAACTATAGAAATATGCCTGTCTCAATTTCCTGGAGTACTAGGATAAAAGGCATGTGCCACCAAATCCACAAGATTCTTATTATTATAGAGAAAAAGATTACACTAGTAGTTAAATATTTAAGTGTATCAAAATCACATGGAGGGACCATTAAAACAGAGATGATCAGTATTCTTGATTCAGTTGTCAAAGATAGTCTGAAAACGACCTTTTAGTAGAGCAGAAGAACAATACTGGTTATTTTAGGACTGTCTTTAAAACTACAATTGGTTAAAATACATTAGGGCAGAGTTAGAGGCCTGTTTCTCATTCCCCCCTCTCTCTCTCTCTCTCTCTCTCTCTCTCTCTCTCTCTCTCTCTCCTGTCTTGTTTTCTTTTCTTTTTCAGATAGAGTCTATGTAGTCCTGGCTGTTCTGCAGTTCAATATCTAGACCAGGCTGAACTCAAATACACAGAGAACCTCTTGCCTCTGCCTCCCTAGTACTGGGGTACTAGGATTAAAGGTGTTATTTTCTATTCTTCTGTTATTTTTAACTGTCCTGAGAGCTGCATAACCTATTCTAAAAAGTAGAAAATTCATAGGTATGATAGCTCAGCAAGTAAAGGTGCTTGGTGCCAAGTCTGACAACCTAAGTTCCATCCCTAGAACTCATATGATAGGAGATGACTCCCAAAAGCTGTCCTCTGAACTCCACTCATGGGCTATGATACACACATACACACCATAAAATAACAAAATGTAATTAGAAAAATACACACATTTTTGTTCTATAAGAGTCTATGGAATGAGGAGAACCTCACCTAATGAGGCCAGGTTTTGGTAGTTCTCCAGCATCACCTCTCTGTAAAGGTTCCTTTGTTTTGTGTCCAATAAAGTCCATTCTTCCTGGGTGAAGTCTATAGCCACATCCTCAAAGGTCACTAACTCCTACAATCACATACACTTGGATTTTAGCCAACTAACATCTCCATCAAAGTTCACAGGGCACTGAAGAAGGAAACTCAATTACAAAGAGTTGGGAGTTCTCCAGCAGTCCATGCAAGAGTTTAGTGAATAGCCCTAGGCGCTCTTTATATCTATCTCGCTGCTATTAATTTTCACTTTTACATCTTAATTTTAAAGACAGGGTTGGCCAGATTGGCTGACCCTAAACTCTCTATTTTCCCTTTACCGACCCAGTGCTAGGAATAAAGACATACACCACTGTGCCTAGACTCCACCCTTATGTCTTTATTACACATCCCATTACCTCACCCATCTCATTTACTTCCTTCTATTCAAATGTGTTAAATGTACTCCATACACTTGACAAATGAGGAGAGATGAATAACAACTTTCAGAAAGGGGAATATTCGTCCCCTTTATCAACTGTCAGAACACAATAAAATCAAAAATACAAAAGCAGTGTCATGGATAAAGATTAATCACAAATTACTGAAACACTGGGATGAGATTCACAGTAATCCTAAGCCAGTATAAAAGCTTAGTTTTCTCACTGACATGATAAAATATATGACAAGAAGCAACGTCAGGAAGAAAGGATCTATTCTGGCTTACAATTTGAGAGGACATAGTCATGAAGAAATACAACTAATCACTCAGCCCTTGAATAAGGTTTTATTTCCTCCCAGAAACTCTGGAGAAAAATCTCTGCCTACATGGAAATGTGTCAGCCTTATGGGTCTAATGGCAGGATATACTTTAGTCACACCTGGTAACTACTTGTCAGGCAGTCGGACACCATCCTGTCCATCTCTGTCTTTTCACAATGAAAGTAGCTTGGGTCCCTAGAAAATAAACCTAATAGGAAAAAAGAAAACAGAGTTATCCATAATTCTCACTTTTACAAACATGGATGTCATCCTATCCTAGTTCAAAATTCCCATATAGTCCAACACAGGAAATCAATCTCTCAAGCTCTCTCTGTCTCTGTCTCTCTCTGTCTTTCTCTCTCTCACACACACGCACACATGCACGCACGCAGGCACACAGACATACACAACTCATCTTATCACATCTCATTTCATAGACACACGGGGCTGCCACACAGAGTACCAGAGTAGTCATCCTCAGAAAAAAAAGGAATGGTAACCACACTGCCCATAAGGACAAGTATACCAGTCATATTTTTTTTTACCAGTCATATTTTACAGGTAAAGAACAATAAGTCCTAGAAACAGGGCCTATTACCTGCACACGGGTGAAGGGACTCATGGGTAAATCAAGTGCACTCATTATCAGCAACCTGGCTTATAAAACAGGCTTCAGCAACCCTTGCCAACTTCAGTCATCTGTATTAATTATTTTTCTTGTTGCTATGATAAAAAAATATCCAACAAGAAACAACTTTGGGGGCTGAAAAGATGGTTCAGTTATTAAGAGCACTTGTTGCTCTTACAGAGGACCTATGTTCAGCACCTACACAGAAATTCACAACCATCCATAACTCCAGCTTCAGAAGATCTAATGCCCTTTTATGACGTCCACAGGCACCAAGCACAAATGTGGTCCACAGACACACATGGAGGCAAAACACAGGTAAAAAATAAAAGGAAAAAATCTTTTAAAAAATAAAAAGAAGCAACTTAAGGAAGAGTTTGTTTTGGCTTATAGCTGAAGAGGATATAACCCTTAGAATATACTGGAACACTTATCTTCCAGAAACTGAAAGACACATCTGGGCAGTTCACTTGAGTGGCCAAGATGATCTCTCTCTGCAGAAGGCATGGCACCAGGAGTAGGAGGCTGGCTGGTTACATTGAATCAGCAGTCAGGAAACAGAGTGAACAGAAAATAGGGCTGGGCTAAAAAACCTCAACCACCCAATACTGAGCCACTTTTTCCAGCAAAGCTCCACCTCCTGAAAGTTCTACAACCTTTTCAAACAACACTACAGGCAGCACTCATATGTCATTGGGGTAATTTGGTATTCAAACCACAGACGCATCTCTGACCTGGCAGTAATCAGAGCACCAGCACCTATCTGTACAAAGAGCACACAACGTATGAGCTAGACTTACCGTGGGACAAACTGATGGCTTCCATCATGAAAGGATGATGGTGCAATACACTGGAACACTCTTCCAGAATGTGAAGGACATGTCTAGGCAATTTATACATATAAGGGGTCTGTGGTGATCTTTCCTCTTTTTACATGGTGACTTGCATTCCTGAAGACACGGATCATTCATCAGAAAATCTTACTTATCAAATAATCAAGCATCATAATTAGCTCTTTCTCTTTCTGATGCTGATATGAGCGAAAGCCACTAAGAATGATAACACATCATCGGGAAAGATGGCTGAGCAGTTAAGAGCACTTTCTGATCTTCCAGAGGAACTGAGTTCAGTTTTCAGCACCCATGTTGGACTGATCACAACCACCTGTAACTCCAGCTCCAGGGGATCAATCACCCTCTTCTACCTCTGTGGATACCTTCATACACATGGAATACACTCATACAGACACACAGACAAACACACTCGTAGACATAAATAAAAACTTAAAAATTAGTTATCCTAAGGTATCAAGAGCTCCTATCATTAGTAGCATTTATGTTTAAAAACATAGATTCAAGCGGGCTGGAAAGATGGTTCAGTGGATAGAGTCCTTGTAACTCTTGCAGAGGACCTGGGTTCAGTTCCCAGCATCTACATGGTGGCTCACAACCATCCATAACTCTGGTTATTTTCTTTTGACCTCCACAGGCACCAGACACACAGATAGTGCACACACATGCAGGTAAAACACTCATACACAAAACAAACAAATTTTTTTGATGAACAAAAACATCTAGATTCAGAACCAGCAAAATAACTCAGCAGGTAAAGTGCTTACTGCTAGGCATGCTATCTGAGTGCAATCTCTGGGACCCATATGGTAGAAGGAGAAAATTAACTCTTGAAAGTTGTCCTCTGACCTCCACTCATGCTGTCTGAACCCAATCCAGTTACACAAACTCAATAAATAAATTTATAAATGGGTCATATAACAAACAAACAAGACTCAAAAAGAAAAAAGAACATGCAATTGTTCCAATCTTCAACTTAGAGATGAACTAAAGCTTTAAGCACTTTGACCCTCAATTCTCATCTGGAAAATAGCACTTCTCAATGGGAGGAAGACATTCCTTAGAAAAGGACTTGTTTTCAAAACTAGGACAAATAGAGGGGGTGCTATTTCAGGAAAAGGGGAAAGGTTAGGAAACTAACAGAAAATAAAGCACTACACAAATAGACTAAAAACACTAGAAAAACTATACAGGACTACTTCTTAACTTAGAGATGAGAAAGTCAGGTAAGGTCTGTATAGAGTGGGAAGGTATGTAGGCCATTTAGTTGTCTGTCTTACCAGTGAAATACCAAGGAGAAAAGAAAGAATTGTTAGTCTCTAAAGTACAAGTCATTTGGCTTATTTTTTTGTTATTTATAACAGATATACGATGTGGGATTCCCCTCTCTATGCTGTGAATACCATTAGTTAATAAAGAATCTGTCTTAGGTCTGGAAGGGAAGAATATAGGTAGGTGGGGAAAACCAAACTGAATGCTAGGAGAAAGAAGACAAAGTCAAGGAGAAGCCATGTAGCCACCGCCAGGAACAGATGAGCCAGAACCTTGCCAGTAAGCCACAGCCATGTGGTGATACACAGATTAATAGAAATAGGTTAAATTAAGATGTAAGAGCTAGCCAGTAAGAAGCTAGAGCTAATAGACCAGGCAGTGATTTAATTAATACACTTTCTGTGTGGTTATTTCGAGTATGGGCAGCCAGGAACAAACAAGTGGCCTCCTACAAAAGTTATAACTGATTTTATTTACTAGTGTTTTCCTTGATATATAAGAATTGTGTATTTTGGTGTATGGTGTAGTATTTCAGTACCATGTGTAAAGTATATAATGACCAGATGAGGGTAATTCAAAAATCAAACAAGAACGTTAAAAATGTGATGAAAATCCAGCAAGGAAGTTGAGGGTGATAGTGAATGCCATTATCCCCTGCACTTGGAAGGCAGATGGAGGCAGATCTGAGCTTGAGGTTAGTCTGCTCTACAGAGTGAGTTTCAGGACAGTCAGGGCTACAAAGAAACCTTTTTCAAAAAAATCCAAGAAAGAACATATTCCCAAAAAAGCCAAGAAGGACTAAAAAATGGATTTCTCTGACATTAGGAATGTGCCAAAGGCTAGAGAGATAGTAAAGTGGTTTCTTAACTTGTACAGGGACCCAAGTGTTATTTTCAGGACCTATGTAAAAATGCCAGGTGTAGTGGTATGCAGTTGTAATCATGAACTAGAAAGGCAGAGAGACAGGAGGATCCCTGGGGATCCTTGGTCACAGACTAGTCTAATCAGTAAGCTCCAGGCAAATGAAAGGCCCTGTTTCAGGAAATGGATGGCATCCCTGAATATGACACATGAGATCATTCTCTAGCCTCTACATACATGCACACACACATGGATTCAAACACAAATATGTATATATACACATGTGCACTTAAAAAATACCAAATCAATGTTCATACAGGATGTCATTAATGTCATGTCATACCTGTAGTCCTAGAAAAAGGTCGATACAGTAAGAATTTCTTCTGCAAAAACTGATGGCACCATTGTTGTAGTACTTCAGGTATCATTTGGAAAACACCAACTATGTCCCTTGAGAAACAGACATAACGAGGTTACAGAACCGCTGAAACAGGCAATGAGCTGTGTTGGCCAATATGTAAAGGAAGAATATCTTTAGCTGTTGACTAAATACAAGACAACCAGATGTGTTACTATACTCCTGATATTCAGGCTGAACACCAATATATGTCTCTGTTTTTTTATTATTCGTGCTACATCTGGCACAAACGTTTAGGGTACAAATTCATGAAAAGGCCATTTCCCGCTACACATGGCCAGAATCACCACCATACCAGCTAGGTTTTGCTTTCTTCTCTCCTGGCAGACTCTCCCTGAACCCTCTTCTCAGTCTGCTGCCAAACTAGATAGTTGGCTTAAAATCCAGTCAGCTTTCACTGTTCTACGCAGCAACAAAAAGCATCACATCTCCATAATCATTGTCAGCAGATTTGGTAAGACAATTGGAAATTCTTAGAGGGAAGAATTAGTTAAGAGATTTTTTTCACATTAAAAAATGAAAAACATATTACAATGGAGGAATTTGGGTCACAGTATGATAATACACTGGACAGCAATAAAATGGAACAATTAAATGAGATTAGATGGAATTCATTTAATGTCAATTATAAACATCTCATTTTATCACTAGAAAGTTGGTTAATCTGAGTGCTAAAATACAAGTTTTAGAAAAACTTAATAAAACAGATCATAAAGATATTCAAACCCAGATAGAGGATTTAATGGCGAATCAATTTCAGCATTGCATTATCAGGTTAGACAGGAACAGCCTAAGGTATCAAACAACCAACTTTAATATATCCAGTAACCCTCTGCCAAATGAAAGAGGCTCTGTAAATAGTAAATGGACTCCTGTGCCAATGTTAGATTCAAGGAGATTCAAGGAAGCAATAGTCTCATATGGCATGCATTTACCTTTTGTGAAGCAAATGATGACTCATGGTCAGTTTGTAATAAAATTATCCCAAAAGACAAGACAGACTTGGTTAATACTGTTTTAGAGCTTGGTCCACAATTACAATGGAAGACATGGTTGAGAGAAGAGGCTAACACTACTGAAAAACAGAGTGAAGCTAAAGGTATGGAAATATAACAAGATCAACTTCTTGGAGGAGGAGATTATGCTACTATAATTTGTTATATCAATGGAATACCCTCATTAACATTCCCTCAATCTTACAAACAAACCATAAATTAATGTATATGTCTGGGGAAAAATATTACAAGATATGCTAAAAAACAGTCACTGCCCATTCAGGTTGTACAAGAACAGGGCACAACAGCTACTGATCTTTCAAAGGTACCAACAACCCTATCTTTAAAATGGTTGACAGACAAACCTGTATGGGTTGTACAAGGCCTTTAACAGCAGACAAACTATAGGCTTCAGAACAGCTGATACAGGAGCAGCTATATGCTCAGCATATTGAAGAATCAACCAGTCCTTGGAATTCTCCAATACTTGTCAAAAAGAAATCTGGAAAATGGAGAATGGTAGCAGATCAAAGAGTTCTTAAGAAGGTGATTCAGACCATGGGTTCTCTATAGTCTGGAATTCCTTTGCTTTCTCTATTACCTAAAAGTAATAGTTATTGATTTTATCTTTTAGTTAATGTTTTATTTTTTTTTAATTTATTTATTTATTAAGGATTTCTGCCTCGTCCCCACAACCGCTTCCCATTTCCCTCCCCCTCCCCCGATCAAGTCCCCCCCCTCATCTGCTCGAAGAGCAATCAGGGTTCCCTGACCTGTGGGAAGCCCAAGGACTGCCCACCTCTATCCAGGTCTCGTAAGGTGAGCATTCAAACTGCCTAGGCTCCCACAAAGCCAGTACGTGCAGTAGGATCAAAAACCCACTGCAATTGTTCTTGAATTCTCAGTATTCCTCATTGTCCGCTATGTTCAGCTAGTCCGGATTTATCCCATGTTTTTTCAGACCTAGGCCAGCTGGCCTTGGTGAGATCCCAATAGAACATCCCCATTGTCTTAGTGTGTGGGTGCACCCCTCATGGTCCTGAGTTCCTTGCTCGTGCTCCGTCTCCTTCTGCTCCTGATTTGGACCTTGAGATTTCTGTCCGGTGCTCCCGTGTGGGTCTCTGTCTCTGTCTCCTTTCATCGCCTGATGAAGGTTAATATTCCTGAGGATGCCTATGTGTTTGTCTTTGGATTCACCGTATTTAGCTTCTCTAGGAACATGAATTATAGGCTCAATGTCCTTTATTTATGGCTAGAAACCAAATATGAGTGAGTACATCCCATGTTCCTCTTTTTGGGTCTGGCTTACCTCACTCAGGATAGTGTTTTCTATTTCCATCCATTTGTATGCAAAATTCAAGAAGTCCTTGTTTTTTACTGCTGAGTAATACTCTAATATGTATATATTCCATACTTTCTTCATCCATTCTTCCGTTGAAGGGCATCTAGGTTGTTTCCAGGTTCTGGCTATTACAAACAATGCTGCCATGAACATAGTTGAGCATATACTTTTGTTGTATGATAGGGCCTCTCTTGGGTATATTCCCAAGAGTGGTATTGCTGGATCCAGGGGTAGGTTAATCCCGAATTTCCTGAGAAACCGAAACACTGCTTTCCAGAGTGGTTGCACAAGTTTGCATTCCCACCAGCAATGGGTGAGTGTACCCCTTTCTCCACAACCTCTCCAGCAAAGGCTATCATTGGTGTTTTTTATTTTAGCCATTCTGACAGGTGTAAGGTGGTATCTTAAAGTTGTCTTGATTTGCATTTCCCTGATCGCTAAGGAAGTTGAGCATGACCTTAAGTGTCTTTTGGCCATTTGAAGTTCTTCTATTGAGAATTCTCTGTTCAGATCAGTGCCCCATTTTATAATTGGGTTGATTAGCCTTTTACGGTCTAGTTTCTTGAGTTCTTTATATATTTTGGAGATCAAACCTTTGTCAGTTGCAGGGTTGGTGAAGATCTTCTCCCAGTCAGTGGGTTGTCTTTTTGTCTTAGTGACAGTGTCCTTTGCTTTACAGAAGCTTCTCAGCCTCAGGAAGTCCCATTTATTCAATGATGCCCTTAGTGTCTGTGCTGCTGGGGTTATACATAGGAAGTGGTCTCCTGTGCCCATGTGCTGTAGAGTACTTCCCACTTTCTCTTCTATCAGGTTCAGTGTGTTCGGACTGATATTGAGGTCTTTAATCCATTTGGATTTGAGTTTTGTGCATGGTGATAGATATGGATCTATTTTCATTCTTCTACAGATTGACATCCAGTTTTGCCAGCACCATTTGTTGAAGATGCTCTCTTTTTTCCATTGTATACTTTTAGCTCCTTTATCGAAGATCAGGTGTTCATAGGTTTGTGGGTTAATGTCAGGGTCTTCTATTCGATTCCATTGGTCGACTTCTCTGTTTTTATGCCAATACCAAGCTGTTTTCAATACTGTAGCTCTGTAATAGAGTTTGAAGTCAGGGATGGTAATGCCTCCAGACAAACCTTTATTGTATAAGATTGTTTTGGCTATCCTGGGTTTTTTGTTTTTCCATATAAAGTTGATTATTGTCTTCTCCAGATCTGTGAAGAATTTTGATGCGATTTTGATGGGGATTGCATTGAATCTATAGATTGCTTTTGGTAGAATTGCCATTTTTACTATGTTGGTCCTCCCAATCCAAGAGCAAGGGAGGTCTTTCCATTTTCTGGTGTCTTCTTCAATTTCTTTCTTCAAAGACTTATAGTTCTTGTCAAGTAGATCTTTCACTTCCTTGGTCAGAGTTACCCCAAGGTATTTTATGCTATTTGTGGCTATCGTGAAAGGTGATGCTTCTCTGATTTCCCTCTCTGCTTCCTTATCCTTGGTGTATAGGAAGGCAACTGATTTTTTGGAGTTGATCTTGTATCCTGCCACGTTACTAAAGCTGTTTATCAGCTGTAGGAGTTCTTTGGTAGAATTTTTGGGGTCGCTTATGTACACTATCATATCATCTGCAAATAACGAAAGCTTAACTTCTTCCTTTCCAATACGAATCCCCTTGATCTCCTTATGTTGTCTTATTGCTATTGCTAGAATTTCAAGCACTATATTGAAGAGGTATGGCGAGAGTGGACATCCTTGTCGTGTTCCTGATTTTAGTGGGATGGCTTTGAGTTTTTCTCCGTTTAATTTAATGTTAGCTGTTGGCTTGCTGTAAATAGCTTTTATTATATTTAGGTAGGACCCTTGTATCCCTATTCTCTCCAAGACCTTTATCATAAAGGGGTGTTGAATTTTGTCGAATGCTTTTTCCGCATCTAGTGAAATGATCATATGGTTTTTTTCTTTCAGTTTATTTATATGGTGGATTACATTGATAGATTTGCGTATGTTGAACCAGCCCTGCATCTCTGGGATGAAGCCTACTTGATCATAATGGATAATTTTTCTTATGTGTTCTTGGATTCGGTTTGCCAGTATTTTATTGAAGATTTTTGCGTCGATGTTCATGAGTGAGATCGGTCTGTAATTCTCTTTCTTGGTTGGGTCTTTTTGTGGTTTTGGTATCAGGGTAACTGTAGCTTCATAAAAGGAATTTGGCAATGACTCTTCTGATTCTATATTGTGAAATACCTTAAGGAGTATAGGTATTAATTCTTCTTGGAAGTTCTGGTAGAATTCTGCATTGAAACCATCTGGTCCTGGGCTTTTTTTCGAAGGGAGATTTTTGATAACCATTTCTAATTCTTCGCGAGAAACCGGTCTATTTAGATCATTCACCTGGTCTTGGTTTAGCTTTGGTATATGATACTTATTTAAAAAAAATGTCCATTTCTTTTGTATTTTCCAGTTTTGTGGCATACAGGCTTTTGTAGTAAGATCTAATGATTCTCTGAATTTCCTCTGTGTCTGCGGTTATGTCCCCCTTTTCATTTCTGATCTTATTTATTTGCGTGTTCTCTCTCTGTCGTTTAATTAGTTTGGATAGGGGTTTGTCGATCTTGTTGATTTTCTCCAAGAACCAGCTTTTTGTTTCATTGATTCTTTGGACTGTTTTCTGTGTTTCTATTTTGTTGATTTCAGCCCTCAGTTTTATTATTTCCAGTCTTCTACTTCTCCTGGGCGCGTCTGCTTCTTTTTTTTCTAGAGCTTTCAGGTGTGTTTTTAAGTCCCCAATGTATGCATTCTCCGTTTTCTTTAAGTGGGCACTTAGTGCTATGAACTTTCCTCTTAGCACTGCTTTCATTGTGTCCGATAGGTTTGAGTATGTTGTCCCTTTATTTTCATTAAATTCAAGGAAGACTTTAATTTCTTTCTTGATTTCTTCCTTGACCCAGGTGTGGTTCAGTAGTTGACTGTTCAGTTTCCATGAGTTTGTCGGTTTTTTGGGGGCAGCGTGGTTGTTGCCTTCTAACTTTAATCCGTGATGATCTGATAAGACACAGGTGGACACTGATATTTTTTTGTATCTGTGGAGGTTTCCTTTGTTTCCGAGTATGTGGTCAATTTTTGAGAAGGTTCCATGAGCTGCAGAGAAGAAGGTATATTCTTTCCTATTTGGGTGGAATGTTCTATAGATGTCTGTTAAGTCCATTTGCTTCATTACCTCCAATAATTCTCTTAATTCTCTATTAGGTTTCTGTCTGATTGACCTGTCCCTTGGAGAGAGAGGTGTGTTGAAGTCTCCTACTACTAGTGTGTGTGGTTTGATGTCTGCCTTGAGTTCTAGTAATATTTCTTTTACATAAGTAGGTGCTTTTATATTGGGGGCGTATATATTCAGGATTGAGACGTCCTCCTGATGAATTGTTCCTGTTATGAGTATAAAGTGACCGTCTCGGTCTCTTCTGATTGATTTTAGTTTGAAGTCAGTTTTGTTAGAAATTAGTATGGCCACACCTGCTTTTTTCTTAGGACCATTTGCTTGAAACACCTTTTCCCAACCCTTTACTCTGAGTAGGTGCCTGTCTTTGTGGTTGAGATGTGTTTCTTGCAAACAGCAGAATGTTGGATCCTGTTTTCGTATCCAATCTTTTAGCCTGTGCCTTTTTATAGGTGAATTGAGCCCATTAATATTAAGTGATATTAATGACCAGTGGTTGTTTACTCCGGTTATTCTTATTGCTTTTGGTAGTAGAGATTGTGTGTCTCCTTTCTTTGAGATGTGCTCGTGAAGGGTCATTAGATGCCTGGGTTATTGTAGGCAGTGTTGGCAGTGTTGGATTCCTTGGGTTGCGATTTTCCTTCTATTACTTTCTGTAGGGCTGGATTTGTGGCTACGTATTGTTTAAATTTGTTCTTATCCTGGAATGTCTTGTTTTCTCCGTTGATAGTGAACGATAGCTTGGCTGGGTATAGTAGTTTGGGTTTGCATCCATGGTCTCTTAGCTTCTGCAGAACCTCTATCCAGGACCTTCTGGCTTTCATAGTTTCCATCGAGAAGTCAGGTGTAAGTCTGATCGGTTTACCTTTATAAGTTACTTGCCCTTTTTCTTTTGCAGCTCTTAATATTCTTTCTTTAACCTGTATATTTTGTGTTTTGATTATTATATGGCGAGGAGATGTTTTTCTTTGATCCAGTCTGTTTGGTGTTCTGTATGCTTCTTGAATATTTAAATGAATATCTTTCTTTAAGTTGGGAAAGTTTTCTTCCATAATTTTGTTGAAAATATTTTCTGAGCCTTTGAGCTGTGACTCTTCTCCTTCTTCTATTCCTATTATTCTTAGGTTTGGTTTTTTTATTGTGTCCCATAGTTCCTGAATGTTTTGTGTTGAGAATTTGTTGGCTTTGCTGTTTTCTTTGATCTGTTCGTTTATTTTCTCTATGGTGTCCTCAGCATCTGAGAGTCTTTCTTCTAGCTCTTGTATTCTATTGATTATGCTTGTTTCTGTAGACTCTGCTCGTTGGCCTAGATTTTCCATATCCAGCTGGTCCTCAGTTTGTATTTTCTTCTTTGCCTTCATTTCAGTTTTCAATTCTTGAACTGTTTCCATTACCTGTTTGATGGTTTTTTCTTGGTTTCCCAGGGTATCATGTACGTATTTACTCATTTCTTCAAACTTTTTGTTATACTTCTCATCCATTTCTATAAGGGCATTTTTTACATGTTGTTTAAGGGACTCTATTATCTTCATAAAGTCGATTTTTTCCACTTCTTCTGTGTTAGGTTGTTCAAATACTTCGGTTGTAAGATCATTGGGTTCTGATGTTTTCATGTTGTTTTTCGGATTATTGGGTGAGTTCTTGCCTTGGCGCCTGCCCATCTCCTCCTATTGATCCTATCCAATGGATCCTTTAGAAACCGGATCAGGTTTCCCTGCTGGCCAAGGGCTCCGCTTACAAAATGCCCTCACTCCCTTTCGTGGTTCCTGCTGCAGGCCAAGAACCCTCTCACCCCTCCGAAGGATCTTCAGGACAGGACCAGGCTCCCCTTGTGCCAGTGACCTGGCCAACCAAAGGCCTACCTCTTTGATTCAATTGTAGTAGGGCGATCTGCTCTCCTTATTGCATGCCTGTCCCAGCCGCTTGGGTCTGGCCGCCGCTCAGCCGCGTCCGGCGCCGTCACGCCTCCATTTAGTTAATGTTTTAAAGACTGTTTCTTCACTATACCTTTACAAGAAAAAGAGAAAAAAAATGCCTTCACAAGTGCCTACTTATAATAATTCTCAGTTGGCTAAGGGAGATCAATGGAAGATTCTCCCACAGGGGATATTAAATATCCCCACCCTGTGCAAATATTTTGTACAATAGCCTTGGGTGGAGTTTTCCTTCTAGTACTTTCTGTAAGGCTGGATTTGTGGATAGGAATTATTTAAATCTTGTTTTGTCATGAAATATCTTGTTTTCTCCGTCTATGATGATTGAAAGCTTTGCTGGGTATAGATGTCTGGGCTGGCATCCATGGTATCTTAGTGTTTGCATAACATCTGTCCAGGACCTTCTAGCTTTCAGAGTTTCCATTGAGAAGTTGGATATAATTTTGAAAGGTCTGTCATTATATTACTTGGTCTTTTTCTTTGTGGTTCTTAATATTCTTTATTCTGCATGTTTACTGTTTTGATTATTATATGGCAAATGGACTTTTTTTTGGTCCAGTCTATTTGGTGTTTTGTAAGCTTCTTGTACATTTATAGGAATATCCTTCTTTAGGTTAGGAAAAGTTTTCTTCTGTGATTTTGTTGAATATATTTTCTGTGCCTTTGATCTGGGATTCCTCTTCTATCACTATTTTTCAAGGTGGGACAGTCCTTCAAAAAAAATCCTGGTTCATAGAAAAGTCTGCCTAATATTCGAGGCCTTTAGACTGAGGATGGAAACCCCAACATTACAGAATAACTCTTGATGACTGTCCAGGAAACCAGTTGTTTCTGTCATTTCTCACATTTTTTGGAAGTTGATTGCTTGTACTTCCTGCTTACTCGGTTAATATCATTTCCTTCTCAGGTCTCTGAGGTAGTTGAAGACTAGATAGTTATAGTGAAAGTTTTCCATGTTTATCAGATGCAGAAAAGAAATTCACTAAAGAGGTGTAAAGTGTGTAAGGTTGAGAGATATCAAAAGACAGTTTTAGATGGTTACACAAGTCATGATAGAAAGCAAATTAGGTACAAGACTTTGGACTCAGCAAAATAGGATAGATATGGAGTATTTTCTCTAAATTTGTCAAATGCAAATGGACATTGTTGATATATTTACTGCCTGTATATTATATATATATATATTGATTGTACTTATTGTATATAATTTTTCCCATATTAACTATAGCTTCCTTTTTATTTTAGAGAAAAAAGGGAATATATAGTGGCATAGTATTTGTTTTTTAATAAATAAAGCTTGTCTGAAGATCAGAATGCAAAGCAGCCACACTATTCAACCATATAGCACAGGCAGTGGTGGAACATACCTTTAATCCCAGCACTAGAGAGGAATATGAAACGGGAGGAGACAGATCTCATGCTCAGTCTCAGTTTGAAGATTCATGGAGACAGCATCGTCCATTTCAGACTAAGGAAGAGATTAAGAGCCAGTGGCTAATTGTTTTGCTTTTCTGATCATCAGGCTGAACCCCAATATCTGTGTCTGGGTTTTTATTATTCATTTTATACTGAGGTTTAGGTCTCAGAATTCATATGTGGGCTCACAACTACTCTTCTGACTTGGGCACCTGCATATAAATGGTACAACTACAGGCAAAACACTCACATAAAAAAAATAAAATAAAATACTTTCAAAAAAGACAGCTAATATGGAAAGGGTTTTCAATGTCCCTAACACAAAAATGTCTGAAGTTGTACGTAAGCTAATTACCCTCATCTGGTCATTATATATTGAACAAAATGGTTCTAAAATACTACATCATACACCAAAATGCATAATTCCTGTGTATAAAGAAAAAACTAGCAAATAAAATCAGTTACTAAGTAATAAATAAATAATAAAATAAATAAAATCACTTGTATCTCTAGGTCTTTAGGTACCAACAACTCTTTCCTTTCTCCTTGGTATTTACCTAAACACCTAAACACTTAAGCTTAAGCTCCCAATCTAGAAAGACACAATCAACACCAAGAAGAACAACACTGTTCTCAATTTCAAGTTCTTCATTTGATAATAATTTAAAGCTAGTGAGTTTTAGCATGGTACTTTTATGTGTCAGGTCTTATACATTGCCACTTGACTCAGGTTACTTTGTGGTTTTAAACTAAGGGAACGGGGATGTGTTTAAATTTTAACTCTTGCTAAAATACACCACTTAACAAAGATGTATGAGTTCAGTCAATCTTGTTTTCAGATTATAGCATGCCTGGGGAGTCCACTAAAATTAAATATACCCCAAAAGTCTCAAGCAAATGAATAAACACAGAAGAAAACAACAAACATGTTTTATTTGAACTCTATCCTTGCTTAGATTTCCCACAGTCATAGCCTGCATTACAGAAAAACATTACATATTGGACATTAAATAAAATCAAAGACATTCCCACTTCCTGGCTTGGTAAAATGGCAGCACAGATCCCTAGTTAAAACATCTAACAGAAAATATGCTAAAATAGGGACTCCAGGATTAAATTTTATACGAGAAACCATTCTAGGAGGGTGATTATCTCTATTATTTCTCCATCTTTGGCCAGCTTTGTTTGCTAAAATCCAAACATAAAGGGAATCTATTAATGGTTTCCTATAACTTTAACTTGGTGGTACCACCACCTAGCCCCCCAGAAGCAATACTCTTGAAGAAATTACTGATTCCATCCATTCAACACCTAGCAATTACTGGACTCCAATCAATTGTGCAGTGCTCTCCCAACATGTTCTATGCTTATTTCAACAGGCTCTCAGCCAGAGTTTGCTTCCACCTCCAAAGGGAAATAATACACATTTTCCAAGCTACCTAACAGCTCTGTCACCAAGCATTATTATTGCAAGCAAGAGCTCAGTGAGACCCACCTTCTTCAGGAACACAGCATAACAATACACTAAAGAATTAATGACCTAAAGTAAAGGGTCTCAGGGGGCCTGAGAAACTGAACTCTGCATACTAACAAGAAAACATGTCTGAAAAGAAAGCCAACACTGATAAGAACATCTGCAGTCAGGAGCCAAGAGAAACATGACAACATATGAAAAAAAAAATCTGCAGGCATGTCTTGGCTCTGAGACTACAAAGAACAACACACAGATAAAATTTCCATCTTTTCTCTGCCCTCCAAAACCCCAAGTCCCCTGCACCTTGACACACAGCCTCCATTTCTGCAATAAAGGACAATAGCAATGTGCTTCTATTGAAGTTGGTCTCCTCTTTTATTTTCATGTTCCCTCCACCAATCCTGGTCTAACAATAACAACCCTCTCCAAGGAGACTCAGATGACACACTAAAATAGACAGCCCCAATACCTAATAATATTTTGGTAGTAAGATGGGATCACTGTCTTCCACTCCCTTCCCTCTCAGTATGACTAACTCCAACATCTATATTTTGATTTAAATCATCATTCGTTTATTCATTTGGCCTATTTGCATACAAAGACAGGAAAAACATTGCCCCTTATGAGTACTCATCAATTTGCAGTTGCATATTTATTTCCTTGGTTAATATTAAGCTTTTCCGATTGTTACAAGCTCTCTAAGAATGGTTATAGGCTGGATTGTGTCACTTTGCCATAACCAGCTACTCATGTATATAAGAAATGAACAAAACATTTAAATGTGTCCAGAGGGATGTACATCGGTGGTACAGGAGTTGCCTCACATGTACAAGGCTATGAATTCAAACCCTTGCACTACAAAATAAAGAAACATAATATCACAGTACACAACTTTCTGAAAGAATGAGGGAGTGTTTCAAAACAACACAACAGAATAACTATAACCATTGCTCTAAACACAGAGAGCCTTAAGGACATAATCACTTTCAATACTATAAACCTCCTAAAGGGAACGAGAGAGATGGCTCTTTCAAAGGAGCAGGCTTACAACTAACTAACTCCAGTTCCAGGGGATCCCTCTTCTGGCTTCTTCAGGTACCCACACTCACTTGCACATATAAGCACACAGACAAAAGCATATAAATAAATAATAAAATAAATCTTAGGGAGACAAAACTACCTTTGATGGTATCTTAGAACCAAGAACAACCAAAAGCGGGAGCCACTTTAGGGTTGGCAAGAGACCTGACCCTAGAGGGGCTCCCAGGTGCCCAAGCTGAGGTCCCCAGTTAGTTCCTTGGGCAGTTGAGGATAGGGAACCTGAAATGACCCTATCCTAGAGCAATACTGACGAATACCTTGCATATCATCATAGAACCTTCATCTAGTGATGGATGGAGATAGAGACAGAGACCCACACTGGAGCACTGGATTGAGCTCCCAAGGTCCCAATGAGGAGGGAGAACATGAGCAAAGAAGTCGGGACCACGAGGGATGCACCCACCCACTGAGACAGTGGAGCTGATCTATTGAGAGCTCACCAAGACCAGCTGGACTGTGACTGAAAAAGCATGGGATAAAACTGGACTCTCTGAACATGGCGAACAATGAGGGCTGATGAGATGCAAAGGACAATGGCATGGGGGTTTGATCCTACGTAATGTGATGGCTTTGTGGGAGCCTAGCCAGTTTCGATGTTCACCTTCCTAGATATGGACGGAGGTGGGAGGTCCTAGGTCTTACCACAGGGCAGAAAACCCTGACTGCTCTTTGGACTGGAGAGGGAGGTGGAAAGGAGTGGGGGGAGGGGGAGAAAGGTGGGAGGAGGGGGCGTAGGGTGGGAGGAGGGGGAGGGAAATGGGAGGCTGGGAGGAGGTGGAAACTTGTTTTTTTGGGTTTTTTTTCTCCTTTTCTCAATAAAAAAAAAAGAACAACCAAAAGCATATTTTTGAACAATATGGAAAATCTTTTTCCATAAAGACCACACGTTAATGACATTTTAATATCTTTATTATTTTTTAGATTCATGTGTTTTATGTGTTTCGGTTGCATGTATGTCTGTGTACTATGAATGCGCCTGGTACCCAAAGAGGTCAGAAGAGGGGGTTAGATCACCTATGACTGGAGTTATTAACAGTTGTGAGCTTCCATATGGGTGCTGGCAATAGAACCTGAGTCCTCTGTAATAGCAGCAAGAGCCTTTAACCACTGACCCATCTCCTCGGTCCCTAATTTCCTTATTTTATGATGCATTACCGAACACTTAAAGTTCAATTACCAAGCCTGCAATTTTCAAACTATTTCCTTTGAAACAGATGAAATCTGAAGTTTAAAAAAAAGGCCACATTTATATCAAAGATTCTATAAGGCTAATTAGAACTCGATGAATGCTGCAGATCTAGAGCAAAAGTCATCTGGGACTACGTTTAGTCTCCTTAAAATCCATCTAATGCTACCTCTGTATCTGATGTAACATCATTTCAAATGTCAGGTACAACCTTTGGTCTGTATTCTTAGCAGAACACTAGCTTCCACCAGTCCAAAGGGTAACAACCTATTTTTTACCTGGTGTTTCCACCAAGGTTTTCACATTGCCTTGACTGATGACTTTTGGTCTAGAACTACAAAAAGTTCACATTGCCAGGTGTAGTCGCCTACGCTTTTAATCCTAGCACTCAGAAGAAGACAGGCCAAACTCTGTTCCGGGCCAACCTGATCTACTTTGGGATTACGGTGTCACTCTTGCTGTGTAGCCTGACTGGCAGAAAAAAATAAATGAAAAGAAAAACAAATCATGGAACCACTTCTACATTAGAACATGTTATTTGGGGCAACAAATGTTCTCGGGACATGGTCATTATTTGATTTAGAATCAGCTCTTACTACCTTTGAGGTGAGAGGGTTTTTTGGGGTGGTGTTGTTGTTGTTGTTGTTGTTGTTTTGCATCAACACAGCTCACTCACTGACACACACACACACACACACACACACACACACACACACTTTTTTTTTCTTCCGAAACAAACCAATCCCAGTACTTCAACAGTCTCCACCCTTTGACTCCTGTGGGCAGGGCCTAAGAAGTTCAGGTGGACAGAATGACTGAATACTGTTTGGCTGCTTTCAGTACACACAGACAACTAAGAAAGCGGCTTCTTACCCAAATGTAAGTAAGCGTTGGAGATAAATAAGTGGCGTGCGAAGAGGACGCCGAATTTCTGAAGATACATTTGTCTGTAAATATACAGGGTGCCAACGCTCTCAACAGCTCTCACCTCGCACTCACCTGAAGGCGCCGGACCCGCCAATTCCTGAGGACGCAGGACGGAACCAGCCGCGCGGCGGAGATACGGGTCGCGCTCGCGGATCCGCAGAGGCCGAGGAAGCGCCGCTGCCGTGGGCCAAACCCGCCTCTCCCTGGCCGCCTACCCGGCACCACCTTTGCGGAGCAACGGAACTCCAACTCCCGAAGCTCGCTCCGGAAGAGATGGAAGGCAACACCGACAGCGCTTCCGCTTCCGGCTCTAGGCCGGAGGAGCGATTCCGGCTCCTGCTCAGGCGGTTCGGAAGACGTCTTTTTTTTTTCTTGGCATCACCAAGGTCTCACCCAGGTTGACGCCACTGAGACGGAAAAAGAACTCCGCGGACCCAGACCTGGGCATAAGAGACCGCGGAGGGCGGCTAATGTCACTTCCGCTTACCCCAGTCTCAGGCTGCAGTTGCCTCAGTTTACCCGGAGACCGAGTTTACGCCCCTTCGGGCAGGGAAATCACAGTCTTTAGAGTCTCAGCTGGCCTAACTGCAGAACCAGGCTCACGAGCCTTGTTTAGGCGACGGGCAAGCCAAGAGAGGATGCCTGGACAGAGGACCTGTCAGAGCGCTCAGGCCGCCAGGAGTTGCTCTTCTTAGAGGCTGAGTTTCAGTCCCAGTGTACTCACTTAAGTATCCAGGTACTTATATGTCTCCAGTCACAGCACTAGACGAGGAACATGTGGTTAGAAGTAAAGTCCATTTATTTCAAAAACGCAACGTGCCTCCTCCCATAAGTATGTGAGGTCTTCTTTTGAGCATACTCTATTTGTTTTGTAAAACCCAGTAAGGAAGTCTTTTTCTGCCAACTGGTTTCTTTTATATGTTAATACCGGTGTAGCTTCTTCCAGTCTCTCCTGTCACAGTACTCTTCTAGTGACTGCCTGTGTTCCTAGAGTCCTAATCTAGGCAGACTAGAAAGCTGAAATGAGAGGAAAGGGATATGAGAGGAAGGCCTGGAAGGAAGGTCTGCCTTGTGTGTCCTCTGGTCAGACTGAGAAAAATTAAGACACCCTATAGGCTCTAGGGGTTCCTACTATTATGATTTTGCTAAATAGCCCTGTTGTTAATTTGTCTTATATGGTGGTTTGAATAAAAATGGCACTATTAGGGGGTGGAGCCTTGTTGGAGTGTGTGTGGCCTTGTAGGAAGTACTTCCCTAGAGGGTAGGCTTTGAGGTTTCAGAAACTCAAGCCAGGTCCAGTGAAGCAGTTTTTTTCCAGCTGCCTGGGGATCAAGATGTAGAACCCTCAGCTACTCCAGCACCATGTCTGGCATGGACTGAATCTCCGAACTGTAAGCCAGCCCCAATTAAATGTTTTCCTTTATAAGAATTGCTATAGTGATGTGTCTCTTTACAGCAGTAGAACCCTAAGTCACCTTCTAATTGTTTATACCCATATATTGATGCTGCTCTCAGCCTTGCCATAGAAGCTTCCTGTTGCAGTGGGCTCAAGTCCAAATGGATTAAAGACCTCAATATCAGTCTGACCACGCTGAACCTGATAGAAGAGAAAGTGGGAAGTAGTCTGCAACACATGGGCACAGGAGATCAATTCCTACATATAACCCCAGTAGCACAGACAATAAGAGCAACAATGGATAAATGGGACCTCCAGAAACTGAGAAGCTTCTGTAATGCAAAGGACACTATCATTAAGACAAAAAGGCAACCTACTGAATGGGAGATCTTCACCAACCCCGCATCAGACAAAGGTCTGATCTCCAAAATATATAAAGAACTCAAGAAACTAGACATTAAAATTCTAATTAACCCAATTAAAAAATGGGGTACTGAACTGAACAGAGAATTCTCAACAGAAGAAGTTCAAATGGCCAAAAGACACTTAAGGTCATGCTCAACCTCCTTAGCGATCAGGGAAATGCAAATCAAAACAACTTTGAGATATCATCTTACACCTGTCAGAATGGCAAAAACTCATGCACATTGAACAGTGTTCATTAGAACCACCCCTGGGTCAAGGAAGAAATAAAGACTTCCTAGAATTCAACAAAAATGAAGGCACAACATACCCAAACCAATGGGACACTATGAAAGCAGTGCCAAGAGAAAAGTTCATAGCACTGAGTAAGTGACTTAACAGCACACCTGAAACTTCTAGAACAAAAAGAAGCAAACTCCCCAGGAGAAGTAGAAGACAGGAAATAATAAAATTGAGGACTGAAATCATAAAATAGAAACAATACAAAGAATCAATGAAACAAAGAGCTGGTTCTTTGAGAAAATCAATGAGATAGAAAAATTCTTATCCAAACTAATCAAAAATCAGAGAGAGAACATTAAAATTAACAAAATCAGAAATGAAAATTGGGAAATAACATACACTAAGGAAGTCCAGAGAATCATTAGGTCATACCACAAAATTCTGTATTCCACAAAATTGAAAAATATGAAAGAAACTGTCAATTTTCTGGATAGGTACCACATACAAAAATTAAATCAAGACCAGGTGAACAATTTAAATGGACCTATAGCCCATATGGAAATAGAAGCAGTCATCAAAAGCCTCCTAACCAAAAAAAAGTCCATGGCTGGATGGGTTCAGTGCAGAATTCTATGAGAATTTCAAAGAAGAGTGAATACCTATACTCCCCAAAGTGTTCCACATATTAAAAAGAGAAGGAACACTGCTAAACTTTTTATGAGGCTACAGTTACCCTGACACTTTGGCACAAAGACTCAAAAAAAAATCACAGACCAATCTCACTCATATACCTTTGAATACATGGGCACAGGAAACCACTTCCTAAATATAGCACCAGACACTGAGAGTAGCAATAAATAAATGGGACCTTCTGAAACCGAGAAGTTTCTGTAGAGCAAAGAACACATTCAATAAGACAAAAAAACAGCCCACTGAATGGGAAAAGATCTTCACCAACCTCAAATCAGATAGAGGACTGATCTCCAAAATATATAAAGAACTCAAGAAACTAGACATCAAAATACCAAATAATACAATTTTAAAATGGGGTACAGATCTAAACACAGAATTCTCAACAGAAGAATCTCAAATGGTCAAAACACACTTAAGGAAATGTTCAACATCCTTAGGCATCACAGAAATGCAAATCAAAAGAACTCTGAGATAACATCTTACACCTGTCAGAATGGCTAAGATTAAAAACACCAATGATAGCTTATGCTGGAGAGAATGCAGAGTAAGGGGAATACTGCTTCATTGCTGGTGGGAATGCAAACTTGTATAGCCACTTTGGAAACCAGTACATCAGTTTCTCAGAAAATTAGGAACCAACCTACTTCAAGACCCAGAAATATCACTCTTGGGCATATACCCAAAGGATGCTCAATTATACTATAAGGGAATTTGTTCAACTATATTCATAGCAGCATTATTAATAATAGCCGAGAACTGGAAACAACCTAGGTGCCCCTCAACAAAAGAAAGAATAAAAATGTGGTACATTTATACAATAGAGTACTATTCAGCAGTAAAAAACAATGACATCTTGAAAATTACATGTAAATGGATGGAACTAGATAAAATCATCCTGAGGGGAGTGTTTCAGAGCCAGAAAGACGAGTATGGTAAGTCCTCATTTATAAGTGGATATTAGATGTAAAGCAAAGGATAAAGAGCCTATAGTCCACGATCCAAGAGAAGCTAGGTAACAAGCAGAACCCTAAGAGAAACATACATGGATCTCCATGGGAAGGGAAATAGACAAGATTTTCTGAGAAAATTGGAAGCATAGGGGTGGGGGGAGAAGGAAGGACAGAAGGGGAGGAGGAAGGAGGGGGGAGGAGAACTTGAGAGAGTGGAACGCTCAAGATGGGGGAAGGACAGAGAGGGAGAGCAAGGAAAGAGATGTCTTGATTGAGGGGGCCATTATGGAGCTAGTAAGAGACCTGGCACTAGAGAAATTCCCAGGAATCCAGAAGGATGTCCCCAGCTAAGACCCTAAGCAATTGTGGAGATGGTGCCTGAACTGGCCTTGCCTTATAGTCAGATTGATGATTATCTTAAATGTCATCATGGAACCTTCATCCAGCAACTGATGGAAGCAAATGCAGAGATCCACAGCAGAGCACTTGGCTGAGCTCCCAAAGTCAGTTGAAGAGAGGAAAGAGCAATCATATGAGCAAAGGAATTAAGACCATGATGGGGATGCCCATTGAAACAGCTTACCTGAGCTAATGGGAGCTCACTGACTCTGGCAGGACAGCGAGGGAACTAGCATGGGACCAAACTAGGCCCTCTTAATGCGGGTAACAGTTTTATGGCTGGGGCAGACTGTGGGGCCACTGAAAATAGCACCAGGATTTATCCCTACTGCTTGTACTGACTTTTTGGAATCCATTCTCTTTGGTGGGATACCTTGCCCTCAGCCTAGATATGATGAAGAGGGCCTTGGTCCTGCCTCAAAGCAATGTGCAGACTTTGTTGAATTCCCCACGGGAAGCCATACCCTCTCTGAGGAGTTGGGGGGAAGTTGGAGGAAGTGAGAGGAGGGGAAGGAGTGGGAACTGGGATTGGAATGCAAAATGAGAAAAGACTTTTTAAAAAAAATAGTTAATTAGAAATAAAGAAGGAAAGAAAGAAAGAGAAAGAAAAAAGAGAGAAAGAAAGAGGAAGGAAGGAAGGAAGGAAGGAGAAAGAGAGAGAGAAGAAAGAAACAAAGAAAGAAAGAAAGAAAGAAAGAAAGAAAGAAAGAAAGAATCATATGAGCAAGAGATCAAGACCATGATGGGGATACCCACTGAAACAGCTTACCTGATCTAATGTGAGCTCACCAACTCAGGCAGCACAGCGAGGGAAACAGCATAGGCCCAAACTTGCCTCTTTTCTACTGGACTTTGGGAGCTCTGCATCTGCTTCCATCAGTTGCTGGATGAAGGTTCTATGATGACATTTAAGTTAGTCATTAATCTGACTACAGGGCAAGGCAGTTCAGGCACCCTCTCTACATGTACACTATCACTGCTTGGTGAGATTCCATTTATTACATTTATTAATTGCTGATCTTAGGGACTGTATTATCAGTGTTCTATTCAGAATGCCATCTCCTGTGCCAATGTGTTTAAGGCTATTTCCCAATTGCTATTACATCAGGTTCAATGCATCTGGTCTTATGTTAAGGTCTTTGATCTACTTGTACTTGAATTTTGTGCAGCGTGATAAATATGGATCTATTTGCCTTCTTCTACAATCAGATATCCAGTTTGACCTGCACCATTTGTTGAAGATGTTTTTTTTTCAGTGTGTATTTATGGCTTCCTTATCAAAAATCAGGAGGCTGTAGATGTGTGAATTTATGTTTGGGTCATCAATTAGACTGCCTTGATGTCTGGTTTGATGACGATACCATGTTCTCTTTATTGCTATTGCTCTATAGTATAACTTGAAATCAGGGATGGTAATTCCTCCAGCATGAATTCTTTTATTGTTCAGGATCATTTTAGCTATCCTGGGTTGAGAAATTGACTTTTCAAGGTCTGCAAAGAACTGTGTTGTTATTTTGATGGGGACTTCATTGACTCTGCCGATGGCTTTTTGTAGGATGGCCATTCTTACTATGTTAATTCTACTGTTAAATGTACATGGAGATCTTTCCATCTTCTTATATCTTCTTCAATTTCTTTCTCAAAGACTTGAAGATTTTGTCATAAAACCCTTTTATTAACTTGTTCAGACTCACCCCATATTTTATATATTTAAAGCAATTATGAAAGGGATTGTTTCCTGTTTCCCTGATTTCTTTCTCAGTCCATTTGCTACTAATTTTTCTTGGGTTAATCTTGTATTCAGTCTCCTCATTGTAAGTGTTTATCAGCTTAGATTTCCTCTGTGGACTTTTTAGGTCATTTATGTATACTATTATATCATCTAAAAATAAAGACACTTGGACTTATTCCTTTACAATTTGCATCCCCTTAACCCCCTTTAGTTTTCACATTTCTCTACCTAAAACTTTGTATATTATATTTAATAGATATGGAGAGAATGGACAACCTTGTATTGTGTAGTTGGAATTTTCTTTGGGCCACCAACCAGCTCCCAAATACAGATATGGAGACTTATTATTAATTATGAATGCTTGCCCTTACCTTAGGCTTGTCCACTATCTCTTTTAACTTAACCTGTTTCTATTAATGTACATTTTGTGTCAGGGCTTTTTACCTTTCTTTCATTCCGCATGTCCTACTTTCCTGTTTCCTCCATGTCTGGCTGTCTGGACCTTGGTGTCTTCATGTTGTTTCTTTTCCTTTCTTCCATGGGACTAAATTCTTCCTCCTACTTACTCTCTCTGTCCAAAAGTCCTGCATATACCTCCTACCTCACTATCAGCTGTTCAGCTTTTGATTAGATGAATCAGATGCCTTAGGCAGGCAAAGTAAAACAGTCACACATCTTCACATAGTTAAACAAATGCACCATATTAATTTGCATATTTAAACAAATATTCATCAATAATTTTTTTCCTGGTTTTAGTGGAATTTCTTTGATAGGTTGCTGTAAATTACCTTTATTAGATCGGTCCCTTGTATCCCTAATCTCTCCAGACCTTTGATTGTTCGTTTGTTTTTCAAGACAGGGGTTTTTTTTTTTTGTTTTGTTTTTATATATATTTATTTATTTATTATGTATACAATATTCTGTCTGTGTGCCTGAAGGCCAGAAGAGGGCGCCAGACCTCTTTACAGATGGTTGTGAGCCACCATGTGGTTGCTGGGAATTGAACTCAGGACCTTTGGAAGAGCAGACAATGCTCTTAACCACTGAGCCATCTCTCCAGCCCCTCAAGACAGGGTTTTTATGTGTAGCTTTGAAGCCTGCCCTAGAACTCATTCTGCAGACCAGGCTCGCCTCCAACTCATAGAGATCTGCCTGCCTCTACCTCCCAAGTGCTGGGGTTAAAGGTGTGTGCTACCATCACCCAACTCTCTCCAGAACATTTTTATCATGAAGGAGTGTCTATCAAATATGTCTATCAAAGACATATTCTGCACCCAATGAAATGATGCTTTTACTTTCAGTTTTTTTGTATGATGGATTAAATTTATTGATTTTTATATCTTGACTCATCCTTACAACTGGGATGAAGCCTACCTGATCATGGTAGATGATCTTTTTTATGTGTTCATGAATTTGGTTTGTAGTATTTTATTGAAAATTTTTGGACCTATGTTCATAGGGAAATTGGTAATTTTCTTTGTTGAGTATTTATGTGTCTTGGGAATGAAGGTAACTATGACCTCATAAAAAGAATTGAGCATTGTTTCTTCTGTTTCTATTTTGTGGAGTAATTTGAGTAGTATTGGCATTTAACACTGTAAGTCTGTTAGAATTCTGTGCTAAAACCATCTTGCCCTGGACTTTCTGTTGCTGTTGTTTTGAGACTTTTAATGACAACTTCTATATCATTCGGGGTTATGGGTCTAATTAAATTGGTTATCTGATCATGATTTCACTTTGGTAAGTAATAACTATTGCCTTGTTGGGGTTTCTATTGCTGTAATGATAGTGAACTAAACCTTTGGAACTGTAAACCAGCCCCAATTAAATGTTTTCCTTCATAAGAGCTGCCATGATCATGGTGTCTCTTCACAGCAAGAAAAACCCTAAGATACCTGTTGAGAAAATTATTTCTTTTATATTTTCCAATTTTTTTTGAGTACAGGTTTTTAAAGTATGTTTTTATGATTCTCTGGATTTCCTCGGTGTTTGCTGTTATGTCCCCTTTTCATTTTTTGATTTTGTTAATTTGAATATTTTCTCTTACTTGGTTCGGATAAGGGTTCTTCCGTCTTGTTGATTTTCTCAAAGAACTCTTTGTTTCATTGATTCTTTGTATTTTTCTGTTTCTATTTTATTGATTTCAGCGCTCAGTTTGTTCATTTATTGCCATCTACTCCTCTTCGGTGTGCTTACTTCTTGTTCTAGAACTTTCAGGTGTGATGAAAAGTTGTTAGTATGAGATCTCTCTTATTATTTTGTGTAGGCACTTAGTGTTGTGTACATCTCTTAGCACCACTCCTATTGTGTCATGTGAGTTTGGGCATGTTGTGTATTTATTTTCATTCAATGACAGAAAGTCTTTAATTTATTTCTGTCTTGACATATTCCCCATTAAGTAGAGAGTTGATCAGTTTCCATGAGTTTTTAAGCTGTTGTTTCTGTTGTTGATGATATCCAGCTTTAATTTGTGGTGATCTGATAAGATTCAGGGAGTTATTTTATTTTTCTTTTAAACACTGCTTGGCCCATTAGTTTTAACCTTTTATTGGCTAGCTCTTACATATTGATCTAACCCATTTCTAATATTCTGTGTAGCACCACAAGGTGGCTTACCAGGAAAGATCTTAACCTGCATCTGTCTGGAGTGGGAGAATCATGCAACTGCCTTGAATCTGCTTCTTTCTCCCAGAATTCTGTTCTGTTTACTCCGCCTACCTAATTTTCTGTCCTATCAGGCCAAGCAGTTTTCTTTATTAATTAACCAATGAAAGCAACAGATAGATACAAGACCCACTTCTATCATTTCCCCTTTTTCTGTTTAAACAAAAAAGAAAAGGCTTTAACTTTAACATAGTAAAATTATATATAACAAAACAGTTATCAAGTAAGAATTACAGTTATAATATTTATATCTATTTTATCTTTTATCATAACTAAGAAAAACTATAACTAACCATTCTTCAACTCCATCAAAGACTCCAGAAGGATATAATATTACCTAAGCAAACAAGAAATCCAGAACTCCAGAAATGACAGAGACAACTCGCTGCCTGGACAATCACCCAAAGTTCCTCTGTACTGTTGGGGCATCCATCTTCAGCTTACAGGCCCATAGTATCCAGCAGACATTTCCATGAAGCAGGAAATTTCAAAGACAGTTCAGTCACTCTCTGCTGTGTCCTGCAGAATGTCTCATAGACTCTTTCATAGATCAGGAACCCTGAAAGACCGTCTCACCTTTAGGCAAGTTCAGCAGTCCTCTCTCTGCGGGTTCTCTGTATCCAGTTTATGCAACAGTCCAGGCAAGTGCAGTTTCTTTCCCAAATGGCTATCAAACTCCATAAGGAGCCTCTTCAATGCCCATCTTCCTCTTGAAGTAACTGGTGCTGCCAGGAGCAGACGTGTCTCATTTTCATGAAAAGCCCTAAATTATTAAAACATTTAAATGTTTAAATGCCATATTCTGTAGCCTTTGAAAGATATGAAGAATGCATATCTAACTGAAATATATCTCTATATATCTAGAAAATCTAACTAACATGACTACAAGCTTTACTGTTTATCAATGATTATCCATTAGCAACTTATATTTCCTAATTATACATTACATTTTTAAGTGAACTACACAATCACAATACCTTAATCAAGATCAGAAATACATATACATATAACAAAACTGACCTTAAAATCCATACCAATGCAAATTATTCATATCTATATCATATCCCCCTTTAAATGTAAAAGAACATTTATAAACAATATTTGAGAACATGAGCGCAGTTTTTTCTCTCCAAACTGCTTCCTGCTGAATGGGGGCGCTGTTATTCAGGTCTTTTATGGGATAACCTGTCTGCCAGGTTCATCTCAGTAGGCAGTTGAATGAAGTAATTTTCTGAAGGTGTTCACAGCAACCTTTCAGGAGGGTGTGGTCTATCATGCCATATTGGGATAGACATAATCCACAGGGTCTCATCCTCTGTGAAAACAAAAGAAGACCCTTTCCAAAGCATCATATCCTTAGACCCAAATTTTGAAATCATAATACCCTTATATCCATTCTGGTTTAGCTTGGCAGCCCATATAGGGAAATGTCTCTCTGTATTTAGCTCCTTCACAGTCAAAAATTTTAAAGAAACACAATGTACATAATCCAGACTCTCTGTGAATTTTTACGTGGCTTATTTTTCTTTATTTTTTTTAATCTATAACTATCTGTACTCTCTCTTTAAAGACTTTGCCCTTTTTTTAAAAAACCATTAACTTTATTCTCTATATTTTTTTTTCTTCTCTCTCTCAAGCCTACGTACATTCATCCAACACTGTGATCCATTTAGTGGTCTGAATCTGTCCTATTGTGAATCTGTAATTTTTTTAATATCCAAGAGCATTTCTTAAAATGTTAAGCACTTCTTAAAAAAAATGATAAGCACTTCTTAAAAACTTAAGTTGCACCATGTAGGGGTAATACTGCACTGCCTGTTTACTGCCAGTCTAAACCTTAACTGTGCTTTTATTATGGTAATTACGATCGATCCTGCCTGAGGTCAGCACAATTCAGCGCAAAGCCGCTCCTGCCTCAGATCCATTTGGTGCCCCTGAGCTGTTCACAGTTCCAGGCACACAGCAAGTCCACATTGGAGCCGCAGTCAGCAGTTTAACTCTGAGACTGAGCGTGCAGCACAGAAACTCTTTTCATCCAAGTTACAGCCAAATCTGACACGCAGAGCACTGCGCAGTCTGAAAACACGCCTCTGTATGGCGGCAGGAATCCACCATGCTCTTCTGCCTGCCTGAAAGACCCTCGACGAGGACCTCTTTTCCAGAGGAGACCTCCCCAACGCCAAGGAACAGGCCGAGACTGCACGGATGCAAATCGCAAGAGGTTTATTGAGTAGACACAGGTACCTGCGGGCGGCAAGATCTCTCGGAAGACTTGCGCGCCTGCCAACTGGAGGGCGGGCTTTTTATAGGGAAGAGCAAAAAGCAAGTTTACAAAAGCAAAAGCATGGTTATTGGTCAACCGGAATGAGGCGGGAGCATGAATGGTTTCCTCTCAGCATGGGTGTCAGCAAGAAGCAAGTTTACAGAAGCAAAAGTGTGGTTATCGGAATGCGGCAGGGGGCATGAGTGGTTTCCTCTCTCAGCATGGATGCCTGGCAATAATCGTCCTGTTCCTATCTTATAGCTAACCTGCTTTGTTGACATCCTATCTTATTATCATCTTGCCTTGCAGTCTTCCTATCTCTATCTCCTGCTCTCTCAGGCACATGGGATGTTCTTACGGGAGCAGGCTGGCTGCTGATCCGGAGAATTTTTTTAAAGCAAACAGGACATTCCCCCAGGAGCATGCTAGCTACAGGTTTTGAGGAGGGGGTCTGTAGGGTCTTTCATGCCTAAGCCTGATTCTGCTGTCTTCCCAGGTGCAGGCAGGGAGTGCTGAGCCATCGGCAATGGTCTCAGAGCACTCTCCTTCCAATCCCAAGCAGGAACACAAACATCCAGTCCCATAAAAGCCATTGAAATGCTTTAAAGCCAGAGTTTGTACTGGTGGCACAGTCCCAAGAAAGCCACGCTTTAAAATGATGCAGCTTTTTTTTCTGTTGCTGTTGCTGAATCAGGAAATCTCTCTACGGCACGCCACCAACAAACAGCAAAAATCTGCATTAAACTCTGTCTCCTTTTTTTTAAAGCCCTCTCAGGTCAGGTTTTTAAGTGGATTTAATTGGTCACGTTAGGCGCCACTCTGTAGAAATAGGAGTTGGGGGAGCCGCTTCCCACCACACAGCTAGCTTTACCCGAAATAATTACACGGAAACTGTATTCTTTTAAACACTGCTTGGCCCATTAGTTTTAACCTCTTATTGGCTAGCTCTTACATATTGATCTAACCCATGTCTAATATTCTGTGTAGCACCACAAGGTGGCTTACCAGGAAAGATCTTAACCTGCGTCTGTCTGGAGTGGAAGAATCATGGTGACTGCCTTGAATCTGCTTCTTTCTCCCAGCATTCTCAGGGAGTTATTTTAGTTTATAGTGAAAAGCCTGTTTGCGCCTATTTGCAATTGCTTTTAGATTAAAGATAATCAGCAATAACAAAAGAGAAGTATAAACTTGCAAATTTTGCAAAATAATCCTAACTGCCGCACTTGCATCCTGACCACAGTACCCTGTTCCGCTCACTCTCAGGAAGCATCTGGTGCCCAGACTGAGACAGATAAAGTTTGTGGGAAATGTCAACATTTTATGGCATTTCTAGAAAATTTAAGGGAACTGATAATTGTGGCCCAGGTCTGATTTAATATGCTTATGTTATGTCCAATCATTTTGTACCCCATACCCACTATGCTAACCATGCTAATGTTGTGGGTTTTGCCTATAAAAGTTTTCTGGAATTACTGTTTGGGGTGCTCTACCTCTTTGGAGACTAGAGACACCCGATGGCGCTATCGTTAACGTTAAGACTCTTGCTTCTTGCATCTGCTGGATTGGTTAATTGAGTCATGGGGCTTCTCCCCCTTGGGCCCGCACCCAAGTGGGTGAGGGTCTTTCAATAGCATCTGTTGATTCTTTCTTTTTCATTTTTCTTTTTTTCTTTCTTTTTTCTTTTTTTGTTTGTTTGTTTGTTTGTTTTTCAAGACAGGGTTTCTCTGTAGTTTTTGGAGCCTGTCCTGGAACTAGCTTTTGTAGACCAGGCTGGCCTCAAACTCATGGAGATCCACCTGCCTCTGCCTCCTGAGTGCTGGGATTAAAGGTGTGCGCCACCACCACCCAGCAATATTGAGACTTTCTTTTGACCAAGTATGTGGTTTTGGAGTTCTATTCTTTTGTATGTGGGTAAAACACTCTGTAAATATGTTAGATCCACTTAGTTATAATGTGTTAACTCCAATAACTGTTTAGGCTTTGTCTGAATGACCTGTCCATTGGCGAGAGTGGAGTACTGAATTCTCCCACTGTGTATGAAAGTCAATTTGTGATTTAAGCTGTAGTGTGTTTCTGTTTACAAAAGTGGGTATGGTTGTGTTTGGAGCATAGATGTTAAGAATTGAGATGTCAAGTTGATGGATTTTTCCTTTGATGAGTATGAAGTGTCCTTCCTAATCTCTTTTGATTAGTTTTGGCTTGAAGTCTATTTTGTTACATATTAAAGTAGCAATGCCAACTTGCTTCTTAGGTCCGTTTGCATGGAATATCTTTCTCTAAAAGATATTCCCCTGAAGTAATGGTACTGATGTTCAGGTGTGTTTGTTAGATACAGCAGAAGGGTGGATCCTAGCTTCTACCCATTCTGTGGGTAGTCTGTGTCTCTTTATGTCAGAAAATTAGGTCCATTGATATTAAGAGATTTCAATGATCAATGGTTGTTGATTCCTGTTATTTTGTAGTTGGTGGTGGTGAGTGGTGGTGTGTAGGTGTGAGTGTGGTTCTTTTTTGGCTGGTGCAGGATTATTTATTTCCTGTGTTTTCATGGGTGTAGTTAACCTTTTCAGATTGGAGTTTTCCTTCTAAGCACCTTCTATAGGGCTAGATTTGTAGATAAATGTTGTTTAAATTTGACTTTATCATGGAATATCTTATTTTCTTCATCTATGTTGACTGAAAGTTTTGCTGGGTATAGCAGTCTGGGTTGGCATCTGTGGTCTTATAGAGAAGCAGCACATATGTCCAGGCCCTTCTGACTTACAGAGTCTTCATTAAGAGGTCAGATGTAATTCTAATATGTCTGCATCTATATGTTACTTGGTCTTTTCCCCTTGAAGCTTTTAATATTCTTTCTTTCTTTGTTCTTTAGAAGGTGAACAATGATACAGAAGTGTAAGCCAAATAAACCGTTTCCTCCCCAAGTTTACTTTCGTCACAGCAATAGTAACCTTTCAAAAAACTCATTGCCTCAATACTACCAAGTTAGACTTGGGTAGAATTATTTTTTTAGTGTTTCATTCATGTCCAACCTGAAGTGAATAGACATTTATTTCTGTCTACCCAGGAAAAGTTAAACATAATTAACATGTAAACATGTACCTATAAAACCTAATATGACTTGGAGAGGGTCAGTTGTATGGCTGTGATGGGTGGGAAGACATACAACTGAGGCTGGTGCATGTAAAAGTGGAGTTTCCATGAGGTCAGTACTGATAATGACTCTATTTCCCCATTTGCCTTGCTGTAGAGTACGCTATAAGTGGTTGTGTGCTTCCCGTGATGGGTGATAAAACATGCATCTGAGATTCAAGTACTCTTAGGGTAAATCTTGGGATAACCACTTTCTTCTACATGGCATAGGATGGCATACTCTCTTGAAGAGTACTGGATACCCCCGCTCCAAATGGCTGATCTATAACAACATATAATGCAGTATCTGAAAGTAAGACATATGAACCCTGATTATCTTACCACTGACATATTAGGTTGTCCATTGGTGAATTAATAATGGCATGGCTATTGTGAGCACTATCAACTGCTTCAGAGTTGGATTTAAGGCTACTGCACATCGATGAGGGAAGCTTCTTTTTTGCAGATGACAATGGTTACTATGGAAATTCCTAACTAGTCAAGTTAGCTGCTGAAAGTGACTGTTAGAGAGGCTTGGTGGACCAGTCCTCTGTAATCAACTGTAAACAGATGAAAATAATCCAGAATCTACATATCACCCCCATTCAAAGTTCAGACAACATTGTATAGGATCAGATGTGAAGAATATAAGAGCTAAATGAAAGACTGGAGCATTGTGCAGCTACTTTCTCTGAATAGAAACATCCCCCTCCCTCCTAGAGAGAAGATAGATGTGCAAAACTCAACAAGCTAAGGAAACAAGATTCAGAAGTTCAGAAAGCTACAAGATTCCCAAGGGCACTTCAGAAGGATTATAAAACAATAAACAACTACTAGGTAGAGACTCTCCTGCAGATGTTGTACGTAGAGACTCTCCTGCGGATGTTGCCTGCAGACTGGGCAGAGAGGTTCAAGAATGCAGCTTTCATTAAATGAAATGTTGCCCAGGATGGGCTTTTCACGTATGAATCACGCATACTCCTGAAAGTAAACCTAAGTCACTATTTAGCCTACTGCTGTGAAGAGACACCATAACCAAGACAAGTATTATAAAAGCATTTAATTGGAGGCTGGCTTACAGTTCCTGCTATCGTCATGGCAGGAAGCATGTGGTAGTATGTGGGAAGATATGATATTGGACAGGGAGCTGAGAGTTCTATATCCTGATCTACAGGCAGAGTGAGACTGGGTCTGGCACAGGCTTTTGAAATATCAAAACCTACACCAACACATCCCCCACCGAGGCCTTATCTTCTAATCTTCTCAAATAGCACCACTCCCAGGTGACTAAGCATTCAAATATATAAACCAATGGGGCCATTCTTATTCAAACTACCAGAAACCCCTAACCCTTGTTCCTATAAGTAACCCCCCAATAAGTTCAGTGGCTCACCAAACTCTATTTGGATGGAATAATTTCTTTCATCTGTCCAGTGCCCCTACCTGGGGTGAATAGCTGTTATTCCAATTGCCCCCCAAAAGCTAATACAACACAAATCATTAGTACACATACATTGAAGTATTCAAAACACTAGAAGTACACCTATAGAGACACCTAAAATCCATGGCTCTGTGCACACAGGAGATTTGAAAATATATGGAAGTATTTGCCATAGTTCATATATGCAGTTTGTCTTCAGTGTGAGTCACACATTTCTTTTAGTTCCACTAGTCCTTTCCTTGAAGTTATTCACTACTATGAGATCACAGGTGAGCATTAATTAAACTAGTTAGCAGGCGTGTTACTGCTAGACATATCGCAAATCAGTAGTGTTTTTCTCTACTGCAATTGTTCACATAAATAGGGTGACTCTCCTGTGCGCATGCTCATGTGGCTACAAAAATTGGACCACCTAAATTTTATACCACACACTGTACATTCAAAGGGTGTCTCTCCAGTGTGAGTTCTCAAATCTATATTAAGAGATGAGGAGGAAACAAGGCCTTTCCACACTGTTCGCAGTCAAAGGGTTTCTCTCATGTGTGATTTCTTAGATGTTAAAAATGTGAGGAAGGAGTGAAGGCATTCTGACATTCTCTGCATTCACCTGACTTTCTCCCATTGTCAGTGAGTACAACTGTCACAAAGACAGGGTGGCCACCAAAGACTTTTTCACAGTCCTTACACTGATAGGATTTTAGTCCAGTGTAAATTCGGAAGGGAATCTTAAGGCATGCAAATTTCTAAAATTTTATACATATCTGATATCCAAAAGCTTCTCACCAGTATGAGTTTTAATACGTTGAGTAAGTTAAGAAAACCTGATGCTCTCCCACACTGCTAACACAGATAGGGCTTCTCCCCAGTGTCCTTATATGTCTGTTAAAGCATGGGCACCCACTGAAGGCTTTCCCACAATCCTTACATGCATAGGGTTTCTCTCCCTATGAGTCTTCATGTGTCTGCAAAGGTAGGTAGACCGTGTAAACGCTTTCCCACACACTGGACACTCAAATGGCTTCTCTCCGGTGTGAATTCTCAGATGCACAGTGAGATACGAGGAAGATGCAAAGGCCTTTCCACATTGATAGCATTCAAAGGGTTTCTCTCCCGTGTGACTTCTTAAGTGTTCAATAAGGCCTGAGGAGGTACTGAAGGCTTTCTCACATTCGTTACATTCATAGGGCTTCTCCCCAGTATGAGTCAATACGTGTTTGGTAAAGGTAGTCCGTCCAGTGAAGGCTTTCCCGCATTCCTTACATTGAAATGGTTTTATTCCAGTGTGAATTTGGAAGTGTTTCTTAAGGCATGAGGAATTCCTAAATGATTTTGTGCACACCTGACATTCAAAGGGTTTCTCACCAGTATGAATTTTCATATGTTCAGTTAGTTGATAAAAGCTAGTAAATGCCTTCTCACATTCCTTACAATCGTAAGGCTTCTCCCCAGTGTGTGTTCGTAAATGTTTATTAAGGCATGAGCGCACAGCAAAGGTTCTCCCGCACTCCTTACATCCATAGGGTTTTTCTCCAGTGTGAGTTCGCATGTGAATCCGAAGGTAGGAGGAACGTGTGAACGCTTTCCCACACACTGTACACTCAAAGGGCTTCTCTCCAGTGTGAGTTCTCAAGTGTGCAGTAAGATAGGAGGAAGAAGAAAAGGCCTTTCCACACTGGTCACATTTAAAAGGTTTCTCTCCTGTGTGACTTCTAGAATGCTCAGTAAGTCCTGACCATTTACCAAACACTTTCCCACACTCTGTGCACTCGTAAGACTTCTGCCTTTTATGACTTTGTACGTGCGTAGTAAGGCCTGAGTGTGCAGTAAAGGCCTTTTCACATCCCTTACCTCCAGAGCATTTCTCTAAAGCAGAACAATTTGTGGGCTGAGTAAAAACTTTCTTACTTTCTTCCCATTCATAGAAATTTTCTTTACTGTGAGCTTTGCTGTCTGCCGTAAGTTGCAACTGATTAACAAAGGCTTTCCCAAAATCACTGCATGCAACGGAATTGCCCAGAATGCATGTCCTCTGGTAAACAATGCTTGGGTTCAGAGCAAAGGCTTCTTCACAGTCAATCAACACAGAAAGTTTCTCTTCAGTAGAGGCTTTCTTGACTGAAGGAAGTAAGTCTTTTCTAGCCCAACTATATTCAGAAATCTTTTCTGTATTGCAAATATTCATATGTGCCTGAAGGCGTGGGTGTTCACTGAAGAATTTTCCAGCCTCCTTGGAGTCACAGAGCTCCCCTTCACTGTGGCTTCCTGCCTGGTGACAGAGAGATGAATGAGTACTAAAAATTTTTTCAGACTTACACAGGACGTTCTAAGGGTAACTCTAAAACACCATGCTAGGTAACTCAAAGCTTCATGCTAGGAAACAGATTCCTGTAGGCAAAGGCTACATCTCTCAAACATCTTTTATTCATGCATAGAAATATCACAGAATTCCAAATATTCTCTGACCTTGGAAACAAAGAAATACCTTTGTTAATCTTGCCAGTTGTGTCTCATTTGATATATCTGGCCAAAAACTCTCCAGCTGAAGTTCTGTCTCTTTTGTCTCAAGGTTCATTTTCCTTTCTGAAATAAAACATTATCAAAAGTACACATGCAATCATTTATACAACAAAATATGATGTTGAGTATTTATTCTGATATTGAACATGCTAAGTTAATAAAGCAAAGATAGAATTAAACAGATTTATTATATAATTGAATCCAATTATATAACTCTGTGATTTGGCAGTCATAAGGATCTAGGGTCAAAATAAAATTATTCTTTCTATTTACATTTATTTATTTATTTATTTATTTATTTATTTAGTGCATGGCATGGCAAAAAGGTGGAGGTTAGAAAAAAAATACTAGAAATGATTCTCTCCTTCTACCAAAATTTGAGTTCTAGGATCAAACACAAACAGGCTTGGAAGAAAGCACCTCTACCTACTAAGCAATCTCAGTGGCCCCAAAACAATTATTTTGGGTAACACGTGATGGTAAACAAGAGTAATATGATTTGGGGAAGAAAGCAGTATACAACTGCAAAAATACAGACATGAACTCAAAGTGTAAAAGAGAGGATCACTGTTGAAATTTTAGCCTGGATATGGGGCTGGAGATATGGGTCAGGGGTTAGGAGGACTTGCCACTTTTTCAGAAGACAAGGTTTCAAATCCCAGCATCCACACAATGGCTCACAACTATCTGTAGCTTCAGTTCCAGGAGGTCTGATGCCCTCTTCTGGCTTCTGTAGGTACCAAGCACATAAATGGTGTACAGACTGACATGCAGGCACAACACACATACACATAAAATGAAATATTTCTAAATAACTTTTTTAATTTTAAAAAAAAAGTGTGAATAAAACAAATAATGCAGTAAAAGATGCTGAAAATCCCTCAGAACCTGCAGTCCAAGGACTGCGGTGCTCAGGCTCAAGACGGTCTTCTGTTTTTACATCTATTTATTTTGTATGCATCTGTGTTTGTGCATGTATACACATGAATTTAGGCTTGCAGCATGTGGGTTCAGGGAACCAAACTCGGGCAGTTAGGTTTGGCTGCAAGCTTCCTTACCTGTTGAGTTATTTCATCAACTCCCAGCTTGGTTTTCAAAGGGGTTTTTCCCATCAGTGGCATTGAGAATGGATTTGCTCAAAATAAAATGTATTCATATATAAAAAAATTCCTATGACTAGAGCGATGGCTTAGCAGTAAGAGCACGAAACCTAGGGTCAGTTCCCAGCATGCACACAGCAGCTCAAAACTGTCTGTAGCTCCAGTCCCAGGGCTCCACAGGTACTGCACACGTGGTACACAAATATACATGTAGACAGATAAAAATAAAAATAAAGGAAAAACTTTTTCCCAAAATAAGGTTCCTCATACTTCAAAATATACTGACCTTGTCAATAAGAAATTATTTTAACCCATGATCACACTGGAGACTGTCTTGTTCCACTATAGTCAACAAGTTTACTTCCTCCAACAAAGAGGTCAGGCTGGGTTTGACAAGCTGTACTCTGATATATAGAAAATGATATATCAATGACAGAAGCTCACAAAAGGGATGACAAACTTCCCCATGAAAGAGAAGTTATATTTCTAATGAAACATGAGAATTATTATCTTTTTTGAAATAGGGTCTCAGGTAGCCAGGCAAGCCTTGAACTCACTATGTGACCAAGGCCGAGCTTGACTATCTCCTAAGTACTGAAATTATAGGCATGCAACACCATGCTTAGTTTTATGCAGTACTGGGAACTAAACCCTTTGTGTATGTTAGACAATCACTTTACAAATACTGAGACATACCTATTCCCTAGACCCTCTTATATAAAGATTTACTTTTACTTTGTGTATATGAATATTTGCCTACATGTATGTATGTATACCATATGTGTGCAGGTGCCCAAGAAGGCCAGAACAAGGTGTCAGATCCTCTGAGATTGGAGTTACAGATAGTTATGAGTTGCCATGTGGATACAAGGAACTGAACCTGGGTCCTCTATAAGAATAGCAAATGCTCTTAATCACCTAGTCATCTCTCCAACTCTTGGAATTAGTTTTAAGTAGTTCAAAATGCAAATATTCAATATTTGGGCTATACTTGATTTCTGATATTACATTCGGGCCTACACATAGAGTAAAGCAATGGTGGCAAACACCTTTAATCCCAGCACTCAGAGGTGAGTTCAAAGCCAGCCTGGTCTAGAGAGCAAGTTCCAAGACATCCAGGGCTACACAGAGAAACTCTGTCTTGAAAAAAAAAAATTAGATGCAAACATTACTAAGATTTTTCTTCAAACTGGATGCAACAGAAATGGAGAAATATCTTAAATCTCATTGGAAATGACTATACCAATATTGTTTAGTTTTTTTGTTTGTTTTGATTGTGTTGAAACATTGTCTTGCTATGCAACCATGGCTGGCCTTGTGCTTGTTACATAGCTTAAATTGGCCTTGAGTTTGAGGCAATTCTTCTGTCTCAACCTCCTGCATGCCGGGATTATAAGTGTGTACCATCATGCTCAGCTAGTTGTTACTGTGTGAAACAGTCACATGAAAAAATGTGATAGCAGGTGACAGGAACACAAATGGAGAGTTTTCTGATTCAGTACATTTCTAAGGAAATGAGAGGGATGTTACTAACTAATTTTAAAGCCACACTGTTGACAACTGCCAATAACAGATTAAAATGTGCTAGGACAATGACAATGTCTCTATTATTTCCCACTATATTCACAGTTACATCATCAATCTACAGATGCTACAGGAGACAATGACAGTCTTACCTACTGTGGCCAGGTTCTGGTAGTTCTCCAGCATCACGTCTCTGTAGAGGTCTCTCTGAAATCCATCCAATAAATTCCACTCCTCTTTGGTAAAGTACACAGCCACATCCTCAAAGGTCACTGAGTCCTAAACCATCACATACATGGCAGTTTGAGCAAAGTGACATCACCTATGTTCACTGAAGAATGCAAAAGTGACCCCCATGCCTGTAAAGGGGTCTACTCCCGTATTCTATCCCAGAGCTCAGATAAGACATCTCTATCCACACTCATTCTGAGGACCTCATATATCAATCATCTGACTTTCGGAACCACTTACTCATAAAGTTACACTTCTACAACTCATACAGGGAGCTCTTCTCAGCCTGTTGATCTACCCTGTAGATACTCATAAGCACAATATAAAGACTTGCTAAATATGGGGTAAGAGATGGCATATCGGGTAAGAGTATTTGTTCTTACAGAGGACATGGATTTGGTTCCTAGCATACACACTGTGCTTCACAACCATCTGTAATTCCAGTTCCAGAGGATCCACTTTTCTCTTCTGACTTCCATGGGCAGCAGGCATATACATGGTATACATACATACATGCCAAACACACATACACAAAAAAAAATTAAATTTTAAAAAGATAATTTGTTAAAGCCAGGTGGTGCTAGCTCATACCTTTAATCCCAGCACTTGGAGGCAGAGGCAGGTGGATCTTTGTGAGTTCGAGGCCAGCCTAGTCTACAAGAGCTAGTTCCAAGACAGGCTCCAAAGCTATAGAGAAACCCTGTCTCAAAAAAACAAAAGAAAAAAAAAGATAATTTGTTAATCATATATGTGTGCATTCTTGGAGAAAGAGATCTGCAACTTCCTTATCATCTGCTATTATACTTAGAAAAATATATTAGGTTGTCAGTACCAGGAAAATTGAGAATAGCATGATTACTAAAACAATAAGATAATTCTCATAGTAATTTCTCACCAATGTGAGACACACCTTCCCAGGAAAATCCAACTAAGAAATGCAGTTTTGGCATGTTCTTTGCTGTCACCGTTGTTCTGATGAGCTGTGGGTACAGTTCTACTTACAAGGAAATGTTTTCTCTGTTGATCTGATTATCACATCTTTTGGAAAGACACCAACAAAATCCATGTTATTATTAGATAAGCTCTATATTTTTCATTATTACAGTACTCTTCAGAAACATCACTCCATCTTGTATGAATTTCATTTCTCAAATAACTTTCCATGTCTCAATTTTCTACACTGGAATTCTTAGTCTTCTGTGAATATACAAAATAAAAAGTATTCTAGTGGTTCACATCTTTAATCCCAGCACTCAGAAAGCAGAGGCAGGAAGGTCTCTGAGTTCAAAGCCAGCCTGATCTACAGACTGAATTCTAGGACAGACAGATGGACAGACGGACGGACAGATGGATGGACAGATGGATGGATGGCAGGCAGACAGATCCTAGTGGTTCACATCTTTACAGCACTTGGGAGGCAAAGACTATCTCTGAGTTCAAAGTCAATCTTGTCTACATAGCAAGTTCCAGACTAGCTAGGGTTACATAGTAAAAACCCTAGAATAAACAAAAGGAAAGAAAATTTAAAAAGAAAGTAATACTGGGAGCTGACAACACAGAGAAAAAAAAGATCCTTTGTTAAACTTACCATTTGTATGTCTCAGAAAATATGTCCTCTCAGCAAATCCTGCTGATATATTAAATGTTTGAGTTTGTTTAAAGCATTTTCCGGTTCTGAAATTTTGCAAACAAAAAAGAAATTTCAGCTTGAAGACAGAAAAGGCAAAGAAATGAAAAATTAGTTGGAGGTAAAACTTATAGTCCTCTTTGCAGTTGCTTTCAAAATAAAGATAAACAGAGTAAGGGCCATGAAAGACCTCAGTAAGTAAAGGTGTGCGCTGTAAAACCTAATGCCCAGAGTCTGGACCCAAGACCTCAGCAGGTAAAGGTGTATGCTGTAAAACCTAATGTCCAGAGTCTGGACCCAAGACCTCAGCAGGTAAAGGTGTATGCTGTAAAACCTAATGTCCAGAGTCTGGACCCAAGACCTCAGCAGGTAAAGGTGTGTGCTGTAAAACCTAATGTCCAGAGTCTGGACCCAAGACCTCAGCAGGTAAAGGTGTGTGCTGTAAAACCTAATGTCCAGAGTCTGGACCCAAGACCTCAGCAGGTAAAGGTGTGTGCTGTAAAACCTAATGTCCAGAGTCTGGACCCAAGACCTCAGCAGGTAAAGGTGTGTGCTGTAAAACCTAATGCCAGAGTCTGGACCCAAGACCTCAGCAGGTAAAGGTGTATGCTGTAAAACCTAATGTCAGAGTCTGGACCCCAAGACCCACATCATAGGTGATCAGACTTCTGGAAGTTGTCTTCTAACCTATCTATACTGTGACATGCATGTACACACACACACACACACACACACACACACACACACACATTATACTTCCAATTTCACTGAATTTATCAGTGACCAGTTTCTGTCCTCTCATTCTGTTCTTCCTATTGTTTTTTTTTATTATTAGTTGTAGTTTTTTTATTATTAGTTTTTTATTATTAGTTGTAGTATTATTACATTTAGTCCTCGGAATGGAATTCAGGTCATTTAGATAAGCAGCAAATACCCTTACCCACTTGCCATCCCACTAACCTTCTAATTATGTCAACGCTGACATGCTACTCACCATCTAAACAAAGAATGACTAGCAAGTTAAGGAGGCTCTTAAGGAAACAGAGGATCTCACAGACCCTGAGCCTGTTACCTACTATATAAAAACAATACCTAAACGTGGCAAGAAACGGAGAGAATGGAAACCAAACTTGGATCCTCTGATATAGTCCACCTTAAGTTAGGCAGGGGCTTGCCTGCCCTCAGTCCTTGACATTGTGAGGATTGCTGAAGAGGACCACTCCTACCCTAGAACATCTGACTACCTAGAATGTCCCTTGTCCCTTAAGATTAATCGAGTGAATAATGGGAATGTGTAGACTATACAAATGGCACTGTTGACAGTCATATGTAATGGAGCTTAATGGAACTCTGTTCTTCCCATTCAGTAGCAAGGACATCCATAATGAAGGGCAGTACCCAAAACACGAAATACTTGACGGAAGGTCAAGCCATCATTGTATTGCTTAATGTTCTGCCACAGATTGTCTCATCTTTGGATTTATGAGTTACTGGACAATTACTTTAAAATTCTCTCCTTCAAGCCCTGGGAGGTGGCATATGTCTATAATCCCAACATTTGAGGGAAAGGGGTAAGCAAACCACTGAGTTTGAAGCCAAGTTGACCCATATAGTGAGTTCTAGTCCAGCCAGAGCTACATAGTGAGATCCTATCTTGAAACAAAATTATACAAAACAAAAACAAACAAATTCTTCAGGGAGCGGGGACAGATGCTCAGTGGCTAAGAGCACTTACTGCTCTTATAAAGGATTCAGCTTCAGTTCTTCAAATGGGCCACAGTTGCCTGTAATTTTGTTCCAGGGGATTTAAGGATGACTTCTGGCTTTCTCAAGCACACACTCAAGCACACACACACACACACACACACACACACACACACCCCATCTTGGAACTTTTTCTTGACAGTTAACAAAAACATAAAAGAATATGTGTCTATTTATATAAAACAAGGCAAACTTTCTCCTCCACCACACCTAGGAGTGGTCATGTCCTTTCCTTTCCTTTTTATTTCTTTTTTTTCCCCCATTCATCTGGTGCCACAAGTGAAACAGCCTGCTCTTCCCACACTTGGCCAGCATTCCAGCTTTCTTGGGTCCCCACCAATGATGCCCCAAAGTCAGCAGAGAGTAGACATAGAGAAGACTGTGTCACCCCTTATCATTTATTTATTAGCAACAAAAGGCTGGGATGTTAAGTTTCAAACCTGGAACAAATGGTTGAGGTGCCTCGTTAATCTACCAAAGGAGACCTGGCTGTCAGGTTCTCCCAGCTTCCCTCTGTCTGGCATACTCTGCCAGGTAACCTGAACTCACCAACTCAGGACGCTGGGCTGCTCTTCCCTGTACCTTCCCAACCGTTTTCATTGCCTGCCCCTTTGTTTGTGCCCTTCCCCTCCTGGCTGCTGAGCCTGGTCTCCCTCTCCTATCTCCTCACATGGCTTAGGGTCAGGTCCACTCTGGACTCTCCCAGATGTCCCTGACTCTGGCTATGCTCTCCCACATATCTATATTTTCTCCTCCACCATACCTAGGAGCAGGTATGCTCCTTTCCTTTTCATTTTTTTTTTTTCATTCAGAGGACCTGAATTCACTTCCTAGCACCCACATGAATACTCGCAGCAATCTATAACTCCGTTTCTAGGGGAACAGATGCCCTCTTCTGGCCTCCACAGGGACCAAGCATGTATGTGATGGAAAGCTAGGCATGCAGGGAAAAAAAAAAAATCTATACTCATAATAAGATAAAATAAATTTAGATGTATTTTGGAAGGAGTGTGGAGAAATTTAGCTTTACTCAGGCTACTTATTAGTAACATTGTTGTTGAGCCAAGATTTTGTGACGGCCTCCCAGACTAGCCTCAAACGCCCGATCTTCCTAACCCCGCCTTTGAGTGCACACGCGTGCTCCACCACATCCAGCAACAACGCAGTTATGCTGCTGGGGCTGTAGTTGGCTCAGTGGAGTGTGCACACTGCTCTTGCAGAGGACCCGGGTTCGGTTTGGTTCCCAGATTTCGCAGCCGCCTTAAGCCAAAAAGACGCTCACCTCAACCAAGTGAATACTTCCGATCCTCCAACTCCTGAAGACTTAAGACCAAAACCCAACGTGCGTAAATCCTTTTCCTTTTGAACGAAAACGGAATGAGGGTCGCGCTCGCCCAAGAAAGCGCCGACGGCTCAGAGGAGGGCACCCCTGTCACCCAGGCGGCCTGCTGGACACAGCCTCGGAGAAGCAAAGAAACTACAAATCCCAGAGTCCCTACCGGAAGAAACCCAAGGAAACAACCGACAGTGCTTTCGTTTCCGGCCTACGGCTTCAGGACCGGTTCCGGCTCCAGCTCTGGTTCTGCTTCTCGTAATTTGGAAACCGGTTAACCGGTGGTGGCGCACGCCTTTAATCCCAGCACTCGGGAGGCAGAGGCAGGCGGATCTCTGTGAGTTCGAGACCAGCCTGGTCTACAAGAGCTAGTTCCAGGACAGGCTCCAAAACCACAGAGAAACCCTGTCTCGAAAAACCAAAAAAAAAAAAAAAAAAAAAAAAAAAAGAAATTAGAATTCCCTCTCACGAAGGTGCAGTTGGCCCTCGGTGGACCGGATGCAGGGAAGAGAAGCAGAAACAGACCCACAAGGTTGAGGTCACATTTAGGAAGGTGGTCCGGGCTGCGGGTGGGGATCGCCCACTAGCGGGACTTCAGAGGCAGCTTGGAGGTGATTAGCTCTAGTGTTGAGCGTAGGACTCCATAAAAATGAACTAAATCCTATTTAATTATTCTGCCTTTTAGATTGTGATCTCTCCTCTTTATCTGGACACCGTCTCTGTTCCGACAGTTGAGACTTGGGGTTTTCTGTCCTATCGGGATGGACCCAGTGCACAGGAGTCCATAACAGAATTGTTATGAAGAGACACCTGAAGTCGCTGGAGACATGAATTCTTTCCGGTCTTTAGACAAGCTGAGTTTGGTTAACAGCATCTTCACTGGGCAACTGAAAACCACCTGTAATTCCATCTCCAGATATCTCTCTCTCTCTCTCTCTCTCTCTCTCTCTCTCTCTCTTCCTCCCTCCCTCCCTCCCCCTTCTTCCTCCCCCCCCCCCCCTCGTCTAACATTTAATTCTGGTTTGTATGAAATTTGCTATGTAGATATATGTAGACCAGGATCGCTTGTAACGCACAGAGATCTACCAATCTCTGCTTACCGAAGATTTGGAATTTAAGTAGCTACTAAAAACAGAAAAGACTAAACAAAAGAAAAAACCTCGATTAGTTGGCTTAGCAGATAAAGGTGCTTGCTGCCAGCTGAATTCAACCACCACATGTTGAAAGGAGAGAACCAACTTGACCTCTGACCACACCACACACCACACCACACACACACACACACACACACACACACACACACAAGGGATAAACTGCCAGGCGGTGGTGGCGCACACCTTTAATCCCAGCACTCGGGAAGCAGAAGCAGGTAGAGCTCTGTGAGTTCGAAGCCAGCCTCGTCTACAGAGCTAGTTCCAGGACAGGCTCCAAAGCTACAGAGAAACCCTGTCTAGGAAAAAAAGGGAAAGAACGGGGGTTAATTGATACATTTTTAAAGGAATATATTGAACAGAAACTGGGCAAATTATCAGAGAAAGCAGAAGAGAACTGACACACACCGGGGATAGGGGTCCTTTTATAGCAGTTGAGAGACATTATGGGGGCCAGTTAAGTGGAATTATATTTGAGAAGAGTTTTTTAAAAACAGCTTACTATCTTGATATAGTTGAACTTTTAACACCATTTGTCCTCCGAAGACTGGCCATTTAAGATGAGGTCCAAAATTAGAAGGTAGCCTGTTTGCTAAGAAAAAAATTTTCTTTTTTAGGTATTTACTAACTTATTATTTATGTCATGTGTGCGCCACTTCAAGCATGGCTGTGGGGGTCAGAGGGCAAGGAACAGTCAGTTCTCTCCTTTCACCATAGCTCCTACCCACCGAGGCTGGGTACTTCCCACTTACGCAGGAGTGTTTAAACTTTTTAGTGCTTTTGGGGGGAGGGGGGTGCCGTTTTATGAAGTTAATGAAGTTATAGCAACTGATTTAGGCCAGGAATCATGGCACATGCTTTTAATACCAGGATTCTGGAAGCAGAGGTGGGCAGATATGAGTTCAAGATCAGCCTTATATCGACATAGTGAGCTCCAGGCCAGCCAGGTCTAGTGAGAGCCTACCTCAAAACAAACTAATTAAACAAGAAGTAACTAATAAGGGCTGGGGAGAACCCAGTGGGTAAGAAGAATCCTTGCTCAGAAAGAGTGAAGGCCTGGAATCTCCCGGTCATCACTAGAAGGTAGGAATGGCTGCATGTGGGGCTCATGCTTATGAAGCTTTTCAGCTGCGGCCATGAGTGTTTCATTCACGTCCACTGCCGTCGTTGAAACACCGCACGCTGGATCTGCACAGCTTTTGTGCTTGCGGATTTCCACAGGTTTGCCAGGCCCGCCTTGTGATTCTAGTACTAGAGTGAGTTTTCAAGCTGACCTTCCTCTTTAACTCCTTCACTTTTTTCTTTTTAGCTTATTCTTTGACATTGTTTTTGAAGATTTTTGTTTTGTTTTTTGAGACAACGGTTTCTCTGTGTAGACCAGGCTTGGCTTCAAACTCACAAAGATCCGCCTGCCTCTGCCTTCCGAGTGCTGGGATTAAAGGCGTGCACTACAACTGCCCAGCTTTGTTTTTTGTTGTTTTTTGTTTGTTTTGGTTTGTTTTGTTTTTGAGAGAGAGATTTTTTAAAAGATTTAGTTGGGTGTGATAGTGACAACTTTAATCCCAGAAGCAGAGTCAGGCAGATCTCTGAGTTTAAGACCAGCCTGGTCTACATCATGAGTTCCAGGCCAGACCCTATCTCAAAAATAAATAAGCAAAGTCTATGACTGTTTTATCTTAAGTTACTTTTCTATTGCTGTAAAGAAACACCACGACAAAGGCAATTTTTAAAGAATAGCATTTAATTCTGGCTTTGCTTACAGTTTCCACGGGTGAATATATAACCATCATGGCAGGGAGCACGGTGGTAGGCAGGAGGCATGACACTGAATAGTAGCTGAAAGCTTACATATTCAGACTACTACTACGAGGCAGAAAGACTGAGCCTGGCATGGGATTTAGAAATCTCAAAGCCCACCTCCAAGTAGACACCTCTTCCAACAAGGCCACACCCCCTGACCTTTCCCCAAACAGTTCCACCAACTAAGGAACCAAGTACTCAAATGTATGAGCCTATGGTGGCCATTTTCATTCAAACCACATTCCACTCCCTAGCCCCCAAAAACTTGTAGCCATCTCATAATGCAAAATCCGCTTTCAAAAATCCCCATAGATTCTTATAGTCTCAAGGCTATCTCTTAACTGCAACCCCCTGCAAAATCACAAAGCACATTAATTACTTCCACCATACAGCATAGACTACATGATCATTCCAAAGGGAGGAAAGGGGGCATAGTGGGGAAGAGTCAAAGCAAGACTGAAACCTGGCGGGGCAAGCTCAAATGCCATAGCTTGATGTCCTGTGACAAAGGGCGTGATAGATCACACCTCTCTGGACCTGGTTCCACTTGGTGCAGGTCTCGACAGGTATTCTATGGCTCTGGAATCTCCAAAACCTTGGGGTCTCTAACATAATCCAGGATTCACACAGTTTGACACAATGGCCTCTTTGGGCCTCCACGGCTTTAACCACAAAGGAAGGTTCCACAACCCTTTAACTCCTGCATCCTCTTGACTCTAAATCCAGGACCACATGGTTGGTGCTGCCAAATTCTGTTTGACTGGGCTGGGAACCCTGACCCCTTCCTTGGAATACATTTACAAAAGCTTTGATTTGTTGATACTTTATTTTGTTGAATAAGCTTTCTTTTGCTACACAGAAGATTCCTTAGGTATTTTCTGTTTACAAACTGGAAATCTGGTTGGGTGGAGGCTAGCCTCAAGGGCATCACTCCCTTTACTCCATTTCACATTGGGCCTTTCTCTTTGAGCACAAGATTTGACTCCAACATAAAATTTCCTGGCGCTCTTTTTCTTCCTAGTTTGTATTTCTTTTTGTTCCACTTGCGCTTTTTCATTGTAGATCTGCGTAAGAGTGATCACAAAAACTTTGTCTTAGTTACTGTTCTATTGCTGTAAGGAGACACCATGACCAACACATCCAAAAGAAAGCATTTAAGGGGGAGTTTGCTTACAGTTTCAGAGGTGAGTCTATGAGCACCATAATGGGAAGCATGGCACGGCACTGGAGCACAAGCGAGAGTTTGCATCTGATCCACAGGTAGAAAGCAGAGGGCTCTGCAAGACCTCCTAATTCTTCCCAAGAGCGGTCTATCGACTAGGAACCAAACATTCAAATATGAGTCTATAAGTGTCATTCAAACAACCACATGCTTGTATGTATGTATGTGCACCAGGTACATACTTGGTGCCTATGAAGGTTAAGAGGGATGAAGGGTGGGGGGCACTGGATCACCTGAAACTGAAGTTACATGTGATTGTGGAGTACCAGGTGGGTGCTGGGAACTGGATCCAGGTCCTCTGCATGATTAACACTGAGCACTCTCTCCAGCCCCACCCTCTGACACTCTTATACATGTATAATATATTTTGGGCATTTTCACACACTCATTACTTTCATCTCTCTCCCAGTCGCACTGAACTTCTTTCCTCCTATTTTGTTTTCTTTAGTGACCCACTGGATTTTAAGTGTTTTATTTCTGTGTATATGCTAGTGCACGTGAATGCCCCCAGAACTACTAAAATGGAGTAGCTTTCATGAGCGCAGAAGGGGGGTAATTACTGAAGCACGGCAAATTACAGGTGGGTAACTACTGAAGAAAATAACTTCTCTCCTAGCAACCACTAACTGTCAGTAGCTCCTTAGAGGGTTTTGATTCATTGACTCCGTTATCGGCTCCTACAAATGTTAGTCATAGTAACAGACTACACTGGCATCCAGGATCAGTCACAGTATAAAGGAGCAATGCTGTGAGACTGCTCCTGTCTAGCTAAGCCCCAGAACTCAATGGACTTGTCCTTTGTCAGAGCTGAGGAGTGGATTTCTCTACTACAGACCTCATGGCAGGACTAGAGAAAACAGTCAAGAGTACACACACCCTGTAATGCCTCAGGCTCTGGCCTTCACCAAACCACTGTATTATATTAAATATTAGCCAATATAGATTAGAATGCTTCCTGCTCTTGCAGAAGACCTTGGTTCCACCCCTAGTGGCCACATCAGGCAGCTCACAGCAACCTGGAACACCAGCTCTAGGGTATCTTATGTGCTCTTCTGGCCTCTTTGGGGACCTCTATGTATGTGATGACCATAAATTTATGCAGGTACACACATATGACATATAGCAATCTTTTTAAATGAATTATTAGCAAAAATAATTGAACAATCACTTCTCAAAATAAAACATGGTCAATAAATACATGGGGAAAAATGTTCAAAATCCTTGGCTATCAGGGAGAAAAAAAGACTTCACTAAGATTCCAACTGCTCCCTTTCAGAATGGTTTGTCCAAGAAAACAAAAAAACAAGACGTAGTGTGGGTGAGATGAGCCAGAACCCTTGTACACTGTTGATGAGAATGGAAATCAGTATGGGGGCTGCCCAAACAACTGGAAGCAGAACTATGGTTGATTGAACTGTACCATTTCACTCCTGAGTATACACCAAAGGAGGCAAGACTGCATACCCATGTTAACAGTAACACTACTCAGTAGCCAACTTAAAAAGTCAGCTTAGGTATTCATTAATAAGTAGACTGAGCCGGGCAGTGGTGGCATATCCCTTTAATCCCAGCACTCAGAAGGCAGAGGCAGGCAGATCTCTGTGAGTTCAAGGTCAGCCTGGTCTACAAGAGCTAGTTCCAGGATAGCTAGGGCTGTTACACAGAGAAACCCTGTCTCAGAAAAAAAAAAGAAAAAAAAGAGAGAGAGAGAAAGGAAGGAAGGAAAGAAAGAAAAAGACTGAGAGATGGATCAGCAGCTAAGATTGCTCTTCCAGGGGACCAAAGTGGTTCCCAACACCATTACTGGGTGTCTCAGGACATATAACTACAGCTCCAGGAGATCCAATACCCTCTGCTAACCCCCTTGGGCACCCAAACGCATGGGGAAGACCTATGTACAGTGGGAAAATGGGGGGGGGGGGTTGATACACAGAATGGAGCTTTCTTTAGCCATAAAAAAAAAAAAAAATTAGGTAACTAGTAGGAAAGTGATGGAACTAAAATGCATAGTAAGCAAAATAAGCCAGATCGAGTGACCAATATTGCATTTTCTCTCATGCACAGAATCAAAGAAAAAAATCCTTTAAAAGTATGGACAAGGAGAAGATGGAGGTTGTGGGGTGCATGTGAAGATGAGCGAAGTGCACTTATACACACCTGAGTATTTCAATGTAGCTCTGAAAGCAGTGTTCTTGCCTAGCATGCTAATAGGTCCAGGTTCAGTCACTCCTTAGGAACCACAGTACATTGGGGGTAGAGATAGGATTCAAAGTTCAAGGTCATCCTTGACCACGTCAAGTTTGAGGACAGTCTGGAATAAATAAGACCCTATTTCAAATACACGTGTTTATGCGCACAATACACGCTAAGCTATGTGGGTTCTGTATCACTTATCAAAATTCCTGGCAGTGTTTAAGGAAAGATTTGAAGTCATGGATTCAGAGGGTAAAATCGATCATGACAAGAAAGGGATGGTAGCTGGAATGGTTATGTGGCAGCAGGAGCTTGTGGGAGAACTGGCAGATCACAAGTAGAGAGGTGGACCAAAATGGTTGGCAGGTAAAACCTTCCAAGACCCACCCCTACCCACAACCTTCTAAAATGGTGGCATCAGCTGGAGACTACACATACAAACACATAGACTTGTAGGGAATATTTCATTTTCAAAGCATACTAGCTTCAAACAAAATTCAAAATTATACTATCTGGCTTCAATTATACTATACTGGCTACTCTTCCAGAGGACCTAAGTTCACTTCCCAGCAGCCACATGGAGGCTTATAACCATCTGTAACTCCAGTCCCAGAGAACCTGATGCCTTCTTCTGACCTTTTGGGCAGCAGGTACATACCTGATGCATAGAAACACATGCAGGCAAAACATACACACAAAAACAAAACAACCGGGTAGTGCTGATGCATGCCTTTAATACCAGTACTTGGGAAGCAGAGGCAGGTGATCTCTGAGTTAGAGGCCAGCCTGGTCTAAAAAGTGAGTTCCAAGATTGCCAGAGCTAGTGAGATATACTCTGTCTCAAAAAAAAAAAAAAAAAAAAAAAGTCTACATTATCTCACACTTGGAATCTAAAAAATAAATTGAAGTCACAGCAGTAAATGACAACAGTGGCTGCCAATGGCTAAGATTTAGGAGAAATAAAGAGATAACCATTTATGAGAGCACACTTTCTGTCAGTAGTGTCAAGACAGCACATTCACCTCTGTGACAACAGGGAACAATAATGTACTGTCCACTGAACACTGGCTAACACGTTAGGTGTTGGTAAGGTGGGCTGTTTTAGTTCCTGACAAATGAACACTCTGTGAAGCCTGGTTACACTCCAAGAGAGAAGTCCCTGCCACCCACTTACCATTCTCTGAGAGACATATAAGCATCTATCTCCAGGGCCTATGGAACTCTGTGTTCTCTAATTTGCTAAGACATTAGGTGTCTTCATATCAAATATAAAAGATAATGTTGTGGGCTAGCAAGTTGGCTCAGCATGCAAAGGAAGTGCTTACCTCCAAGCCCAAATACCTGAGTTCAATTCCCAGGATCCACAAGGTAACAGAGAAAACCAGTTCCTGAGTTGTCCTCTCATCTTCACACACGATGTTGTCCACCCCCATCCCAAATAAATAAATGTAATAGAAAAGAACTATGTCAGGTGAGGAATATATTCATTAGTTTGCATCTACAGTCAGTAAATAAAATTAGTGCCAGTTCTAACATATTAGTATAATGCAGTATTGTATCTTTGAGCCAGAATTGCAAGCTGGAGGTGTTTGGACTATACAATGAGACCGTCCCTCAAAAACTAAAGAAACTCAATCCTGCCCAAGAATTATTTTAAAAGTAAAGCTTGTGAAATCTCTCATAAAACACCCTGTGAAATTAAACACAAAGTATTCTCTGGCCCTTAGAATGTTATGTATAGATTTATTAGATCCACTTGGTCTCAAGTCTACTCCCTTAGTGATTTTAAGACTCAATGTTATTATCACTTCAGCACTGAAGAGCACTAAAGCCATCTTACACTCTCATCATAGTGCTATTTATTCCTCTCTACATGGACATTAATATTTGCTCTCCATACTTAGTGTTCTGTTTCTGGGATCACACCTTTACAACCATGACACCCTTACCTCTTTTTCGGTCTACTTATGCCCTAACAATAACGAGTCACTTACTGGAAGCACAGATGATTTTCTAAACATCATCAGCCAGGCACAGTGGGTCACTACTGAAGCCACTTGAGAGGCTAATGCAGGAGGATCATTAATTTGAGGTCAGTTTGCGATACACAGTGAATTCTAATCCAAACCTGAATTACACAGCAAGACCCTGTCTCAAAAACAAATAATGAAAAATTATTTATTAAGACAATTTCAATATCCTGGTCACTTCACAAAGTAACTTTTAAAAGGACCGCACAAATCGTGATCAAGAATGAGTTTATCAGTGGGATGCAAAGATGGTTTATGCAAAATAAATAAATGTGATACACTGAATGAACAAAATGAAAAACTGTATTGCAGAAAATATACAGAATCATGTAACAACATAGGATATCAACTGATGGCGACAACAGTCAATAAATTAGACAGAAACTCTAATGGCAGCACAGGGAAAACAAACACCGTTATCATTCAGTGTGACAAAGCTCAAACTTGTCCGGGACAGGCGCACCTTTCCATCTATTCAGCAAACACATGGGAAAGCCTAGCTGGAGCAATTAGGGTAAGAAAAAAAAAATTTTTTTCACCCAAGGAAACAAATCTGTTTCAGGTGACAGGGTGTCAACATAGAAAATTACTCTGTGAAAAAAATTTTAAGAAACTCATAAAAGTTCAATGATTTTCAAATCAACACAAAGTGTCTTTACATACTACAAATTTAAAAGCAAAAATATTATACACCCTATTGCATAAAATGAGAATAAAATTAAACAGGGAAAATCTAAACCACTATGAACAAGACTATAAACAAATGGCAGGGTATCCCATGCACACTGTTAAAATGTCCATCCTACCCAAAGTGCTTTGTAGATTTATTGCCATCACATTAGCAAATTAAATGGCATTCTTCACAGGCTTAGGAAAAAATTCCCAAGACATAAAAAACCAAAACCTTTCAAATTAGCCCAAAAACAAAAGTTTTAGGTTTAACAGTGTGTCACAGGCTAGAGATGAAGCTCAGTTGGTAGAGTATTCACCTAGCATGCCTGGATACCCAAGCACTGCGCCAAAACAAAAATGGTGAGTGTAGTGGTGCGTGCCTGGAACCCTACCACTGGAGGCAGAGGCAAGAGATCAAAAGTCCAAGATCACTCTTGACCATTCAGTTATTTCAGAGCCAGTCTAAGCTCCAGGAGACCTTTTCTCAAGGAATAATTACAAAAGAAAAATACATAACATAGGCAGTAATCCAACAGTACAATATTGATATAGACAACGTAACAAAATAGCTTAGATATAAACTTATCATTGCTAGGCATAGTGGCACATAATTTTAATCCCAGCACTCTGGAAGGTAGAAAGATAGGTGGATCTCTGTGAGTCTGAGGCTAACCTGGTCAGTTTCAGACCAACCAGAGTTACACCTATCTCAAAAACCTTATACAAGCCAGGTAGGGATGGTGGATGTCTTTAATCACAGTACTTAGGAGGGAGAGTCAGGCAGATCTCTGTGAGTTTGAAGCCAGTCTGGAACACAAAGTGAGTTCTAGGACAGCCAAAGCAACACAGAGAAACAACCTCAAAAAAAAAAAAAAAGAAAGAAAGAAAGAAAGAAAAGAAAAGGAAAAGGAAAAAAAAAGAAAGAAAAAGGTCAAAACAAAACCCTTATACAGTCAAAATAATTTCAAAAATGGGTTTAGAGCTATAGCTTGAGGGTAGAGTATGTGCCTAGCATTCATGAGGCCACAAGTTCAATTTCCTAGCACCAAAACACAAATGCTTATAACCAAATTTTCAACAAAACTATCAAACCATAAAAAGGATTGTTAAACAAATAAAAGGAACTGATAAAAATGGATGCACAAGCAAAACTATACCACTAACTATGGTGTGTACATGTGTGTGCAACTCCGAGGTCAAGAAAAAAGGAAAGAAAATTAAATAACAGTAAAAGAAATACAGTTAGGCTGGGTAGGTTGGCCCATACTGGAAATCTCTGCACTCAGCAGGCCTGGGGAGAAACTGCTGCAAGTTCAAGATCAACCTAGTCCACACAGTGAGTTCTATGCTATTATAGATTACATAATGAGATCACCTCCAACAAACAAAACCCTGAAAATCAAATCTTAGATTGTTGACACAATAGAACTCCAAAAAGAAAGCTTCTTGACACACCAGCAAAGAATTTTGGAGCTGACATGAAAAGCATGGGCATAAAAAGCAAATATAAAAAATTAGGGCAACATCAAACTGAAGATTTTACAAAGCAGAGCAGAAAACAAATCTGAAATGGCAGGTATACAGACGGAAAAATATCTGCAAATCATATATATTACAATGGGTCTATGTCTAAAACATAGCAACTCAGGTAACTTCACAGCAAAACATATACATTGATTTTAAACTTGATAACTGAAATTAATATTTTAGCAAAGACATACAAATGGCTTATAGATTAGAAAAAATGCAAATCAAAACTTATGAAACTATCTCACATTTCAAAATGGCACATAGAAAGAAAAAAGTAAAAAGATAAGCAATAAAAAGACTAGGTACATCATTGGAATATGAACTGATGGCCATTACAGAATAGTCCAGACATACTGAATTAAAAGTACACGTGTCATTACTGTAACAAACCCACTTTGGGGACTGCATCTGAGGACATAAGATCATTAACTAAAAAGAGACAGCTACACTAGCATTCAAGGCAGCAATACTCCCAACAGTCAAGGTATGGAAACTAAGTATCCATAGACATACCAAAGGATAATTAAATGTCCTAAAACAATTAACTGACCACAACACAGCTCTACCTTGAGGACATCATATAAACTTAAACTCATATAAACAGCTAGATATGATGGCACATGCCTGAAGCAGAAAGGCTGGGAGTTTGGGAGTCAGTTTGAGCGACAAGACCCTGGCACAAAAAATAAAAAATAAAAACCAAAGAATAGTTAATACAGATACTACTTGTTACTACAAGACTTAACAAGTAGAGACTAAAGGCAAGCTAAACTCCAACCAGAGAAAGGGTAGCGGCTACCAGAGACTGGGAACTCAAAGAAAGGGGTTGTCTTGGTCAGACCCAAATCGTCTTATGTAAGTACGTAAACACTATGTGACATTACTTTAAACAGTTAGAGTCAGGTATGATAGCTTGTACCTGCCATCTCGACACTAAGGAGACTGAGCCAGGACTACCATGAGCTCGATCAGTCTAGACTACATGATTTTCATACTCTTCTAGGTCAAAAAGTGAAAGTAACTCGAAAAAAGACAAAGGGGAAGAGGGGCACATGTGACACCAAACGAAATAAGTAGTGACTGTGTTCATTAGTTCACAATGCCAGCATGGGACATATACTAGACACCAGGTATAAACAATAGTTTTCAATCACATCAGACAGAAATATTTTAAAAAGGAAAACCTATAATGAAATTTAGAAATTTATAATTGAAGTCATAAAAATACACAAATATAGAAATATTCAAAGTTCATCTAGAAGCACCCAGGAAATCCATGTGTTGCCATCCAAAACTTCAAGACACTGAAGCAAATCCCCTATTACACATACGTGGTTTGTGTTCAGTCTGTAACCACCACATAAAGTCAAAGGTAAAAAGTTATTTCCCAAACTTCAGTAAGATTTTTCTCAACTGTGAGATTACAAGTGAACTAAGAAACTTAAAAACTATGACATTTCTACATGTCTTGCATCAACACACAGGGAAACACTAAAGATTTTCATCTCCTATAGTACAAACCTTGACAGAGTTCACCGATCTTGGGATTTTGATCTCTCCCATAGCCTTAAACTCAGAATGAGTTGCTTTTATAGCAGTGACAATTGAATGCTTTCATACATTGATTATTATAAGACTTTTATAGACTGAATTCTGATTGCAAAGGATGGATCAAGGGCTTCCAGAACAATTTTCTGAATACTTTACATTCAAAGGCTTTCCCCCCAATGGGGATTCTCATGTTGATTAGCATCAGCAGAAGCAGTGAAGGATTCCCTGCATTCCTTATATTCATACGGTTTCTCTCCTGTGTGTTTCCGTAAATGCTTATTAAGGCCTGAGTGCTCTGTAAAGGCTTTTCCACAGTACTGACATACATAGGGTTTCTCTCCAGTGTGAATTCGCATGTGAACTCGAAGGTACGAGGACCATAAAAATGACTTTCCACATATTATACACTGAAAAGGCTTCTCTCCAGTGTGAGTTCGCATGTGAACAGGAAGGTAGGAAGAACATGTAAATGTTTTCCCACACACTGTACACTGAAAGGGCTTTTCTCCAGTGTGAATTTTCAAATGCACATTAAGATAAGAGGAAGAAGCAAAGGCTTTCCCACAGTGGTCACATTCAAAGGGTTTCTCTCCTTTGTGACTTCTTATGTGTGCAATAAGGCCTGAGGAAGTGCTAAAGGCTTTTCCACATTCTTGGCATGCATAGGACTTCTCCCCAGTGTGATTTCTTAAGTGTATAGTAAGGCCTGAACGAGCAGTGAAGTCTTTCCCACAGTAAGTGCATTTATAGGGTTTTACTCCAGTGTGAATTCGAAAGTGGGTCTCAAGGGAGGAGGAGTTTCTAAAGGATTTTGTGCACACCTTACACTGAAAAGGTCTCTCAGAACTGTGAGTTTTTATGTGTACAGTAAGTTGAGCAAAACTAATGAAGCCTTTCCCACACTCCTTACATTCATAGGGCCTTTCACCAGTGTGTGTTCGCATGTGTTTAGTAAGGCATGAGCGCTCAGGGAAAGTCTTCCCACACTCCTTACACTCATATGGTTTCTCTCCAGTGTGAGTTCGCATATGAATACGAAGATAAGAAGACCGCGTAAATGTTTTGTCACACTGCTTACACTCAAAGGGTTTCTCTCCAGTGTGAGTTCTTAAATGTCCAACAAGAGATGAGGAATGAGCCAAAGCTTTCCCACACTGATAGCATTCAAAGGGCTTCTCTCCTGTATGAATTCTTATATGTTCAACAAGGCCTGAGGATGTACTGAAGGCTTTCCCGCATTCCTTACACTCATAGGGCTTCTCCCCATTGTGAATTAGTACGTGCTTAGTAAGGCCTGACCGTGCAGTGAAGTCTTTCCCACAGTAATTACATTTGTATGGTTTTATTCCAGTGTGAATTCGGAAATGGGTCTTAAGGCATGAGGAATTTCTAAAGGTCCTTGCACATACCTTACAACGAAAGGGCTTTTCACCAGTGTGAGTTTTTATATGTTCAGTCAGCTGAGCAAAACTGGTGAAGGCTTTCTCACACTCCGTACACGGATAGGGCCTCTCTCCAGTATGCTTTCGTAAGTGTATCGTAAGCCAAGAACGACCACTGAACGCTTTCCCGCATACTTTACATTCATAGGGCTTTTCTCCGGTGTGAGTTCGTATGTGACCTAGCAGGTAAGAGGAACGTGTAAATGCCTTCCCACATATGTTACACTCAAAGGGCTTCTCTCCGGTATGAGTTCTCAAATGCGTAGTAAGGTAAGAAGAAGATGCAAAGGCATTCCCACACTGGTCACACTGATATGGTTTCTCTCCTGTGTGACTTCTCATATGTTCTGTAAGGCGTGAGGGTTGAATGAAGGTTTTCCCACATTCCTTGCACTCATAAGACTTCTCTCGAGTGTGCTGGCGTAGATGCACAATTAAACTTGAGCGCTCAGTGAAGGCTTTCCCACATTCCTTACAGTCGTAGGGTTTCTCCACGGTGTGGCTTTGCATATGGACATTAAGGTAGATAGGATGTGTAAAGACTTTTTCACATTTCTTACATTCATAGTATTTGTTTTCAGGGGGAATTACAACATGCTCATTATGACTTACAGGAAGAGTAAAAGCTTGTCCACATTGACTCTTTCCACTATGAGAAGAACAATGTGCCTCAAGTTCTAAGTGGTTAAGGAAGGTTTTCCCACAGTCACTGCATTCAGTGGATTTTCCCAGAGTGCACATTTTCTGTGAAACATCTGGAGTCAAAGTGAAAGATTTTACACACTGGTCCAACTGAAAAATGTTCTTTTCAGTAGACGTTTCTTTACGTGGTGGCAGCAAGTCTTTTCCACACAAATTACTCTCTGACGTGTTCTCTGTATTTAGCCTACTAATGTGAGTCTGAGGGCATGCATCTTCACTGAAAACTCTTCCAACTTGCATAGAGTTGCCAAGCACCCCTCCATTGTGCTTTCTTCCCTATTGACAGAGGATAAAAAAAATGATTAAAGGATTGTTCAGACTTGCAGAGGAATGTGTACTTGTGAGAATTCTGACACACTAAACTAACTTATGCTGAGTATGTTGGTTTACTCCTGCAGTCCCAACACTCTGAAGGCTTAGTCTACCTTGAGTAATAGTGAGCTCGTCTGATAAAAGTACGGGTAAAGGAAAAAGAAAATGAGAAAGAAAAAAAGAAAGAAAATGAAAGAGATAAGAGTTCCCTTGCCTGTGATAGCTATTTCTATCAAGTATCTTTAATTTGTATCTATTTTTATTAGTGAATTCCTAATCTACCCTGAACTGGGACAATAAGAAGTATACTTGTTCCCCCAAGGAGTATGGCTCCTAGTAGTTCAACCATGCTCTAGTGTGTGGTTTGGTTAGTACAAATTCAAATTGGTAGATTACTTATGCTTAAAAAAAAAAAAAAGGATATAGAGTTGGCGTAGAGAAGTGGAGGTTACCAGGTCTTAGAGGATTTAGAAGTGGGAGGTGAATATTATCAAAATACATTTTATGAGATATTTTCAAATAACAATTTTTTTAGAAAGAAAGAAAGAGAGAAAGAAAGAAAGAAAGAAAGAAAGAAAGAAAGAAAGAGAAAGATATTCTGGGGCTGGAGAGCTGCCTCAGGTAAAAAAGCACTTGCTGCTCTTCCAAAGGACCCAGGTTAGTTTCCCAGCACCCACATGGTCACAGCTGTCTATAACTTCAGTTCCAGGGAATCAGATGCCCTCCCTAGTGCAGGCAAAGCACCCATAAACATAAAAGTAAATTTCATTTGTGAGTCTTACCAGTTGCTTTCCATTTGACCTATCTGACCAAAACATATCCTCCTCAAGTGCTGTCCCTTTTGTCTTAAGGTGCATTTCCCATTCTAAAGTGAAACCAGAAAATATATATATAAGGATTTGCACAACAAATGAAAGGTTACACTTTTAAAAACAGGCAAAAACCCACATTATGTGGCCAGGTGTGGTGGTGCACATCATTAGGAGGCAGAAGCAAGCAGATATGTGAGTTCAAGGCCAGCCTGGTCTATAAAGTTGAGTTCCAGGCCAGAACTTCATTTATGTTTTCTTTCATATTAAAACACATTAAACAATAAAGCAAAGAAAGATTAAAGCATCTAAGTCTAAAATTTGACCAGCATAGGATATGGTGTCAGAGAAATAGTAATTAACAAATTTTTCTATTAAAATTAAATGGGATGGTAAATAGGATAACCAGAGAAAAGGGGGAAAGCGGTACATCACAGACGCTATACGTTAGCTCTTCCTATTAAAATTGTGTTCCAAGGACCTCAGTCTTCAGATTCAAGGTGATCTTCTAACAGTCCCTTTGACACACTTCCAAACATACAGAACTTGACAATAACAAGCAATGTTTTCAACAGATACTAACCTTGGAGAATTCCTTGCTCCACTATTGTCAACTCTACTTTCTGCTCCAACCAAGAGATCAGGCTGGGTTTGAACAACTGACCTCCTAAACAGAGACAGATACATCACTGGAGTTTCAGACATACTCCACAATGACAGGAAGCTACATTTCTCAAGAAATACTTAAAATTATTAACAACTCAAAATACAAATGTTTATGCTATTGATGACAAGAAGTTTTCTGTGACCCACCAAATCCACATTCATAACTAAATGCACATTTAAGAAACACCAGTGAGGATCAAGTCTGTTGATGGATACATGCACTCTCTACATGTAATCTCAGCATTCACAAGGCTGAGGCAAGAAGGTCACGACTTTCAGGCCAGTCATGGCTACAGGGCTAACTAGTGAGATACCAAAAAATGGCTGAGGATATAGTTCAGTAGTACAGCACTTGCCTAAACTGTACAAGGTCCTAAGTTCAATCCCCACTACTGCCAATAAATAAATACTATTTAATGACGTGTAATATTCCTATGACTTCATTATTAATGAAAAGTCTATGTTTTAAAATAATGTAAAATAAAATGCACTAAACTATTTCTCCCAATAAGATCTAGTAAAAATAATGAAAAGCTACTCCCCAGGGATACAGATCAAACCCAAAGCCACATAAGTCTAAACAAGCACTCTACCACAAAGAAACATACCCAGCCATTACTCTTTATTCTTACATGGAAAAAATAATCTTTATCTTATCTTTAAAAACAGATTCATAAAGATTGCTAAATCAAAACAACAACCAGGTTTGATAGCACACATCTGTAATTCCAGCTCTCAGAAGCCTGAGATAGAATACTGACAGCTTAAAGCCAGTCTGAGCTATAGAGTAAGACCCTGCCATAATACAAAAACAAGTCAAAAGGAGAAAGAATCTCAAAATAACACTATTAGTATAGTAATAGTTATGCTACTAACCACCATTTGGTTGAGAACTACCATGATGGAATAATTATATTAAGGAAGGGATTTAATCTGTTATTTCTCACTGTTCTCTGAGCTGACATCACATTCTAGAACACTATTTATTTCTGTTAGTTTATGAATCTAGAACAAATGTTGGCTGTCTCACCTACTGTGGCCAGGTTCTGGTAGTTCTCCAGCATCACGTCTCTGTAGAGGCTTCTCTGAATTGGATCCAGTGAAGTCCACTCTTCCTGGGTAAAGTCCACAGACACATCTTCAAAGGTCACTGCATCCTGAAAGAGGAAGTAACATATATATATAGAAGTCTAAGGTCCCTATAACCTGTCTCAAGTCTCAGTATTTCTAGAACATCTCTCTATCCACACTCACTCTGTACACATTGTATACTCATGGATGTTGGGACACACTCCCAAGACATTTCAAATTGTTATGTCATTACAAGTGAATTTACTGCTTTAAAAGGGAGATTTTCATCTTTATCATTTGTCAGAACACATAAAATAATAAGTATCTCACCATTAACAAAACTCAAGACACATGATTACTAAAATATGTAGATAATTTTCAAGGTATTCCCTCACCTAAATAAGACACGTGCCTTTGGGGAAAATACAACCAGGGATTTGTCATGGCATAGGTTTTTGGTTTGCTATGAAGCCAAGTCTACCTATGAGAAAATGTCTTCTAGGCCAGTTTCATATTAACTTTAGATTTTAAAAAAACTGCCAATCTTGGTTAAGTACATTAAAATAGGAAATATACTATTTATTGAACTTACCACCTGCTGTGTCTCCATGAAGGTATGTCTTGTCAAAAAACCTTGCTCTGGTGTTAAATCTTTGGTTTGTAGATGTTTTTCCAATTCTGGAATTAAACCCACAAAATAAGATTAGATTTAAATAATAGAACAGTATATCAAAGAAGTTAAAAATGTCTCCATGCTTTTTTAAATAAACCTGGTAGGCAAACTGGAGATTTAGAGGAAAATTCGCTAAATATTAATTCTGTTAAAATTAATATGTGGTGGTAATAAAACAAAAACATATCACCAGAGAGAAAAAGGAAGAAATATCATCAAAGTACAGCATGGTATGGTGATGCACACCTGCAATCCTAGCACGCACAAATCTAAGGTTGGAGAATCAACTATTTAAAACTATACCTTAATGAAAAAAGAAAGAGAGAAGCATTTGAGGCAAGTCCCAGGATATATAACTGAAACTGTTCTACCACAGCACACACACAAACAACATAGAGAGACAGACAGATGAAAAAAAGAAAAGTAAATAAAACAATAAGCTGGGCACTCCAGGAGGCAGACAGTGAGTCTCTGAGTTCAAGACCAGCCTAGTATACAAAGTAAGTTCCAGGTCAGTCTGGGACAAACAGTCAGTCAAAAAAATGTAACAAGCAAAAGCAAAAAGCAATTAACTTGAATCATAAAATGCTATTCCATGAGATCACAGAATTTTGGGATAGACATAAAGGAGAGCTGATAATGATGTATGCCACTGATCAATATTATTCTTCACAAACATTCACCTTGAAGAACTCCTCTCTGTGCGGTTACCAATTCTTTTGTCAAGCAAGTCAAACTGGGCTTGGTAAGTGTCTGACATCCTATACATAGACAAAGTTGCATTAATGGAAGAGATGGCAAACTTTTCTATGATTCAGGTCTATAATACATTTTTTTCCCCAATACAAGGTCTCATGTAGCCCAGACTAGCCCCTCAAACCTATAAATTTACTGGGATTACAGGCAGGCACAATCAAATGCAGCTTTTGGTCTACAATTCTAATAAAAGTAGTTAATTATTTCAGAAAGATTAAAAAGACAAAGCCTTATTCCATGATCCCAAGAATCTCTGACTACTGAAATACAAATCAATTTCATATTCGCATTTCTGATGCTCTAGCATTTTAATCAAAAATAAATCCTAGGCAAAAAACAATTAACTTTGTAAGTATTATAGTTCATCTAATTCAGATAAAGTCATAAGACAAATAGAATACTAACTAGAAATTATTATTCAATGTATCAAAGGTGGAAATATAAACATACATTTCAACAGAACTAGGTGATCCACATTTTAAGAAATACCACCATGAGATAATTCATCAGGTAAAACGTTTCCCACATACCACTGACAACCTTAGTTCAATATGCAGAACCCGCATTTTGACTGACAACATCACACTTGGGAAGAGGGAACCTCAACTGAAGAATTACCTCCATCAGATTAGCCTGTGAGCATGTTTGCAGAACTTTTATTTGATTGCTAATTAATCAAAAGGGCCAGATCTGTATAAGAAAAGTAGACAAGCAAGCCAAAGGATGTAAGGCAGTGTTCCTCCATGGTTTTTGTTTCAGGGTCTGCCTATAGGTTCCTGCCTTGACATCCCTTGATAATGGACTATAACCTTAAGCCAAATAAACCTTTTCCTCCCCAAGTTGCTTATTTACTGTTTTATTACAGCGACAAGACTAGTACACCAAATACTAAGAAGTTAGGAGCAATGGTACACAGCTGTAATCCCAGTCCCAGCACTCCTGCAGTAAGATGAGGGGCAGAAACAGGAGAACTAGCCAGAAGTGCGGTGGCAGAAATCACAAGGTGGAGCAGAGCACTGACTCCCTGTGAGCAGCCCTCTGATTTCCACAGGGGCACTGCTGGCACATGTGCACCTGCACTCACACAAAACAATAAATAAAAATAAACCTTTTGGTTTTGTTTTTCTAGACAGAGTTCCTCTGAGTAGTCTGGGTTGTCCTGAAACTCACTCTGTAGACCAAGGCTGGCCTCGAACTCACAGAGATCCACCTGACTCTGCCTCCTTAGGTGCTGGGATTAAAGGTACACATCCATCACCACCCTAAATCTTAAAGAAAAAAAATAGCTAGTGTGCTAGGCATGCAGCACAGTAATGAAGCACACAGACAGCATTTACAAGGCACTGAAGTTTGCTATGCATCCCCATAAAACTAATATCATATGTTTAAATATATTAGAAGAGAAACTGCTATCACTGTTATCAATGGATTTGACAAAGATCCTAAACACACTAAGTCCATGTGTCAGCTCCACATAAAGGAAGCATCTGTCATATGAGAAAAACTACCAGCTTACCTACAGAGGCCAGCTTTGTAGAGTCCCCCACTGCCACATCACTAGGTATGCTCTTCTGAATTGGGTCCTTTGTAGTCTGCTCCTCTTGAGTGAAATCCACAGCCTCACCCTGAAAGGTCAACAAATCCTTAACCACCCAAAAATGCCTGCTTCAACCAAGTTAATATCCCCACCAATCCTCTCAGGAGACTAGGGATGGGGAACCCAATGACCAGAGAGAGCTGCAAGTTCTCCCACTGCCTACCGTGGGGCTTCAGGGTCCTAGATAGGCTCCTCTGTATTCACACCTCACTCTGTCCGTTTACTCTAATCATGGAACCTTAATGACATGTTCCAAACGTTTTCACCTCACCACACACTGGCCTTTCTTATCTTCCTTCTTTCTTAATAATACTCCTGGACATACTGTATAAATGGGGTAAATATGAAAAACAAAGTCTTTGAGAAAAATGAAACTTTTGCTTTTTTATTATTTTTAATATACAATATATTATTATATATTAAAAAAATTTAAAAACACCTGGCATTTGGCATCACAAAAAACACTATACTAATACAATTACAGCAGTGTGAAAAAGTTCCTCTCCTATGATAATTAGCCCTTGTCAGGGGCATTATTCTCTTTGGTAATCCCTGGAGACAAACTGGTCTGCACGGAAAGATGTATACCTCCATATGCAATGAGGTTAGTCTTCATACCTTATTACAGTTTTTCAGGCAATCAACCAGTGTGCTTTCCCCCTCGGTTTCTTCTCCTTGGCTGCAGACTTGGGCCCCAGAAAGAGGACTTCCTGGAAAAAGATACAACAATCCAAAGCTGCCAAAAAGCCCACATTCAGAGAGAGTGAGAAGTGGGAAAGAGAATTAGAGAGGGAGAGGAAAGTCTAGAAGCATATGCAAAATAATTCATTTCACGTCCTTTCATTTCTGGATAATAACTCAAGAAAATCTTTTCTACCACTATTTCGTATTTCATAGGTGACTTTTCAAGGACATCAAAATTTCTCAGTGTATAAACTGATGGCCAAAAAGCCATAAATCTGTATAAATAGCATCTATCAATTCTGAAAAAAGCATTTGTACCTCTGTATGTAACTGTACAAAAGCTACCAAAATGTGAATGATGTTTACTTTGAGCAGTGTGGATAAAGGAAAATTTTGATTTTAATCACATTTTCTGCTGTAATTTTAAAAATAGTTTTACTCTATGAAATAACAGATTTTAAATGAGCTGATTTCCACTCCTCTCTCCCACTGCAAATGCTAACTATGAGGTATAAATACTAAATTCAGTAGTCTGCCAGTGGGGTCATTTCACAGCACATACTAACATATCACGGTGCATTCCTTGGATACATATAATTTTTGTTTACCATGCTTCAGTAAAGTTGAAAACAAGAAAAAAAAAGCCCACATTCACGGTGAGGATGGGAGTTCATCTGTTTGCAATTAATACATAACTCAGTTCACTCAGATAATTTGCAAATATAACCCTAGTAACCTACAATGCCACGGTAGCAATTATTACAGCAAGAAGATGCAATGGTGAACTGCCCTGCCCACCAAGAAAAATACATCAGTTTTGCTTTAAAGCCAAGGAAATGTAAGTTCTAAGAAATATAACTCTGAGTTTGCCTATAATGACAAAAATCAGTTATGGATTATGTAGTGTCTGTTCCCAAGCACACACTAGAGGGCCTACCTCAGCACTCCACAACATACTGGTAGACCTCTGGCTCTACAACAGATTCTCTCAAAAATAACAACAGGACTCACCACAGGACAAACTGGTAACGTCCATCCTTTGAGTCCAATGGTAAAATGTGTAATCAAATTCTTCTGTGACTCCAAGGACACGCCAGGGAAACTCAAGTATCAAAGTGGAAAATGATGATATTCATTTCTCTTTAATCTGCATCAATCAAAAAGCAACACTTAGCAGTCATCAAGCTCTCTACAGGTGAGACAATGAAAACCACTAAAAATGTATACCTTGTAATATGGCTTCATTAACAGCACTGGCACTGACTAAGGAATCGTATATATTTGTTGTATAAGAAAAAAGACGCTCCATGGGCTCATGTATTTGAACACTGGTCCTCAGCTGGCAGTCCTGTTTAGAAAGATTATGGAACCCGTAGGAGGTGGATCCTTGCTTGAGACTATACCTCACTCAGGGTGGCCTCAAGGCTTTATAAGACTCATCATCCTATTTCTATTCTCTCATCTGTGTGCTGATGAAAATGTGATCTATCTACTTCAGGCAGCCATGTCACACCTTCCCCACCTGGAGCACAAGATTACCAAACCGGTCCAGGTGGTGACCAGCAGCACCTAGAGATGCTAACTCTACAATGACGCCCTCAGTAATTAACCACGTGTTTCCTGGTAGATTGACTAGGAGAGTGTCCAGGTGAGGCTGTGGTGATGAGAAAGGATCAGGTGCTTTAAGTAGAGTTGGATCCACCTCAAAGGGCATTTTGCCAGTCCAAGTGGTGCCTAACAATTCCACAGAGCCAGAACAGTGAAATCAAACAGCCCGCTACTCCGGGACATGGCCAGCACCCCAGCTTTCTCAGGTTCCCCAAAGATGAACAACACCTCCCCATAAGCAGGAAGTAGCCACGAGAACACAGCAATCTCATCCCTGCCTCACCTGATACTCCTTTTAACTCCTCACCTTTTTATAATAAAAAGGGAGGAATCTTAGTATTCAGGCATCTGTATTGGCCTGCCCTTGGGGCCTGACAGGCAATGTCTTCAGCTGCAACCACAAAAGGCACCTCCTGTGCACATTCACTACATTCCCTTTTAAAAGGTGGGTCTTGCCCATCTCCCATCTCTCTCTCAATCTCTCTCTCTCTTTCTCTCTCTCTCTCTCTCTCTCTCTCCTCTGCCGGTCTTCTCCCCCTCCCCCCGCTGCCTCTCTCCTGCTGCTCTTGTCCCCAAAGACCAGACTCAACCCACCCGCACCCCCTTTTTCCCATTCCCTTTCCCCCAATAAAAAAAAAAAACCCTCCATGTGAATCCAGAGTATGGTGTGTTTCTCTCTCATGCTGGTTGTTTTTTTTTTTTTTTAATTACAACAGACCTGATGCCAGTTATGTGAATGAAAGCCTCTCTTTGTTAAAATTTATTAATGGTCAAACATGATTCTCTAAATGACCCAAAACATTTGGGACCTCATCTTTTATTTGGGCATTCACCAGATCTACCTTTTTCTGATCGGCCTTGGGTCCCAGCATACTGGGAGACAAGAAATCAGATGGGCCCAGCATTTGGAGGGAGACACCTGCAGGTTCTCAACGTTTAGACTGTGAGAAAAGTAGAATCAGAAAACCTCTGGAGGTGTAGGTAAGGATCCTGTTTGTCTGTAGCGCCCATTTTTGGCACTTGTAGAAAAGCTCGACACAGGGTTAATCCCTGAGCCAGGGGGTCCACTGGGACACCGCTGGCCTTTGTTGGAAAAGCCAAGATGAAAATCAACTGTTGGATGTATGAATGAAGGTAGCTACCAAGTGTTTATGTTATCTAGTCCTTCCCTCCCCCACCCCACTCCCGACTGTGGGGATGTTCATTTTAAGTTATTTGACAGATCTGTGTTTTTGTAATTTGTTACAAATGTGGAAGCCAAGAGTCAGGTTTGTTACAATTTGTTATCTCCTAATATTATGCCCTTGATCTCTCTCGAAGGGTATGTTCTAGATGAGGAAAGAGTGAGGGAGCAGGCCAGCTGTGGTGTGCACACATTCAGCATACACTCCTCGCTGGTTGGTACCCAGTGTCTCTCATCTCCCTCCTGCAGCATCCTGTCAAAAGCAAGGGCTCAAGAGTTTTTATATCTAAGCCCTCTTTCTTCTCAACTTACTCTTGTACCTCCCCTTGGCCACTGGGTTCAGTTTTACAGGAATTTAGGTGTCTTTTTGGTATAGATAATATTAAAATGTGTTTTATGCCTGTTCTACTTCAATGAAAAGCTGACTCTGGAGTTGGGATAGCTCCCCCTCCTCCAGACCCAAGCATATGTGTTTAAAGGTTTGTTCCAAAATCTCTGTTCCCTGCTAGACAGGCCACAGACTGCATGACAGAGAAAAGAGGGCAAACCACGACAAAAGAATAGACTATTCCCAATGGTGACTGTTGCTACTCATTTCATAGTCTTTTTGGTTTTAACCCTAAGACTTTTGCTACAGCATGACTCTTATCTCAAGATTTGTAAGACTATTATGTAAACTTTCTGTACCTCAAGGTTTGTAAGTTTATTTACGCAATAAACTTACTAAACTGGTTAAAGATTTGTAAAATCAGGGGCTGAAGAGATGGCTCAGTGGTTAAGAGCATCGACAGCTCTTTCAGAGGCCCCGAGTTCAATTCCCAGCACCCACATGGTAGTTTAATGTGGGGAATCTTTCAGCCAATAGCCTTCAAGAGACCACACCCATGGCTTACAACCCATCTCTAGTGGGATCTGGTGCCCTCTTCTGGCATGCAGGCAAACATGAACATAGAGTATTATATACATAAAATAAATCTTTAAAAAAATAAAATGTAATCATTTTTATTTCTCCATCAAGACAACATAAATGAGGTTTAGTTTACAGTGTTTAATAACTCATTGCCCCCCCTTTTCTAAATGGCTAAATAACATGTCTTCTGGTTGTCAGTGAAGAAAACATGTTTTTGCGAACTAGAGAAAACATATTTTGTGAACTAGTTGTGACCCCACCCTGCCTGCTGACTAAAACGTTAGGTGTTTTCCAACAGCCTGCAGGTGCTTCCCTGTCCTTCACCTGACCCAGGCAACCGCCCATCCCGCCTTTGACATAACCAATCATAGTAAATGCCCTTAAAATGAGCCAATCCCTGCAGCTGACAAACAACCCACTGTACCCCCCCCCCCCCGGAATATGGTTTTTTTTTTTTTTTAAGCCTTTAAAAGTAGCCTGTAATAGCTAGTTAGGGCTTCTCTCCCTCGCCTGGCTGAGGAGCCCGTTTGCGCAAATGAGAATAAAATTCCTCTTGCTTTTGCATCAACTGGACTGGTGAGTGGTTCCATGGGGTGACCCTCCTGAGGAGTTAGCATCCCAGAGTTGGGGTCTAACAGTCAGTTTTATCTCAAAATAATGTCAATGGGTTAAACCAAAATGTTTGTCCTTGAATGTTCTCAAAATTCATTGGGCTTGCAAGAATCAGTGATGGGATATATACAGAGTCTTCTAGTAATTTTGCCAAAGGGCTATGATCAGACATATATACCTGAGCTAACAGAATACACCAGTTCAGAACCCAGAGGACTAGGCCTGAGAAATCCATTTAAAAGGGCCATGTCAGCAAGTGCTGCCAGAAGCAGAACCAAGAAGGAAAGCTCCAGAAAGCTGTCTTAAAAAGAACAAAGAAAAATTCAGTCCAGATTTTCTGGCTTAGGGTAACTTGCCTTTGGCTAGGTTTTGATGCCAACCTGATGGTCACTATCAGGAAGCAGCATCCCTACTTGGATCTTCTGACTTAAAATATGACTTTTAAAAGAACAGCCAAGGTTTGATGTCATCAGATAAGATCTGACCAGCGTTATGGAGAGCTTATGATGGCAGGCAGCAGGATTATTCGAGATAAAGAACAGAGGCTCAAGAAACAGTAGAACTAGGATGGAAAGGAATAAAAGAAAAATGTAAATATGGGGACGGAGATGAGAAGCTAAGGAGTTGGGACCACAGCTATGAGATATTCCTATCTTATGATATACGAAGGCAATAACCTGAGCAGTTTAGTAAGAGCCTATGGAATACCTCTCCTTACCTAAGGTCTATTCCGGCTAACAGAAACTGCCTTGAAATGTGTATCTGGTCTCTTTATCTGACTGCTGGATATGGGGACCTCAATGAACAGCATCAAGTCTATCACAATTCATTATGAGAATCATTTATTTTCAGGTTTAGGACACAAAGATTTATCAAACTGAGAACCCTATGCTACATTTTATACAAGATTTAATTCTTGAAGGCCTTATACAGTCTTTGAATCATATTCATTTTAGTGCTGGGACAAAAACCAGGGACAAAAACCATGGATGCCAGGCAAGCCCTGACCCATATACCCTGCCTCATTAGTAACTACTCTGACTGAGATCCAAATTTCCAAATGCAAAGTCAAATTTAAATAGTAGGAACAAATTTTAATTCATTATTTTAATAATGAATTTAACATTTTAATTATTTTATAATGAATTTACTATTTTAATTCATATCTTCTGTATGATGGCATATGTGGGGAATATTTTAGGGCAATGAGTACTGATACTGTAAGAAGTCAAAGCAGGGACCTATTAAACCTTTTCCCCTTCATGTTTACTATGTAGTCACTTGCTCTTTACCTTATTGTAGAAAATCTCAACATACACTACATCCTCCTAACCACTATGTAACCTAAAGGCCAATAGTGCACACTAGTAAACTCAGCACTGGTGTGTGGGGTAGGATCTTAAGTGTTCACAGTCATAAGGCTGGGAAGATGGCTTAGTGGTTAATGAGCACTTGCTGCTCCTGCAGAAACTAAGGTTTGGTTCCCAGCATGCACATGGTAGAGTACAATTATCTGTCAGTTTCAGCTCTAGGATACTGATTCAACACTGGCTCTGAGGGCAACATGATGTGGGAGTGTCATATATCAATCTGTTGATTTCATTGGTTAAGCAATAAAGAAACTGCTTGGCCCTGATAGGTTAAACATAGGTGGGAGGAGTAAACAGAACAGAATGCTGGGAGGAAGAGGAAGTGAGCTCAGAGAGACGCCATGCTCTCCTCTCCTGGGCAGATGCGATAGCTCTGCGCTCTGAGGCAGACACGCGATGAAGCTCCGACCCAGGATGGACGTAGGCTAGAATCTTCCTGGTAAGCGCACCTAGCAGTGCTACACAGATGATTAGAAATGGGCTAAATTAATATGTGAGAATTAGCCTAGAAGAGGCTAGATAGAAATGGGCCAAGCAGTGTTTAAATGAATACAGTTTGTGTGTTGTTATTTCAGAGCATAAGCTAGCCAGGCGGCCGGGGGTGCTGGGGACACAGCCCCGCCGCTCCTATTACTACAGCAACAGGCACACATATACATGCAAACAAAAAACTCATAAAATACTTATTTTACAAGTTCAAGAACAGCCTAGTCTATACAAAACCCTGTCTCAAGAGGAAGAAAAAAAATGAAAAAAAATATTAAAGCAATCCTAATTCTCAATTCACAACCCCCACAAGAAAGTCTGAAATTCAAAATGCCCATAGACCTTAATAAAGACCTCGTCTCAAAAGTCCTCACTCTATACTTTGCTGCTGAACAGATTTTCCATGGGCCCTTAAAAGCAACTTTAATCTCTGACTAATATATAAAACACTTTACCCATCTCACAGATGTTGTTGTACCTCAACTGACCAGATTATCCGGTGAAATTCTCCTGTCTCAGGTTGGACTAGAATTCACAGCCTTCAAAATCCAAAGAGCCTACTCATTACAACAGAGGAAAATACAACCTGGTGCCAAGACCCTGCATAAATCCCACGAAGCATAACAAAATGTATCTATGCTGCCCTTCGCTGTGGGATAATGCTCTTGTACACTGTAAAGATTTGTCACTCGTACTGGTTTAATAAAATGCTGATTGGCCAGTAGCCAGGCAGGAAGTATAGGTGGAGCAAACAGACTAGGAGAATTCTAGGAGGAGAAAAGGCAGAGCCACAGTCATCATCCAGAAGCAGAAGACAAGAACACCTTACTGAGAAAAGGTACTAAGCCACATGGCTAAACATAGGTAAGAATTATGGGCTAATTTAAGTTGAAAGTGTAATTAGTAATAAGCCTGCAATAATAGGCCAAACGGTTTATAATTAATATAACCTCTGTGTGTTTATTTGGGACTGAATGGCTGCAGGATTGGGAGGGACAGAAACTTCCATCTACAACCCTTGGCTTCCCCAATGTTCCTTCCACAAGGTTAACTAACACCAGGGGATTCTATGGCTTCCTGGATTACATCTGAGCTATGCTGCTGTGCACTGCTGCCTGTACTCAGCTGACCGACTCTGAAACTCCCCCTTCCTAAACAGAAAGGGCGTTCAACTTTTTGACATGGCAACACAACATTGCCACTACAAAGTTCACACTTGGGACTCATGCAACTGAGTTACAAAAATGAAGATCTCATGTTTTAAGTTTATAATTTTATTTTGGGAAACATAGCTACTTCCAAGGCACAGACTGAACACTGGCACTGCCAGTTCAAAGGGCAAACCTACTACCACTCCCCAGTCCTAGTTAGAGCAAAATTGGTTACATTCATTGGGTCTTGCTTAAGCTGACTGATTTGCTGGTGACAAAGCAGGGGTAAAAGAGATATGGGGTAGATAGAGTGAGCAACCCTGAAGAAACTGCTAAGTGAATCAGAGACCAGAGGGAGAACTGCCTAGTCAATCTCTCTGGTGAACAGAGAGATTACACCACCTCATTAGCAATGGTGCCCTGGGGTCTGCTATCCCCTACAACTGCTACCTTTCCTTCCATATACTTCTCTACAAACCCCAGCCCTGAGTGAGGTCTACAAATGAAGCAACAGAAATCAGTAGATGCTGCAGCATTTGTCAAGGACATCCTTGTTTTCTTTGTAGGGTTGGAGGTGGAGCCCAAGACCTTCTACACACTAAGCAAATGCTCTACCAATAGGCTCAATGTCTAGCCCCTTGTGGGGCCATATAGACTACCAGGACCTTATCAGGTAGAAAATTAAATCAAAAAGACACTTTAGCCACCTACTGATTGAAGTCATTCTAAAGATTTTACATCAAAAGAAAATCTGAAATATCTTTAAAATAGTATAAATAAATAAATTGATTTAATTTTGATGTACGTTATCCCAGAAAGGGACAAGAACCTAAAAGCACCAGCCCTTTGTTACCATCCTCCCCACCCACACACAGCCCCACCCCACCACCAAGATTTCATCTTTAGCAAGGCATAGTAGTACATGCCTTTAATCCTAGAACTTGGGAGGAAGAAGACAGATCTCTAAGTTTGAGGCCAACCTGGTCTACACAGAGAATTCCAGGGCAGCCAGGGATACACAGTTAAGACCTGTCTCAAAAAAATATATATATACGTGCCACACCAGGCGGTGGCACATGCCTTTAATCCCAACACTCAGGAGGTAGAGACAAAGCTCTGTAATTCAAGGCCAGCCTGGTCTACAGAGAGTTCCAGGTCAGCTAAGATTGTTATACAGAGAAACACTGTCTTGAAATATCAAAAATTAAATAACCCTAACCATAGTAAATAAATAAATACACACACACACACAAACAGGAGTGCATACAAGGGCACACACACAGACATAAACAGGATTTTTATCTTTAAAAAATGTGACTTAAAAGAAAAGCAGCTCTAAGTTTTGAGAAACTATTAGACATATACCATGGTAATAGATACCTACCCCTCTCCCCCCCTCCAAAACACACACACACACACACACACACACACACACTAAACAGGTCAACAGGCCTGGGTATGGAGACCCAGGAAGCAAAAGACAGGTGGATCACTGTGATTACAAGGGCAATCTGGTGTAGTAGTGAGTCTTAGGCCAATCACTGCTACATAGAGAAACCCTGTCTCAGTAATATTAGTAATGATAAAAAAGGTTAAGGATATTTCAGTCAGCTGACCAAAAGTGAGTTCTGAAGCCACATGGAAATGTTTTTTTACATTGCTATTTTTAACCCAGAAACAATTTATCAAAATTAAAATACTTTTAAATGTACACAAAATTGCAAAATAACATGCCTTTTTCACTGGAGACATTTGATGTAAGATAGTATAAAAATGTTTGTTCAATCCCTTTTGTCCTATTTTTAAAGTCACCATATTGAATGATACATCATGAAACTGATGGTTATGTATCTGGGGAACTTCCCAAAGGAGCTCTCTTCCACTGGTACATATACTTTGTCTCATGTGGGAGTCTCTTCTTTTGTTGACTGGGTAGAACAGCAATCTGTACCATGAATGCTTAAGTTGGTTTATTATAACTGTCAGTTAAAGGAATGTGAACCCAGCCACTGAAGTTGTCAAATTTCTTTAAAGTTGTAAAAATCATTTCCTACTTGACTGAGATTTTACTTGAAGTGTAGCTTTCAACAGATTTGTGGTCTGCATTAGAACACACATCTTCACTGTTATTTTCCTGAATTCGATGTTCACTAAATGAGGTTGATAGCCATCGGATTACCAGTTAAGTTTCTAGATTGTCATCTTGCCAATTCACTCCAAACCTAGCTTACTGTCCTTCCCACTAATTCGGATCAATACCAGGACAAGGTAATGTCTTGTTCAGTGTGGGCTTTGATTGTTAGTTTGTTTTTGTTTTCTGAGAAGTGTTTCTCTGTGTAGCTCTGTCTATTCTGGAACTCACTTTGTAGATCAGGCTGGCCTCAAACTCAGAGATCTGCTTGCCTTTGCCTCCAGAGTGTGCTGGGATTAAAGACATGCACCACCACGCTTGGCCAGCGAGGACATTTTTAAATTATTCTGGGCTACCAAAAGTCTGGTTCTCAGGGCCTATAGCAGATCTGCCCACTCCCAGTGTGACTCAGTGAATCTAGGCTTCATCGGCTGTACATTAGCATTTTTGTTTCCACTAATCATACTTTGACAAATTTTCTTGCTGGGAACATCTCATTCTGTTGTCACAGTTAGCCCAGATCTCACAGGCTCAAGCAATCTCTTCCTCAGTCTCAGCAGGTAGGACTAAGCCATCAACTCTCATCAGCTAAGTTACTGCTGCAACTTTAATAGGATAAAGCCAAAGGAGGTAGACCGTAAAATTCAAATAGATTAACAAATGGTTGTCTTACTATGGTTGAGCTTAGTACACAGAAAGAGATCACATTAAAGCAAATATACCAACAAATATTATGTTTCTCTAATGAAATCTAGATAAAAAAAATAATAATAAAAAGAAATTTAAAAAGGCCAGGCACAGTGGTCCATGCATGCTTGTAATCCAAACACTAGAGAGGCTGAAGCAGGACTGCACTGGGTTACACTGAGAGTGTCGGGCTAGCCTGGACTACAGACCTAGTGTCAAAATGAGTAAATAAAATAATAATCATAATGGAACTGGAGAGATGGCTCAGAAATTAAGAGTACTGGCTGCTCTTTCAAAGGGCCAGGATTCAGTTCCCAGCACCAACCTGTAACTCCAGCTACAGGTGATCTGATATCCTCCACGGAAATTCCACTCACAGAGAGCACGGGTCTACACTCAGACAAAATACCCATACATATAAAAAGTGAAAGTTTGTTTAAAAATATAATAATATTTAATAAAGTAGAAGAGAAATGGCAGAGTGGTTAAGTGATGCTCTTGCAGAGGAACAGGTGTTTCTAGCAGCAACAGGTGGCTCACACCTACCTGTAAGTCCAGCTTCAGGTGATCAATAACTCAGCCTCTACAGAAAGGCACACACAGACACCTCTTCTTAAAGATTTCTTTCTTAAAGTTTTGCCTGCATATACATATGTGTACCACCTGAGTGGCCTCCAGGCCAAAAGAGGGTGTCCAATCCTCTGGAGCTGGAATTACAAATGGTTGTGAGCCACCTCATGGCTGCTGGGAACCAAACCCAGGTCATCTGCAAGACTAACAAGTGCTCTAAAACAGAGCCGTCTCTCCAGCCCCAATAAACTTTGTTTTTAAAGCAAAGCCTACATGAGGGACTATTTGACAAAAGAGAGGGTGGGAAGACACAAGAGATTGTAAGATCAAAATGCAGAGTGGAAATGTATAAACACATAATGAAACCTATTGTTTTCCTGCGGAGGTTTAAAAACCGGGCCAAAGGAGGAGACTAAAGTTAGAGCAAGATTTAACACAAAGATTCTAAGTGTTCCTGACACATGCTCCCCCACAGAGAAAATAATTAAGTTCGAATATACTACTTTAGAAAAATAAAGCCTCATCCACTCACTAATAGAGTTCCACTTATTCAATCATGTGTATGTACTAATGTGTACTACATGAGTGTAAGTGCCTGGTCTCCCCATCCCCTCATAACTGGAGTTACAGTGTTAGAAACCACTAATACGAGAGCTGGAAACCATATTCAGGTCCTCTGGAAACGCCGTGTGAGCTCTTAACAACCAAGCCATCTCTCCAGTCCCAAATTCCAGTGTTTTGTAAGCCAGTGCCACGCTGCCTGTTTTTCACTTGTGACCACTTTATAGTTGGGATGAAAAGAAGGGGAAGGGATGATTTGCGGTCTGCACACCCCGAGCATTTAAATTTTTCTCTTTTTGCCAAAATGGTGCATGGTAGATAAAAGCAACAACAAAACCGAACTCATGGAATGTATTTGTTTCCAAAACGGAAGGATGCTAAAATCTAATGCTGGCAGTGAGACGGGCTAGAAAGACAGTGGAAAGAGGATATGAGAGAGAAAAAAAGCCCCTCACCCAGAGATTTTTCCTGTCCATCAAATTCCACCCACTGCTCACCAGTAAGTGCCAAGATGGCCAGGTCCGTGGGGCGATGGGGAGCCAAGCCGGGCTCCAACTGCGGAAATCCTTTTCCTTCTGGAAAAGCAAAATTTTTATAAGATCACCTTAAAGGCGTTCGAGGCAGCAAGTCTATATTCGAACTATACACACACGGGGTGATCAACGCACACTTTAAGCGAGATGGCCCCCGGCCGGAGCCGGAGGACCGCTGGGCCCAAGCCTCTGAGGGGCGACCGGGCGAGACGCGCGGCCCGGGGACGAGCGGGGTCCCCACGAAGGCCATCACCAGGCCTGACTCCCCACCTCGGCCACCGCCCATCGCCTCACCCGTCTCACAAGAGCCCGTCCAGCCAGCCCGCCACCGGGGAGAAAAGAGAACGGACCGAGCTAAGCCACACCGGAAAAGACGGAGACGAGCTGCGGCTCACTTCCGCTTGCCGAGTCGGAATCCTTCCGGAATAGAAATTTCGGTTCCTGGGACTTGGGTTTGGTTGATCCCGAAGCGGAGGTTTAAAAACCGGGCCAAAGGAGGAGACTAAAGTTAGAGCAAGATTTCTGGGCGAGGGCAGCCTTTCCCGATGACCAAAACCATGGTGAAGTTAAAAACACAGCCCGGGAAGTACGGGGTCTCAGGAGGCTCACAAACCTTGCCTCCTCTTGGGTCCTGTTCTTCCCGTGTTGATAAACCAGATCTGTGAACCGGCGGCCTCTCGCCCCCACTCAACCACAACAGCCTTGAGTTTTTATATCTGGACACCCTGCTAAATTCTAACCGTTGGTGGTGAGACGGGCTAGAAAGACAGAGAAAATGAAGAGGACATGAAAAAGGAAGAAACCCCTCTCCCTGAGACTTCTTGATGAAAAAATTAAAATGTAAACACAAGTGATACAGCCAAAACTTGCTTACAGTGAAAAAGTGTGTTTTCGTAAAGACATCTCCAACTGATATGTTAAAGACAAATTTAAAAACAAAATATCAGAGCCGGGAATGGCAGTGCACCCCTGCAATCACAGCACCCAGGGGCAGAGGCAGGCAATCTCCCGGAGTTCGAGGTCAGCTTGCTCCATACAGCAAGTTCCAGGCTAGTCGGGGCTACATAATGAGAACCCATCTCAAAACAAAAATGAAAATAATTGCAACAAAGAAAATTTGCTTACTTCGAGCCAAAATGCCTACAAACTTGAATTTCGCTGTATTAGCACTCCTCTCAACCCTAAATGTGAACAATGCACCTCATAAAATCATTGAACAATTTCATTTGCAAATGGAAATTCATTAAGAATGAGTAAACCAGTCATATATTGTATTTAATTCTTTTTTTTTTTTTTTTTTTTTTTTTTTTTGGTTTTTCGAGACAGGGTTTCTCTGTGGTTTTGGAGCCTGTCCTGGAACTAGCTCTTGTAGACCAGGCTGTGTATTTAATTCTTAAATGATATTTAAATTTTAAGCTTTGCTTAATCTTTAAACCTTATTATAAATCACATCCTTTGCAAAATAGAACTGAGAAAGTCACAGATCATTCATATATGCACTGATATATCTATAAACATTGAAGACACATCTAAATGAGATCCCTTGTAAAAGCCCACACCTTTGTCTGGGGATTGTGTGCTGTCTTTTTCCTACAAAACTTTCTGTCCAAATGTTAGTTGTGAGGGACACATCTAAACTGCCGCTATCAGCAGTCTGTGGAGCTTCCTTAATTTTTAAAATTTTATTAAAATACAGTATTTCATCCCCCTCCCTCTTTTCTCTCCAACCCCTCTGAAGTCTTTTTAATTTTTTTTTTTTTTAGATGGTCTCACTATGTAGTCCTGGTTGGCCTGGAATTCTCTGTGTGACCAGGCTGGTCTGGAACACCCCTAGATTTCCTGCACTAAAGGTGTTTGGTCACATGTCCCAGTCCTCTTCTTTCAGTTTTTGTTGTTGTTGTTTTGTTTGTTGCCTCCTGGGGTCAAGGAAATGGGAGACCCACAGAAGACTCCAACATGGGCAGATTTGGACATAACAGGCTGTATTGCTGAACGATAAGGTCATCCATTTTTATATCACAGTAAGAAGTTAACACCAAACCTCCATAGTAGATTTGGTTTGTTTTGTTTTGATTTTGACACATTATTTTACATGATACACTTCCCGATCTTAAGGGGAAAGGAATTTTCACAGTCGTGTGCTCTCAACACAGTCAGAGGGAGCTGACACTGAAACAGCCAACTTGTGAAGTCCATGTGAATGTGTGGCCACCCAGGGACAACTTGGAAAAGTACAGATCTCATACAGTGCCCAAATGATAGATTGCCAGGTACTAGACAGGCTGCTGCCCACAGGCAGCTACAGTGGCTCAGAGCAAAGAGAAATCAGCCTTCTTGGGTGGGAGGTTGGAGACATGGGCTCTGTTGAGTCTTAATGCCTACTCATACTGCCTGGCATCTCCAGTCCTGTTTTTCTCTGAGTGAAGTATGCTTTCCCTTCTCAACACTCCTTGTCTGTTCTATGCTTCTGTTTCTGCCCCACTGAGTACTTGTTTTTGGTTTTCTTTCCAGTTACACTTAACATGGAAAGGGGAAGGGGAAGGAACCGGCTGATACATTCCTTCTCTGAGTTCTGTCAACTCCAACACCATAGTTTTTATAATTATTTATTTATATTTTATGTGCATTGGTGTCCTGCCTGCATGTATGTCTGTGTGGGAGTGTCAGATCTTAAAATTACAGTTGTGTGCTGCCATGTGGGTGATAAGAATTGAACTGTGGTCCTCTGGAAGTGATGTGGGAGTCCCCTCTGTGTGCTGTGATTACCATTAATGAATAAAGAAACTGCCTTGGCCTGTTGATAGGGCAGAACTTAGGTAGGTGGGGAGAACTAAACTGAATGATGGAAGAAAGAGGGCAGAGTGAGAGAGACGCTATGGAGCCTCCACTGGAGGCTGAAACTTTGCTGGTAGGCCACGACCTCATGGTGATATACAGATTAATAGAAATGGGTTAAATTAAGATGTAAGAGTTAGCCAATAAGAAGCTCGAGCTAATGGGCCAAGCAGGGATTCAAATAATATGAAACTAGGAGGCATTTTAGGGGTCTTTTAGATAGGCCTACTGGAGGGGTACCCTGCCATGCCTGGTGACCTCATTAGCCTGGAAAAAGCTAAATAAGTCTTTGCCTATATAATAATAGCAGTTAGAACAACTTCTTCTTGACAGGGTAAGTTTTTAACATTGTATGACAAAGAGTTGGGATTTGTAAGAAACAATTTTCTTATAAAAGTTAGTCAACCCAAAAGTGTTATTGGGGTTTCTGTCCTGCCCAGTTCCCACAATCGTTAAGTCCCGAAGAAATCACACAGAGGTCTATATTAGTTATAAACTGATTGACCCAGTAGCTCAGACTTCTTATTAACTCTTACAACTTATATTAGCCCATTACTCTTGTCTATGTTAGCTACGTGGCTTGGTACCTTTTTTGGTGAGGCAGTCACATCTTGCTTCTTCTGTAACAATGCAGACTAGGACTTCCTTCTTCCCAGAATTCCCTGTTCTCATTGACCCACCTATACTTCCTGCTTGGCTACTGGCCAATCAGCGTTTATTTAAAATATAATTAACAGAATACAGACCACTGTTTCACACCAAAAACTCGAATTTTCTCAATCTCCCCTTTCCTCTTTGCACTGATTAGCCAATTTTTTCATGTTGTGAAGTCCAGCTCCCAGCAATAGAAAGAGATACAGTCACCCCATGTCAGAGATAAAAACAGGCCATTTTGGCCAAGTGTGCACACTAGCCTAGTATGGGTTCTGGCACACCATTTTTGCAAAAAGAAACCATCTTGCTAAATTACTTTCACTTCATTCACATGTTACTTTGTGTAACTGATGTGGGAGTCCCCCCTGCATGCTGTGAATACCATTGGTTAATAAAGAAACTGCTTTGAGCCCATAGCAGAGCAGGGTAGAACAGAGCTAGGTGGGAAAAACTAATCTGAATGCTGGGAGAAAGAAGGACAGAGTCAGAGAGAAGCCATGGAACTGCCTCCTGAGACAGACACGCTGAAACTTTGCTGGTAGGCCACGACCTTGTGGTGATGTACAGATTAATGAAGATAGATTAAATTAGAATGTAAGAGTTAGCAAATAAGAAACTAGAGCTAGTGGGCCAAGCAGTGATTTAATTAATAGTTTCTGTGCAGTTATTTCGGTAGTTTGGGCAGCCGAGAACAAACAAGAGGCCTCCCTACTACATGTAACACTATAGCATGAATAATAAAAGCCCGGAGACAGATATTGGGGTTCAACCTGCAGATCAGAAAAGCAAAGTATCCAGTCACTGGTTGTTTTAACTATAACTATCTAATCTTCAACCCCCTCAGAGATCCAAGAAGGAAATAATATTAACTGTGTAACCAGAAAGTTTAAGTAAGCAACTTCCAAAAAATGTGAGAAACGTCAGAAACAGTAGGCTGCCTGGATAGTCACTCAGTTTCTCTTAAACACTGGGGCTTCCATCTTTGGCCTACAGGCCTAGCATATCCAACAGACTTCTCTGTGAAGCAGGATATTCTGAAGGGTTGCCCCTCCTTGTCTCGACAATGTTTGGCAGTCACTTTGTTACTGCTTGTCCAATTAGGACAGCATACTGTCAGCAGTTCAGGCAAAGGGCATTTTCCTTCCCAGTGGCTTGCTTTTGCTACAAAGAAAGTAAACTCCATTACCGAAAACAAAATAAGAAAGTAAACTCCATGTGGAGTATCTTCAATGCCCATTATCTTCTCTGAAGTGGAGTGGTACTGCCAGGAGCAGACATGTCTCATTGTCATAACATTGTCATAAAAAAGAGCTTATGTTATTAAAACATCTTAAATGCCATATTCTGTAAATCTCTGAAGTATTTGTATAGGGGAAAGTGTTACAACTGTGGAATTGCAGAGATATCCTGACTTTTGAGAAGCCAGGCTATACTTAGAGCCACACTAGGACAGCTCTGCAGGCATGCAGCCGCAAAAGAACAGCTCTGGAGGGGTAGAGCCGCAATGGAACAGCTCTGGAGACTGGAGCCACAATAGGCTAGCTCAGCCCAGGAGAAAAAGTATCCTGACTATCAGAAAGCCAGGCTACCTGGAGCTGGGGTGCAGTGGGGGATGGTCTTTCTGCAGGATATAGCAATCCTGCTCTTCTCCTAGCAAGCCACTACAGCTGAGTTCTGCTCTATTCCCTCAAGGGAACATCCTTGCAGAGCTATCTGCTTCTTCTCCAGGTCCAAGATGTTACTTCCTTTGCTAGAACTCTGCTAAAGGGAAAACCCCTGCAGAAATGAAGCAATCTTGTCTGGTTCCTGCAAAAAGTTTTTAATTTTTCTACTCAGACTTGCTCAGCCCCACTTAAGGAGCTTCCTATTCTGCTCTGCCTTGCTCAGGCCCCCTGAGGGAGCATCTCAGCAAGGTTTTTCGGCTCAGTCCCCTAAGGGATGTCCCAGCCTGGTTCTTCTATTCTGCACCCGTGAATGAAGATCGTCACCCAAGACTCTTTTGAGAAAGATTTATTTAGGAAGGAGGAGTCCAGGAGAGTGGCTGCATCTGCCAAGGAGGGATAAAGAGCAGCCATTAACTGAACAGGCAGAGAGGCTTATATAGGACTTTTTAGGGGCAAAGTTTTACTAGGGAGAAGAGGGATTGGTTAGTTTAGTTGGTCATGGGCAGAGATGGCTCAGACTTAATGACCAAACTGTGTTTCTTTCATTAGTCCTTTTTAGCTTTTTTACTTTAATCTTAAGACCAGAGCATATTTCTTTCACTGGCTCTGATTCTAGGATCAGAGTGTGTTTCTTTGACACTAGTTTCAGAGTCAAGGCTTGTTTCTTTGATCCTGCGTTCAAGGATAAAGATGTTTCATTCCCAGACCTCAGATACAGTGTGTGTTTCTTTCACTGGCTCTGAGTTTGGAGTCAGGGTGCTAAGTGATTTGTTGGTTTCCTACTCCTGTTGTCCCTTTTACTCTACAGTTTGAAGATGACCTGTCTGTTTAGAATATAACTCTGCTTGAAAACATACCTAATGTGACTACAAATTCAATTGTAATAGGTGACTAATTACTAACCTGCATTTCCTTATTATCCTAAACAGCTAATAATAACTTTCATTAACTAGAAGTTTGCGTTACAATATAAAATGAGCTGTATAAGTACAACAGCTTGAACAAGATTAGAAATGTGTGTACAGTATGTTTTAACAAAATTAATCTCAAATTGTATCAATATACAAAATTTGTATACAATACACAAAAGTCCAATCCAATGTAAAACATTTAAAATTAGTAGTTGTTTTTTAAAAGTAGACTGAATAATGTTTTTATTTTATCATATCTATATTCTCCCTTTTTTCTTTTCAGATTAGATTCAATAATCTACCCTTTTACCCTTTTATCTTATCATAGCTATATCCCCCTTTTATTTTTTTTAAGATTTATTTATTTATTATGTATACAACATTCCTTCCATGTATGCTCACATGCCAGAAGAGGGCACCAGATCTCATTATAGATGGCTGTGAGCCACCATGTGGTTGCTGGGAATTGAACTCAGGACCTTTGGAAGAGCAGTCAGTGCTCTTAACCTCTGAGCCATCTCTCCAGCCCCCCCCCACCTTTATTTTTTTGAAACAAGAACTTTGAATCTGATTTCCTTTGTGCAGCTTTTTCCTGACCATTACCAATAACTACTTGTAACCAATCCCCCTAAATAATGAAAAATGTCTATAACCCAATGAAAGACAAAAACCACCCACTCCATCTCTTGGGAATGTGGGTATTGTGTTCTTAAGTTTACTTCCTGCTGTCTGGGGGAAACAGCATCTTTAGGGAATCCTGAGAAGAAAAATTTGGGTTAATTGTCAAGTCCTGGGGGAGGTAGCTGTATCATTTGTTGTCCAGGCTCTGTGAAATGGGAAAGTGCAGGTCTTGTCTCAAGTCCTGCCTAGAGTAGTCTGTGATGCTGGACCACCTCACCTAGTCACCTTGAAGTTGTTCTGAGCATTTTGTAGTTCAATAGCTGATCTTTAGGTGGTGTTTTTCAGTTTAGTGGTGCTATTATAGTCTTGGAAGAATCGTTGCTGGGGACTTTTGGAGACTTCAAATGTAGCTGTTAGGCATGTTAATGGTTCACTGCCGAAACTGATAGAGACTCAAACCCAAAGTCATGTAGAAAAAAGATGAAATCTTTTTCTAGAATTAGTTAGTACTCTGTATGACCATTAATATGACAAAAAGTTTAATATATATATATATTAATTTTATAAATCTTATACCTTAACAAAAAACTGTTAAAGAGTCAGTATAAAACCAAAGAATTATGAGATTGGCAACAATAAAATAGTCCTTAAATTTTTGTTTTTCTTCTGTCCCATATCAGGTAGCTCTTCTGATATGACACAGAGATTTTGAATTTCACTTTAATAAGCATACTTCGGTTTAGAGAAGGAAAGAATCACACTCCAACTTCAAAGCCAGCATTAATCTTTATATGGACTGGGGATACAAAAAGATCAATTGCATTATATGTCTACAGAGAACAGCCAAAATAAACATTTGGAAAGATTTATGAAATTGTGTCCTGTTGGTAATGTGATACACCAATAGGCCAATTTACTTTTTTTTGGTGGACATTTTTTCCTGGATGATTTGAACTTTTTTTTTCAGATGTCACATTTATCCAGTAGTCTTCAGATTCTTTAGCTGGATGTCTTTGTTCTCCTGAAAAGACAAAACAAAACAAACAAAATCCTTTCCCAACTCTAACTTTGGCAAGTTATATCAGATCAAATAAAAAGCATTTGTTATTTTTATAAGTTAGTTTGGATTAAATGGCCATGCTGTTTGATGAACTATCATCTCTTCTAATTAAGAGGTGTCTCTTGTTCAAATCAAAACTTTATCATGTTTTTATAATTTACTTATTATTATTTTATGTGCATTGGTATTTTGCCTGCATAGATGTGTCAGTGAAGATATTGGATCCCCTGGAAGCAAAGTTACACACAGCTGTGAGCTGTCATGTAGGTGCTGGGAATTGAACCCAGGTCCTCTGGAAGAGCAGTCAATATTCTTTATCACTGAGCTATTTCTCTAGTCCATCTTTATCAATTTTAATAGTACTCATAGCTTCTATTCTCCTGTGGAAACGAAAGCAAAAATGTAACCCATGTCCTTGTTTCCATTCTGAGGTGAGTACTTTAAAGTATATCACCTGATTTAATTCTATAGTTCTTCTACTATCTGATGACTCTCCATGGTTGTTGTTTCTTTCTCATTATCATTTAGAAATTCAAAGTTAATAAAGCATTATTTAGTCTATTTCTAATATTCTTTATCATTGCTCTCTGTTTACTTAACATATCCTTTAGAGTTCATTTTGATCTTTTTATATAACTGCCTGCCCAGTAGGATTGTGTAGTATACCTGCAATATGCTTTATGTTATAATAAGCAAACAACATTTTCTTAGAGATATATGCTGGCGCAATGTCTGTCTTTATACAGGTATACTGATGATGGCCATAATTTCGAACAAATGTGTGATTACTGAATCAGCCTTTTCTGAAATCAAATCAGTTGTCCATTGAAAACTTGAATAGGTATCAGTGGTGTGGTGTACATAATTTAGTTTTCCAAATTCTACAAAATAGAACACATTCATCTGCAGGTTTCATTTCTTTGAGTACCTTTTGGGTTACTTCCTGCATGTAGTGGTGTTTGGTTGTATAGAAATAAGTAGAACATTTCCTGATAATTTCCTTGGCTTATTGTCATGTGATGGAAAGTCTTTTTTTTTTAAATCTTTGCTATTGACATGATGTTTTTTTGTTAATCCTCTTATAAGTGGAATTATCTGGCTTTTGGGATAGTTGTTAATCTCTCCAAAAAAAATTACTACAAGTCCTTTACCATGGTTCGCTTTCTGCCCATTTGTCAATTTCATCATTATTAAAAGGTACTTAATTTCTGTTGGGTCTATTCCTGCTAACTGATGAAGTCTCAATTTTCCTCTTAGAATTAATGCAGAGACCTTTTCTACATAAAATTTTTTCTTAATTTTTTTTTTTGTTTTTTGTTTCTTTGAGACAGGGTTTCTCTGTGTACCTTTGGTACCTGTCCTTGAACTAGCTCTTGCAGACCAGACTGTCTTACCCTGTCTTGGCAAGATTTGACAGTCTTTTTTCTTGTATCCTGCTTTTTCTGTCTGGACATCAATCATTATGTCAGCGGTCAATGCATGGATAGTTCCTTACCCAAAGGCCAGTTTTACCAAGAAGAAAACAAGCTCCAAGTGGAGTGGCTTCAGTGTTCAACATTCTCTTGGGAATAGATCAGTGCTGCCAGGAGCAACTGTATCTCACATCAACAGAACCCTGAGTTATTTAAATGCCATATTCTACAACTCTTTGAAGTGGTTGAAGATTACCTATCTATGCGGAATACAATCTCTATGTATCTAAAGAACCTCATTAATCTAACTATAAGTATGACAAACATGGATGACTATGACCTATAATTCTTCAAACCTATATAACTTAAAGACTAAGATTTCATATTAGAATATTAAACAATCTTTAAACAAACGAGGACAATGACCTCAAAATGTAAACAATGGTTAAGTATCTTGATCAGAGGTAGAAATGTATGTTGCAATATGATAAATATATCCTAAAATTGTATCAATATACAAAAATGTTTTAAGCAGAGGTAGAAGCATACATGCATACAATATGACAAAATAACTTTGCCTAGGTGTACAAATATTGTAGACAGAAACAGGAACATATTCAATATAATTTGAATTTGTATCAATATTCAAGAGTCTATACCAATATAAATTGCCTATAAATAATAACTCACAAGTATTCACTCTATTACTCACTATTATTAGTGTGAGTAAGCTCACACTAATCTATCTATTATCCCATCCAATTTCCTTATCGTTTTTAAAGAGATCCTGAGCTGGGGCTGGAGAGATGACTCAGTGGTTAAGAGCATTGCCTGCTCTTCCAAAGGTCCTGAGTTCAACCACATGGTGACTCACAACCATCTGTAATGGTGTCTGGTGCCCTCTTCTGGCCTGAAGGCATACACACAGACAGAATATTATATACATAATAAATAAATAAATATTTTTTTTAAAAAAAGAGATCCTGAGCTTACATAATTTCCACCCCAATCCCCAATCTTATACCAATTATCATAAACCCCTAATTGATGTCCCTAACTCTGAGAACAAACTTTGTTTAGAAAGGGGATGTCATCTTCTAGATTTATTTCCAGCTGTCATGGGGGTGATGTTCTTTCTATAGGATCCTGAAAAAGTAAAATGATGGTTATGTTTCAAGATTATTGTCCAATATAATTGCGAATAGTCTTTGAATATTCAGTAGGCTTTTTCTGAGGATCCTATTTGGAGTTCTGTCCAGAACATTGTAAAAAAAAAAAAAAGTACACCATTTCGGCTATCCAAGTTGGAACCATCTTGAGCAGTTGATACCCAAAACAGGTCTTATAGTAGTACTATCAGCATCATGATGTCATATTAACCAGGTGGAATTGTTGTGGGGTCCCAGCTTCTTCCTGGAAATTTTAAAGATTACTGCAGGAAAATTTATTGTTCATTATGGAAAACTTAAACATTACTTATACAAACATATATTCAATGAAAGGTAAGATAGAGACAAAAATAGATATGAAGAAAAATAATTTTTTTAATTCTTTCTTTTTTCTATTCTATACCAAATGGCTTCTGACATGAGATAGAAACTCTGAATTTTTCTTTTATTAACATGCTTGAATTTAGAGGACAGAGCTGTTGTCCAATTCCAAAGTCAGGTTTGATTTTTAAGTGAGTCATGACTATTATTATAGTAGGTAGCATACATAGAGAGATATAGATATGTGTGTGTATATGTTTAGTGATTTTTACGCTCAGACAACCTGTCCTCAATAGTCATAATTCTCTTTGGTTGGTGATCCTATTTAGATAATTATCTTCTCCTCTTTAGGCATCTAGATGTCCAGGAGCTCTTGACTTTCTGAAGATGAGAATTTTTCTGCAAAGTCAAGAACAGAACCCTTTCCTTACCACCTGTATGGTTGTCACCTCTGTGAATGAGCCATCATTTCTCTTTCTCAAGAGGTTTCTCTTTTTCAAACCAAATCTTTATTAATTTTGGTGGTATCTATAACCTTTCTTCTGCTGTGGAAACAAGAGTGAAACCCTTTCCCCAACATAACACATCTTTTGTTTTCCATTCTGAGATCAACACATCCTTGAAGTACACCAGCTGATTTAATCCAGAAGACTTTTCTATTATCCAATGTCCCTCTGCTGCTGTTGTTTCATTTTCATTAGTGTTAAGAAAATGTAAGGTTAATAAAGCATTATGTAATCTATTTCAGGGGGTATTTCCATCCCTTTCTGTTCAATATATCCTTTATAGTTCGATTTGATCTTTCTATAACTGCCTGACCTGTAGGATTGTTTGATATACCTGCAATATGCTTTATATTATAATAAGCAAAACACTGTTTCATTTTCTTAGAGACATGTCCTGGACCATTATCTGTTTTTATTTGTGCAGGTATATCCATGATGGCCATAACTTCTAGTAAATGTGTGATTACTGAATCAGACTTTTATGAGCTCAAAGCAGTTGTCCAGTGAAAACCTAAATAATTGTCAATGATGTGGTGTACATATTTTAATTTTCCAAATTCTGCAAAGTGGAATATATACATCTGCCAGATTTCATTCCTTTGAGTACCCTTTGGGGTACCCTGCAGATAGTGGTGTTTGGTTATAGAAAGAACAAATAGGACATCTCTTTATAATCTCCTTAGCTTGTTGCCATATAATAGAAAACTCTTTCTTTAAACCTTTGCTATTGACATGAAGTTTTTATGAAATTCTGAGGCCTTCAACACACTTAGCTTTGGCCTTTGATCATTTATAAAAGTCCGCCAGAATATATGTTTCCTATTTCCTGTTGGAATTTTTGATTCATCCTCCATGTTTATTTCATCATCCAGAACAGTATGGCTTTTTACAGAAGGCTCTAGATTTTCCAATTTCCTGGTGAAACATGTCCTCCACAGTGACTGGGAATGACTGGGACACTTTTGACTTGGGGGCCTGTAAGAGGCCCCACAAGGAGTTTTCCAATGATAACAGGTGCCTTGTCTGTCTTTTGTTTATCTGCACTCATTGGTCCAATGTCTACATAATCCAGAAGGTTCATATCTTTTAATTTTGCCATTCCCAGAGGAGACATTATTTCTACAAATTCTTTGTCTACAATCCCTTCTCAAGTGTCCTATTCTACAAAAATTGAAACATTGGCATTTTGACGTCTCTTCATTCCTTTGGAAATTGCTTGTCCTACCCAAGATTCAGTATTATAGTCAAAGATCTCAATGTTCATTGTATGTAGGATCCATTCATCCATTGGTGCTGATCTAACCTTTAAAGACCCAAGTATCTTTTTGCATTCTAATTTGGCATTTTTAAAAGCCAGAGATTCAATAAGTACTCAGCTAGCATCTGGGTCTGTACTCCTATTTGTACAGCCTTAGTCAGTCTTTGTAAAAAGTAACTAAAGGGTTCTCTTTGGCCCTGTTTAACCCTGGTATATGATTCAATTAATTTTCCTAGCTATTGAATCCTGTCCCAAGCATTTAAGGCTGCTTTGTGGAACAGGGACAAGATTTGTTCATCATAAAGAGCTTGAGCCTGTGGGTCAGCATAAGTACCCTCACCAAGAATTTGATCTTGGGAAGTCTCACATCCTTTTCCTTTTCCCTGTTCTTCTAAAAAATTTGCTTAATTTCTTTTAGATCATTCATTTCTATAGGTATCCATTTACCTTCTTTGGGTCCTTTTGGGCATTTAGAACTTGATGCTTTGTCAGAGTAGACCACAGGGTAAGAAGCTAAAATTTTGGGTAAGTCATCTCTGACCGGTACTGGTGATGTTAAATGCTGTCCTTGTACCTTCTTTCCCTGTTCATCAGCTCCAATAATTTCCTTAAATTGTTTCCAACTTTTTACTATTGTCTTTTGTAAATCCCGAATCTCCTGGCCTGTATGTATTTCTAGTGATTTCATTGAGGCACATAGCCTCTGGTCCTCATTCTGCACACGTGATTCCAAGGTCTGAAGTTTTTTCTTTAAAGATAAATCCTTGGACATTATCTGGATAGTGTGCAGATTGCCTTCCTGGAGAGATACTCTGTCTGCTAACCTATCATAACTTTTTAACAGATTTCGATTGTCAAATTCAACAGTATGAATTCTTTCAGATAATTTCTCCTTTGACATGGACTGAATTTTGTCTGTCAAATTAATGTTAACCTTTTCAATGGTATTAATTTTTTCATGTAACTTTTGATTTTCAATGGTATTAACATTAACATTTTCATTGTAAGGGCTGAGTCTTGGTTTCAGCCCCTACCTGGGGTGCCAAAGGTGAAATACTTCTCAGGAGGAAGGAGGAGTAAAATATTTCTATAATAACTTCACACACATGCTGAGGGTCATGCTCTTTATTGTTCTGTTCTTCACTGCACTCTATTGTTCTGCAATAATCTTGTCCTATTCCTAATTCCTCCTAGCTTCTTCTTCCAGATATTTTCTTCTTCATTTTCCCACATTCTTCTTTTTCCTACACTCTTATCCTTTCACATTTCTAATTTTTGCCAGCTTCTCCCTCCAGCTACTACTTCTCTTAGTCTAGTCTTTCAAAATCTTTCTTTTTCCAGAGGGTTGAAGCAATAGGTAATAGTTGCAGTGTTAGCTTTTCATTGGTCAGAAGCACATTTCTAGGCTAAGCAATAAGGGCAGAGCCATTGCCATGGCAACATAAGGTCCCAAAGCTGTAGGAGTAAAGCCACAACGAGACAAGGGGACACAGGGCCAAATGACAACTTTAAAACACAGCTCCATTATAGTAGACTGGCGAGTAAAGAGCTGACATGCTTTAAGATTAATGTGAGGTTAGCTTGGATCAGCACTTTCCTATCTGGTGGTGGAGGGAATGCAGGACACCCTTGTTCTCTGTCTCTTTGAGAACTATGGCTCAACAACTTTAGACATGCCATAATTCTTTCCTTGGACATCTGTGAATGCCTCACTAGAGGTCTCTTTACCTTGACACTACCACTGACCAACTGTCTGTCACAGAAGATAATTGAAGGAGGACAGACTTCTAAGTTTATACAAAGACCTATTTGAGAGATGTTGACCTAGGTTTCTGTCCTGCCCGGTTCTGCAGCCATTAAGTCCCAAAGAATCACACAGAGGTCTACATTAATTATAAACTGATTTGCCTATTAACTCAGGCTTCTTATTAACTCTTATAACTTATATTAGCCCATAATTCTTGTCTGTGATAGCCATGTGGCTTGGTACCTTTTTCAGTGAGGCAGTCACATCTTGCTTGCTCTGTGTCTGGCTTCCTCTGTGTCTGAGTGACGACTGCAGACTGAAACTTCCCTCTCCCCAGAATTCTCATCGCCCCACCTCTACTTCCTGCCTGGCTACTGGCCAATCAGTGTTTATTTAAAATACAAGTGACAAGGTACAGACCTTTGTCCCACAGAGAGAATAGGGGTATTGACTATAATTTCTTTCTTGCCAAAAATCACATATTGCTGGGAAAGTCATCAAATATACCAATGCACAGGAGAAATTGTGCCCAGTTAACACACTGTAGTGCTATGGGAAGAATCCCCAAGCTGAAATGTGAGGGAAAGAGCTCTTCACACAAGAAATCTGCAGTGAGGAGGGCTAACACATTCAGAAGGCAGTATACATTATCGCCCTGCTAAATAAAGTCTATCTCCTCATGATTTGCATCTCTGATGGGTTGACCCCTGAAGTACTCACTGAGCTCTCACTGAATAATTCTGCAGTCTGTAGCACTACCTGTGACTCCCAACTGTCTGGAACTCCAGTTCCCAACACTGTCTTTTGCCCTCTGAAGGCAGGATGCATACAAGTGGTGCACAGGCATTCATTCAGGCAAAATACCCATATACATCAAATTTTTAAAATAACAAAAAAAGGAAGTTCAAATTAAAGCAGTGTAACAATGGCAATCCAAATATCCATTTGAAATATTTTTAATTTTATTTAAGAAAAAAAAAGTGTGTGTGTACACGTGCATGAGCGTCCTTTGGCACTGTGGAAGAGCTTTACACCTTCATATCATGCTTGCTCCTGGAATAAAAGTGGCCTTACAGTTTTCCTTTCCTGTGTGTGTGCTGTGACTTAGCCTTCCACCACCTTTAATTGTTGGCAACCAGATATCATGAGACTAGTTTGAATATCTTGTGTGAGTTGTGATTGAGAGCTAGCCTTGGATACTGTCCTGATGGTTTGAAATAAGACCTGTGAGCCCTTACAGGATTCCCTCACAGGTGCCAAATTTGAAACATTTGTGAGTCATGGTTGAAATCGATGTGTCAACCAGGTAGTGGTAGTACACACCTTTAATCCCAACACTGGGGCAGGTGGATCTCTGTGAGTTCAAGGCCAGCCTCGCCTACAGGGCAAGTTCCAGGATAGACTCCAAGCCACACAGAGAAACCCTGTTTTGAAAAACAACAAAAAAGTAAGGGAGAAATCTATGTAATATTCACAAGTAACACCACATTCTCACAGTCCAGACCTACCTACCCCAGAAACTGATTTCAGGTAGTAAATATATAAAAAGTAGTTGATCTTATTTAATGAATTTTACTAAAAACCTTGCTAAACACTTTTTTTTTACTTTTATTGCATTTCTGTTTTTCTGATTTTTGTGTGCATGCAGACATGTGTCTTGGTGTGATATGGGGGTCAGAGAACAATTTACAGGCATTGATTCTCTCCTTTCATGAGGTGGGGCTCAGAAATCCAAATCAGATTATTAAGCATGGCAGCAAGCTCCCTAGCCTAATGATCTATCTTGCCAGCCCCCTTACTAAACATACTTAAAAGTCTTGTATTCTGGGGGGGGGGCTGTTGAGACAAGGGATTATGTAGCTCTAGCTGTCCTGGAGCTCACTATGTAGACAAAGCTGACCTCAAACTCCCCGAAATATACCTTTCTCTGCCTTTCAAGTTTATCTGTTTGGTTAACTGGTTGTTTTTGAGATAAGGTCTCTCTATTAGTCTGCCCTTGAGGTCTTGGAATACAAAGACCTTTTCAGTGCTGGAACTAAACACATGGGCTTCCAGTAATTGGGCGGGCCAGTTTCCACATGATGCCACCCACATAAGGGAATGGGCGTCAGAGCTCAGGTTTATTTGACTTATGCTTCTGTAGGACATTAGACCCAGTACACTGTGTTTATCCCTGGTTACTATCTAAAGGAATTAGCTGGGAAAAACTCATGTATAAACCCCTAAAAATACATAAGAACTGTATTGGCTTAAAAAAGGGAATCCAGGGCTGGAGAGATGTCTCAGAGGTTAAGAGCACTGACTGCTTTTCTAAAGGTCCTGAGTTGGGGTAGTATCCATGCCCCAAGCTGGGACTGAAGGCAGGACCAGGTACCATTTCTGCACACTAAACGATACCCAGAAAGAACTCAGGTATGGAACTCTACATAGCTCAGAACAACCTTGAATAGCTGTTCCTCCTGCCTCCAACTCCTGACTGCTGGGATCACAGGCATGAGCTGCCACGCCCCATTTTATGCAGTGCTGGGAGTGGAACCCAGGGCTTTATATATATTAAGAAAGCATTCTACCAAGCGAGCTACATTCTCAGCTTCTAAACGTTTTTCTGACTCTCATCAGTTTTCTTAGAGCCTCTGCCTTGATTCTTTCATAGTGTGTAGTCTGCCCGTGCATAGAAGGATCTCTGTTTCACAGGCCTTTATGATTCTTTATCTGTGTGAACATTGTAATGAATTATTATAGTCCTTGATTACTTCGCATTTTCAATTTCTGGTATTTGTGGTCTATCCTAGTCCACTTTTTATTGATGGAATGAACATTAACAATAAACAATGGTAAAAGCTAATTTGGGGAGAAAAGAGTTTATTGGACTTAGACATAGTCTGTCATTGAGAGAAGTCTAGCAAAACCAAAGTTCACCAGTGTAAACAGCTCAGTGTCCAAGATCTAGGAACCAGTCTTGATCTTCTGGGCTCCAAAGAGCCTGGGCAGCTCCACTTTTTCAGGTCTGCCATCCACAGCACACCCAACTTGTGGAATAAACCTGGCCTGACTCTACCAACCTGCCACAGTCCTGCTCCCTCCAGTTGCTGGGCTGGGGGTCTCTACTGTAACGAGGCTGTACCTTCCCCAGTGGCCTTTCTTCAGGGACTGACTCTCTGCCATAAGATGCAACCCTTGGTCACTCTTCATGACCCCTCCATCCTGCAGTCTTCTTTGTCACCCATTACCACACGGGAAACTCTTACACATTAACAAGTACAGCCGCCAGCTTAAGATGCAGGTCTGGACTCGCTCTGGACCACAGCTTCTGTGTGCTGACCCCTGAGGGATTACTCCCAGATTTCACCTCGGAGATGCTGGTGTCCTTGATCACGGTTGATATTTGGGCTCCAGCTAATTAGCATCAGTTGTCTCAGTGGAGATCACTTCAGAGGCACTGGTCTCTTGTTAGGATGACCTTCATCTTAACAAGTCAGATGGTCTTCATCTCCAGATGACCAGAAACCACACATTCTCGATTCAGACTATCACATGAAGAGTCCTTTGCTTTCCTCAAAAACTCCGTAATTCAGGCCTCCACCACCAGCACCTCTCTCAACCCTCCTGTCTCCCAAGATCCCATAACACCTCAGTAAGCTCAGAGCAATCAATAGTTTTTTTCTAGCCTAAAGCTCCAAAGTCTTTCACTATGCTCCCCCAAAAACAACATGGTTAGGTGCAGCAACACCCCTACAATCCTAGTACCAATTTCTGTTTTAGTTTGGTTTCCTGTTGCTGTAAGAAACAAAATGACCCAAAACAATTTGGGATGGAAAGGGTTTAATTTATATCTTAGTCACAGTCCATCACTGAAGGAAGTCAGGGCAGGAACCTGGAGTCAGGAACTGAGACAAGAGACCATGGAGGAATGCTGTAAACTGGCTTCTCCAATGCTCTTTTTATACCTTCCAGGATCAGCTACTCAGAGGTGGCACCACCTACAGTTGACCTGGGCCCTCCCACATCAGCCATTAATCAAGACAAGCTTACGGGTCACTCTGATGGGGGACAATCCCTCTTCCCAGACGACTTTAGTTTGTGTCACACTGACAACAGCTGACAACGGTGCAACCTGATGATGTTTTCTTCTGCACATTTCTGTGTTATGGTTCAGTCTCATCACGTGGCCTGTAAAAGTGCTGATCTGACCAGGCAACCCCCAAGAGTTTATTCAGAAAAACAATATAGTACAAAAAGAGAGGATGAAGGACAATTCAGTGGACAGAACCTATTACCACATAAGCCTGAGACCTGAGTTTGGATCCCGAGGACCCATAGACAAGCTGGCAATGGTCACGTGCTCCTGCAACCCCGGAAATGGTAGGGGAAGGAAACCAGGAGGATTGGTGGGGTTTGCTGGCTTACTCTAAAAACAGCAAAGCTGAAAGTACCTGTCTCAAGGGGATAAAGAAGAATTTGATAGAGTAAGACAGCCAACGTCCTCCTCTGGCCTCTGAATGTGGTCATGGATATGTGTGGCCAAAGAAAAATGCATATGCGCGCGCGCGCACACACACACACACACACACACACACACACACACACTCACACGAAATAAATACTTTTTAAAAAAAAAGTAGCTTGTATCAATGGCACACACAAATCTCAACCTTAGGGCTGTCCACCAAGCCTGAGGACCTAAGTTTGATCCTTGAAACCTACACGACAGGAGAGAGTCCCACTCGCAAGTTGTCCTCCAACCTCCATATAAGTGCTCTGTCATGTTCACATCCCTAAAAAATAAATAAAAATTTAAAAACTATACTTTATATCATATACAACAATAAACTGCAAAAGGATCAGGAATCTAAATTTAAATTTAAAAAAAAAAAACTACACTGGGCAGTGTTCAAGTGTGACCACTAGGTGGCAGTAGCCCAAAGCATAATTTGGGCAGTTGGAGCAGATGGAGCAGACTTCCACCCTGGTAATCAGAGCGCATAAGTGGGTAGACAGAACTGCCAGCAGAGAAGGCAGTCAGAGAGGAGGCTTGCATGACTATCTATCCAGGAGTTTCTGGGTCAGATCTGAAAGCATCAAGTGGTTGGGCTCTTCACAGTCACAGGGGTTATCCTAGCCATGGCTAACAGGTCTGGGGCACAATTTCAATGACTATAAACAGCATGATGAAAAAGATTCTTGCTTGAAGTTTGAAACAATCACTATTGTCAGTCATCGTTCTATCCACATTGAAGTGCAACTCTATCTTTGGCTTCCAGCTCTCAGTGTTTTGGATTTACAGGAAAGGAGTACCACTGAATCATATAATAATGGGTTTTAATAGTGAAACCACCATACAGCTCTCCAGACCCGCTATGCCATTTTACTACGTAACACACATTTCCTTCTTTTTACTTTTTGTTTCTTACTTTTCATTTTGTATTATGTGAGGTGGGCACATGCATGGATTTCAGAGGACAACTACTAGAGTCGGTTCTGCCCACCACTTGAGCTCCAGGGGTCAAACTCAGGTCATCAGCCCTGGCAGAAGTGCCTTTACCCACTGAGCCATCCTGCCAGCCCTGCTTTGCTTTTTAGAATCCCCCCTCCAACTGCTGTTGATGATAACCAGAATCAGTGTGGTAAATGAGATCTTATTTGTACTCTGCAGGGAATCTATACCTTTGCACATGCTAAATACATAAGATCCACTACATCCCTCCTGTTACACATGCTAAATACATAAGATCCACTACAGCCCTCTTGTTATTACACATGCTAAATACATAAGATCCACTACAGCCCTCTTGTTATTACACATGCTAAATACATAAGATCCACTACAGCCCTCTTGTTATTACACATGCTAAATACATAAGATCCACTACAGCCCTCCTGTTACACATGCTAAATACATAAGATCCACTACAGCCCTCTTGTTATTACACATGCTAAATACATAAGATACACTACAGTCCTCTTGTTATTACACATGCTAAATACATAAGATCCACTACAGCCCTCTTGTTATTACACATGCTAAATACATAAGATCCACTACAGCCCTCTTGTTATTACACATGCTAAATACATAAGATCCACTACAGCCCTCTTGTTATTACACATGCTAAATACATAAGATCCACTACAGCCCTCCTGTTACACATGCTAAATACATAAGATCCACTACAGCCCTCTTGTTATTACACATGCTAAGTACATAAGATACACTACAGCCCTCTTGTTGTGGTTTGGATTTATTTTCCCTATTTAGTGATTTAACCATCTTTTGTTGTACTTCCTGCTCATTTGTAGGCCTTTTATATACTTGAGTTTTATTGTTGCTCTTGAATTCCCAGGTTTTGTATGAGGGTATGTGTGTGTCTCAGGCTGGGCTCAAACTTATTTGACCTCAAAATTTTTTAAAAACTAGTAAACAAAGCAGCAAGATGGATCTCACTACATGGATCTGCCTCTACCTCTCAATTGTTGCTATTAAAGGCATGGGACACCATATCTTAATTTTGATTTAACAGATAATAATATTAGCCATTTTCTTTTGTATGGTCATTGGTGGGACAGGTAATTCTACTCGTTTTTCTGTATCTGGGTTCTTTTGATTCTAGGGTTGCTATAGAGCTTGTTTTCTTCTCTCTGAGTAGCACTGGGATGACCCTAAGGAGAAGACCTCCGAATCAAACTAGAAGAGCTGGAAGGCTGAACTGCTTGACAAAGAATTCACAAGTCTGCATTTTTTAAAGCTTTTTTTTTTTTAACTTTTTTCCTCATGTTTCTCTGTGAGTATATACAGCAAGGTGCATGCGTGGAGGCCAGAGGACAGTGTGTGCCGGTCAGTCCTCTCCTCTCACCATATGCGTTCTGGACACTGGACTCAAGTCCTTTGGATCGGCACTACTTTCAGAGTTCTCTCAAAAGTCCTGAAAAGTCATTAAAATAACCAGGCGACGCTGGCACACGCATTTAATCTCAGTACTTGGTAGACAGAGGCAGGTGGATCTCTGTGAGTTCAAGGCCAACCTGGTCTACAGAGTGAATTCCAGGACAGGTTCCAAAGCTTCAGAGAAACCCTGTCTGGAAAACAACAACAACAAACAACCATATTTTTATATGTTACAGAGTTCATCTGTGGGCTTCAGAGGTGGCTTAGCAGTTATGTAGCTCCCCATTACCACAAATTATACAGTCAAGTTTCCCATATTTGGGGGGAATGCAGGGGTCAAAACATTTAGAGTACAATGAATAGGCCATGCTCTGTGAAAACCGCCTTTATGATCACAGTATCTCTCTCCCCTGCCAGGTATTTATGTTTTGTGTTTGAGACAATGTCTTAGTTACTATTCTATTGCTGTGACAACCATGACCAAGGCAAATCTTATTTCAAAAGCAGCAGCAGCATTTACCGGAGGCTTGCTTACAGTTTTAGAGGGCCAGTCCATGATCCTTTATTTTGGGGGGAAGCAGACATGTATGTCACTGGAGCAATAAATGAGAGCTTTACATTCCGATCTGCAGGCAGCAGGCAGAGAGATATCCTGGGATCGGCATGGGCTTTTGAAACCCACCTCAAGTGACGTACCTCCTCCAAGGCCATCCCACCTAATCCTTCTCAAACCATTACACCAATTGAGGACCAAGCATTCAAACAGGAGTCTTTCTCATTCAAACCACCACAAACAGGAACTCAGTTAGCCCTGAGCAGCCTCAAACTTACCATGGCAAGGGTGACCTTGAAGTCCTAGTCCTCCTACTTCCACCTCCTGAGTCCTGGCAAGACAGGGGATCTACCATAACACTCACTTTTATTTTTGTTTTGAGAGGGGATCTGATGACACCCAAAATGGCCTCAAACTCAATATGTAGGGAATACTGGCCTTGAATTCCTAATCAATCTGGCCTCATGCCCTCAAGTGTTAGGATTATATTAGTGTGCCATTATTTTCATGCTATTTGTTTAACTTATTATTATTATTATTATTATTATTATTAAAAATTTCCACCTCCTCCTCACCTCCCATTTTCCTCCCTCATCCCCCCACGCTATTTGTTTTTTTTAAGATTTTTTTTCAGGAGGGAGGTGGTGGTACATGCCTTTAATCCCAGCACTTAGCAGGCAGAGGCAGGTGGATCTCTGAGAGTTCATTGCCAGCCTAGTCTACAGATCAAGTTCCAGGACAGTCAGGGCTACACAGATAAACTTATTTCAAAAAAAAAAACAATCAGAAAAGAATTTTTATTATTTTGTGTGCATGAGTGTTTTACCTACATGTATTTATGTGTAGCACATGACTGTATGATGTTCTCAGGAACCAGAAAAGGACATCAGATGAGCTGAAATTGGAGTTACAGGCATGATTGTGAGCCACCATGTAGGCACTGGGAACCAAATACTAGGCCCTCTAGAAGAGCAACAAGTGCTCTTACCTGCTAAGTCATCATTTTAGCCCCACCCTTTGATTTTTAAAGATAGATAGGATATTAAAGAAAAATGTTAAAAAAAGAAAGACAAGATCTTGCTGTATAGCACAGGTCTTAAACTCAATCCTACTTCTACCACACAAATTGTAGGATTATAGAAACAGGGGCCACTGCAATCAGACTTGTATGCAACCAAAGCATTGAGTAGTCTAAAGGTTTATTCATTGATTATTACATCTATTTGTTAGAGCTAATGCAACAAAGAAACACACCAGGTAGCTTAAACATGGTTATTCATTTCTTACAATTTGGAGGCTGGAGATCAAAGATCAGCACAGCTCAGGTAGTTTCCTCTGGAGGCCACAAGCAGAAACTCCTTGGTAACAATCTGTCTCTATTTGCAGAAGGCTGAAGACTTATTATTTATTATGATCATCTCCGTGTGCATCCTGCTGCACCTTAACCTTCTGAGGACATCAGTCATGCTGCCCAAAGGGGCTCATTACAACATACCTTCCTTTTCATTGTCATTACGTGTATAATAAGTGTTTTGCCTGCACATGTAGGTGAAGTCTATGTTTGCTGAGCACTTACAGAGGCCAGAGAGGGTGCCAAATCCCCTGGAACTAGAGTTGTGGATAGTTGCGAGTTGCCATGTGAGTGCTGAGAACTGAATCCATGTCCTCTGCAAGAGCGGCAGGTGCTTCTAACTGTTTAAGCCATCTCTACAGACCCTCATTTTAATTTTCAAAATATATTATTACTGGGGGCTGGCAAGTGGGCTTGGGTGCCACAGCATTCACGTGGAGGTCAGAGGACAGCTTATAAGAGCCACTTCTCTCCTTACACTGTGGGGAACCAGGGATAGAACCCAAGTTGTCAGGATTGTATGTAGAATGCTTTTATCTGCTGAGCCATCTCAATGGCCCTCCATTAAGTTCTTTAAAAATTTACTTATGACTGTGGCATATGTGGGAAGTAAGCAAACATACGGAGGTCAGAGGACAACTGTAAGGCACTGGTCCTCTTACCCTGTTGAAGCATGATAAGGTCTCTCAGAAGATAGCTGGCCTGTGAGCTTCCAGGCGATTCTCCTGCCGGACTCCTATCTTGTAGGACTGTTGGCAATACAGATGAATGCCACTATTGTCTATTTTACACGCATACAGATCAAATTCAAGATGTCAGACATTCACAACAAGTGATTTTATCCACTGAGCCATCTTGTCAGCAATCGTTTTAATTTTTTTGACATGGAGTACTTGTGTTGCCCAGTTTGGATTTAAATTTATCCCCCATCTTCAGCCTCCTGAGCAGCTACCATACAGTACTGCTCCAAGCTGTATATATAATTTTAACAGTTTCTCTCCACTGTGAGTACCATCATGTCTTCAAAGTAAACTAGAGCAAATCATGGCTTTCTCACACAGCTTCCATCAGCCAGGCTACTCACTGGTGAGTTCTTTCATGCCTCCGAAGGGAACGGGGATGACTGTAGGCTCTTCCACACTGCTGACACTTATATGGTTTTTCTTCAGTGTGAGTGTGACTTATTTCATGAATTCGGAAGGAACTGGGGCAGATGAAGGCTTTCCCACACTCCTTACATTCATAGGGCTTCTCTCCAGTGTGGGTTCTTTCGTGTATCTGGAATGAAGTGGAATGACTGAAGGCTTTTCCACACTGTTTGCACTCATAGGGTTTTTCCCCAGTGTGGATGCGCATGTGAATTTTAAGGTGAGTGGAATAGTTGAAGGCCTTCCCACATTCCTTACATGTGTGTGACCTTTTGGCACTATGCGTTCTCATGTGATTGTTAAGACATGAAGGATACCCAAATGCTTTCCCGCAAATCTTGCACACGCATGTCTTCTCTTCAGCGTGCATCTTCAAATGTCCATTCAGATTTGAAGAAATAGCAAAGGCTTTGCCACATTTGACACACACAAAAGGCTTCTCTCCTGTGTGCGTTCTTACATGTTGAATAAGTCGTGAGGATGTAAGGAAGGCTTTCCCGCACTCCTTACATTCATAAGGCTTGTCACCATTGTGAGATCTAACATGTATACTAAGTCCTGAGTACTGAGTGAAGGCTTTCCCACACTGACTACACACATAGGGTTTCTCTCCAGTGTGAGTTCTTCCGTGTATCTGAAATGAGTTGGAGTAATTGAAGGCTTTCCCACACTCCTTACATTCATAGGGCTTCTCACCAGTGTGGGTTCGCATGTGAATGTCTAGATATGCAGGGTATCTATAGCCTTTCCCACACTCCTTACACCTGTACGGCTTCTTTGCATTGAGAGTTTCTATGAGCACAGCCAGTCTCGAGTTTATGAAACTTCTCCCGTATTCATTCCAATCATAAAGTCTGTCTCCACTGTGAGTTCTTCTATGTGTTTGAAGATGTGTCTGATTAATAAAAAACTTCCCACAGTCAATGCATTCTAAAGACTTCTCTTGTGTGGCAGTTTTTCGATCAACTTTAACTGGGGTCGTAGAGGCTCCCTCACTCTCACTGAGTCCAGAAGGTTCCTCACCAGCGCAGCTTTTCTTGGGAAGCATCAGGAAGTCTCTTCTGTACTGACCGCAATCATCGTCATCCCGTGTCGCTTGAGTTTTCGGATGTGTCTGAAGGGGTGAGAGGTCACTGCAGAAGGCTCCAGACTCCATCCAGTTATGGAGCTCTCCTCCACTCTGGCTTCCTGTTTGCTGGTAAGAAGGAAGAACAACGTTTTGGTTTTGCAGCCAATTGTTAATGTTATAAGCATTTGATAACAAAACATTGCAATTATGGTTATTTCCACTACCTGCATACAGTTCATACTAAGTGGTGGGATTAAACACTTTCTCCAGAATGCTGTGTCATCTGCTCTAATCTTTAAAAGCTTTCTGCACCAGTCCAATAAAAAGATGTAATTTGTATGAGTTCTGAAGCAGTGAGTTTCACTACACATTGGGGACACAATTTCATATTATTTCTTCAGACATTTGTTCTTGTATATTATCTACTTCTCTCAAAGCTCCTTTAATGGAATTCCTAGTTTTCTCCTCGAAGAGCTTCAAATATGCCAAATAGGTACTCTACAAGAGACACATCTTTAGCCTCTAGTTTCCTTTGAGAATAAAAATAAGATAAAATTTTTATTCTTACCATTTGCAACCCACTGGGCATGTTACCCCTCAAAAATTCCTGTTGGAATGCCGAACATTTGGTTTCAGGCTGCATTTTCCATTCTGAAGTGAAACAGAAAAATAAAGGTAGGAGTATGGAGAAGGAGGTAGAAAGCAGGAATTAAAAAAATAAGGTTTGGGCTGGAGAGATTGCTCAGTGGTAAGAGCACTGACTGCTCTTCTGGAGGCACCCACATGGCAGCTAACAACTGTCTCTGACTCCAATATCTCACATCCTCACACAGATCTCAGTGCAGGCAAAATACCAATGCAAATAAAATAAAATAAATTATTTTTAAAAATAAGGCTCATTTATTTTATTTTGAATATTAAAAGGTAGAAAAAGTAGAGCCAGATGAGGATTTTTTTTCTGTTTTATTTTTGAGACTACACAGCTCACACTGTGCTGACTTCATAGCCATTCCGACTCATTCCTGAGTAGAAGGACTACGGGAATGTGCCATCATGTCAGACAAAGATAATGACACTGCATCGAACTTTCAGGCTGTATCAAAAGTTGATCCTATAAAAATTAAAAGTATGGTAAACAGAAAGAAATTATCAGGGAAAGAGAGTAGAAAACTTCTAGAAAAAGAGCATCTCTCAAAGCACTAAGTTTAAGTAAGCTAAAAGAATATCGGAAGTTGAAGATTTTTCTTCTTGCCTCAGAGTTCTGAGACAAATTTTATCTTGAAGAACTTCATTATAGGAGCTTGATTGGTTCAACGGATAAAGTGCTTATTACACAGTGTGAGGGCCTAAGCGCAGAGCCCCAGAACTCACATAAGGCTGTCTGTAATTCCAGTATATCTATGACAAGACAGTAGATGAAGACAGGAGGATCCCCAAAGCTTGCCGGCCCGCCACATGCAGCAGCAAACAGAGGCTCTGTCAAATGAGGTGGAAAGTGAGGACAGACCAAAGGTTCCCTCTGACTCCAAAACACATACGTGGGAACATGTACACACCCCCCATACACGAGAATTTTAGAGCTTCTGTAAAATATTCATTCACCCCTTCATTCGCTTACTGAGTGTGTATGTGCAGACATATGCAAGCGTCACAGCACGCATGTAGAGGTCAGGGGACTCTGGGCGTTGGTTCTCTCTTTCTACTGTGTGGATTACAGGGATTGAACTCAGGTTGTCAGGCTTGGCCGCACATGCCTTTACCTACTGAGCCATCTCTCCAGTCCAACACAAGGGTTTTGTTTTTATTTTAAGTTTATTTCAATTGCAAACATACTAAACTTTCATTAAATAGAACTTCCAAGCCCAGTGATGGTGGTGCATGCCTTTAATCCCAGCACTTGAAGCAGAGGCAAGTGGATCTCTGTGAGTTCGAGGCCAGTCTGATCTACAGAGTGAGTATCAGGATAGCCAGGGCTATACAGAGAAACCGTGTCTCAGAAGAAAAAGAAAAAAATTAATTTCTATGAATACTGACCTGGGAAAACTATGTTCTGACATGTTCTAAATTCTTCTTGTTCCAACCAAGAAACCAGACTGGGTTTGATGAGCTGATATCCTGTGCACAAGGTAAGACACACTGATGAGAAGGCTTAGAGAAAAAAATGACAGAACTTCCCAGGGTTTAAGAATTAAAAAATTTTGCTTTTTCTCCAGTGTTTGGAGACAAGTGCTGGCTTCAAGCTCACAAAAATATTACTCTTATTGCCTCCCACATGCTTGAATTCCAGAAGTGTGCACCAAACTGCCAGGAACTAGATAATGATAAATATCTAATGATAAATAAATAATAAATAATGATAAATAAAGAGAAATAATTTTTAAGGCGCTAATTATACAAGTACCACCTGTCTATGCCTCAAAGTTTAGCTTGCTCTGGAGCCTAAGACCCCAGTTAATTTAGTCGTATATACATTTACAAAGTACTAGAGTTTTCTTTCTATAGTACTGGAGGTTGCACCCGGGCCCTGCAAGTGATAGGTGCTCGACCACTGAGTCGTATCTCAGCCCAGCACTTTACTTTTACTCAAACAGAAAGTAAGAACAGCTGGGAAAATATGTTTTAATGTACTGGGGTGGTTCTCAAAAAGTCCAGGTCTCCATATATTTTTTGCTGGGTGATGGTGGTGCATGCCTTTAATCCCAGCACTCAGGATACAGAAGCAGGTGGATGATGTAGGATGTCCTTCTGTATGTATCGCTTTTATTGGTTGATGAATAAAGCTGTTTGGGCCAATGGCTTAGCAGAGTAAAAACAGGCAAGAAATCTGAACAGAGATCTATAGAGACAGTAGACAGAGTCAAGGAGACACCACGTAGCTGCCAAAGAAGTAACATGCTGCACCGATAAGTCACAGCCTTGTGGCGATACAGATGAATAAAAATGGGTTAATTTAATACTCAGAGCTAGCCAGTAAGAAGCTTAAGACACTGGCCAAACGGTGTTGCAATTAGCACAGTTTCTGTGTGGTTATTCGGGTCTGGGTGGCTGGGAAATGAAAGTACAGTGTCCATTTACATGGGGATCTCTGAGTTCAAGGCCAGCCTAGTCTACAGAGTGAGTTCTAAAACAGCTGGGGCTACACAGAGAAACCTTGTCTTATAAACAAAAAACAAAAGAGAGAAAGAGGAGAGAGAGAGATCTGCAACAAAGAGATCTTTGTTCCTCTAGAAAAAATAACCACAAGTGGCTCATATATAGTATTATTAATCACAGTCATCAAGATAATTAAACTTTCTAATTTACTTATTATTTTGTATGTGTGTATAAGTGTTCATGTATGTAGGTGTACTTCTGTATATATGGTGGCTAATATCACACCTAGGCTTTACAGGAGAGCTGTGGCCCTAACTCAGGTCCTCTTGCTAGAGCAGTAACCATCTTCCTGAGTCATCTCCCCGAGCCCTTCTTAACTAAGAGCATGTGTTTGTGGATATGTATGTGTGTGGTATATGTGGTATATGCATGTGTGTGTGCAGGTATGAATGCCTGTGCCCACGTGCAAAGGACAAAGTGGGGTGCTGGGTGCTTTACTCTAGGGCAGTCTCTCCTGGAACCTTGGCTTGTGTTTTCCCCGTGAGACTGGCACCCAGTGAGCCTCAGTGATTCTCATTCCCAACCTCTCCTCAGTGCCACACCAGGGTTACAGGTGCATGCAAGACCACAATCCACTTGTTAGATAAGTACTGGGATCCCCACCCCAGGTCCTCAAGCAACTGCTCTTAACTGCCGAGCCATCTCTTGAACTCCAAGAGAATTTATAGACACATAAATGATATAAGATTATACACTGAGGTTTCTAATTTAGCCTATCAATGTAGAGAAGGAAAATATATACTTTCTTTTTGGGGTGGAGGACAGGGTTTCTCTGAGTAGCATGGATATCCTGGAATTCACTCTGCAGACCAAGATGGCCTCAAACCCAAAACTTTGCCGGCCTCTATCTCCTAAGTGCTAGGACTAAAGACATGAACCACCACCAACCAGCAAAAATATATATTAAATATATATTAAACTTTTTGAGAACCACCCCAGTACATTAAAACATATTTAAGGTGGTATATACCTTTAATTCTAGCATTCAAAAGACAGAGGCAAGGCTAATATTTGTGAATTTGAGGTGATCCTGTTTTACATCTCAATTCCAGGCCAGCAAGGGCTACACTGAGAACCTCTGTCTCAAAATACAACAAAACAAAACCAAAAAACAAAATATGCATTTAGGGATGGGGCTGTGTCTTATTCAGAGCTACCATCACCGTTCCTGACACACAGTCAGTCCATGGGAGGCTGCAGGGAGCAACAGCAGTCTCACCTACTGTGGCCAGGTTCCGGTAGTTCTCCAGCATCACGTCTCTGTAGAGGCTTCTCTGGGATGAGTTCAGTGAGGTCCACTCTTCCTGGGTAAAGTCCACAGCCACATCCTCAAAGTTCACCAACTCCTGAAATATTGAACACATGCCATGCTGGTCTTAGCCAATTAAGATCTTTGTTAATGAACATGGGAGGATGAGGAAGTGGAACCCAACATCTAAGAAAATTCTCTGGTCTCTAACACCAAGGTCCAGTGGCTTTACAAACTCCTCTTTAAACTCACGTGTGTGTGTGCATGGTGTATACACATGTAAACTGATAGGAACACTTGCCTATGCAAGTTCATGTGGGATGACTTCCTCAGTTAATTCTTCGCCTTGTTTTCTGAGACAGGCCTTTTAATTGAACCTGGAAACTGCTGTTTCGGCTAGACTGGCTGATCAGTGAGCCCTGGAATCTACTCGTCCCCACCCCAACCCTGAAATTACAGACATAAGCAGCCACGCCAAGTTTTACATGGGTACTGGGTCTCAAAACTCAGGTCCCTCTATTTGTACGAAGCCCTTTACCCACTGAGGCATCGAGGACCCCAGCCACCTTTTTACCTTGCTGGAGACAGAACCCAGAACCCTGACTGAGCATGGTAAGCAAGAACTCTACCGCTGAGCTCCATCTTCTGCTTTATTCTTGCTCTCTTATTTCCTCAAGTTAAATGTCACTGCTGACTAGGAACTGGTACCAAAAGTACACAAGAACATCATGGTATTTCTCTGTATTAGACACAGTAGCCAGCACCTCCTAAAGATGTGATGAGTGTGTATACATGAATAAATGTCTTAGAAAAGGAGGCTATCTCATCTACCTTATCGTTTGCCAGGGAACTCAAAAAAGGAAGAAACATTGCTGGTCAGGGGCCAGCAAGACGGCTCAGTGGGTAACGTTACTTGCTGCCAAGACTGATGACCAGGTGTGGACCTCAGACACACATGATGCAAGTAGAGCACTGACTTTTGCAGTTGTCCTCTGAATCACACACACTGTGGCATGTGCTCTACACACACAAACACACACACACACACACACACACACACAAATGTAATAATCAAAGAAAAATGATCTGACACCATGAAGGTAAAGCTAAGATCAAGATTAACTGTAAAATTCCAACTCACTTAATAGGAAAGGTTTTGTCATAATCACTGGCAACTTGACACAAACTAGACACATCTGAGAATAGGGAGTGTTAACTGAGGAACTGCCTTCATCAGATTGGCCTGTGGGCATTTTCTTGATTTCTGATTGATGAAGAAAGGCCCTGTCCACTGTGGGTAGTACCATTCCCCAACAGGTGAGGTGGGGTGTTTAAGAAAGGTAGCTGAGCAAGTCAGGATCATGAGACAGTAAACAGATTCCATCACTGGTCTCTGCTTCAGTTCCTGCCTCAAGTTCCGGCACTGACATCTCTCAGGGCTCGATTATGATCTGAGAATTGTAAACTGATGGTTTTTTATCATGGCAACAGAAAGCAAACTATGACAGGGTCTCTATCCCGGGAAGCCAGAGCCTTAGGTGAGTGAAGCTCTATTTGCTGTAAACAGCTCTAGAGACAAGTTTGTTCAGAGGAAATTGTCTGTAGGTGGAATGTTTTGGATGTGTGTGCATGTGTGTATCTTTTTTACCTGATAATTCGTCAGGCAGTCAGTCAGCATCCTTTGTGCTGATACCTTCTCTTCTTGACGGCAGACTGAGTCCCCTGAAAGATCTCATGGAAAAGGAAGCAGGTATGAATACTGAGTGGTGCAGAGTCTCATCCGAAGGCACAGGAGTCATTCCACCCTAGTACAAAAGCCTCACGTCATCAATCTAACTATAGACTGACATCTCCTCCCTCCCTCCTGGTCTCCATCTTTCTTGTTCTGTGCTTCTCAATATTGTTCTCTCTCTCCTTCTTCTCTCCCTCATTTGTACCCCACCTCTCTCTCACACACACACACATCTGAGAGCCCGTTCCCATCCCTACATGCTATAGAATGCTAGCGCAGTCCTGTGTCATCTACAACCTGAAAGAAGGATGCAAGGAATGCTTCTTACTAGGGCAACTCTATTAATAGCATCTTCATCTCATAAGGAAGGAAGCTTTATGCCCTGAAGACGCCACTTTATCAGGGTTGGAGCTGTAGCTCAGTCAGTGCAGTACTCGCCTGGAGAGCATGAAGCCCCAGGCTCCATCTTAGAATAAATGGGTATAAATGGTGCATACCTATCATCCCAGCTCAAGAGGTGGAAGCAAAGGGATCAAGAATTCAAGGCCATCACCAGTTACCTAGCAAATTCAAGGCCACCATGGGCTACATGGGGCTCCATCTCAAAAAAAGAAAACTGTTGGGGGATAGGGAGATGGTTCAGTGGCTAAGGACTCAGGTTCAATTCCCAGCACCCACATGGCAGCTCACAACTGTCCAGTCCCAGGAGATCTGACACCCTCTTCTGGCCTCAATAGGCACCACATACATACATACACACACACACACACACACACACACACACACACACACACACGATGCATAAACAAACACTCATACATATAAAAATAAACAAAATCTAAAACAAAAATGTACTTTATCATGACTATAAAACATATAATGAGGGCTGGAGAGATGGCTCAGTGGTTAAGAGCATTGCCTGCTCTTCCAAAGGTCCTGAGTTCAATTCCCAGCAACCACATGGTGGCTCACAACCATCTGTAAAGAGGTCTGGCACCCTCTTCTGGCCTTCAGGCATACAGACAGAATATTGTATACATAATAAATAAATAAATATTTTTAAAAAAACATATAATGAAGACTGCACCTTTACCCCAGAGGCGCTACAAATATTCCTGTGGGTCAGCAAGTGGGTTTCAACCTGTTTTCAATTCCTAAGGCCTTACCGTGGGAAAAGTCAGTGGCTGCCATCCTGTAACACAGAAGTGGGTCTGGATGTTCTTTCCACTGGAGCTGCCGTCACTGCAGTGCAGCTGGTGGGTTCAGAGGACAGTGGCACTCTCCATTGCCTGCTGGACACAACCATCAGTGTTTCCGCAGTATCAATCCCTAGTTAACATCAGTTACTCAGACAATACCTATCAATTATACATTAACTATATGCAGGAAGTACACAGGAAGATCATTACACAGTGCTCTCTGAAACATGAATTCTAGTGATACCAGCTGCAATTTACTGAGGAATGCTATGCAGCAAGTGTGCAAGGAGTGTGTGTGTCCGTGTGTTCAATTAATCATTACAATCACCCTTCACAGTAATACAACTGCCCTTAAAAGATCTATATTCAAAGCCTGTAATGCCAGTGCTACACACTGGATATCTGTTGCTCTCATTGGTTTGATAAAGGACTCTCACTGATTTAACAAAGGGCTAAATGGCGAATAGCTAGTCAGGCATAGGTTAGCAGGACTTGTGGACAAAAAGAGAGAATGGGGATGAAGAAGGGCAGAGTCACCAGCGAGATGCAGAGGAAGCAGGAGATGAACATGCTCTGCTAAAAATAAAGGTACTACCACATGATAGAGCGTAGATAAATCTAGTTAGTAACAAGGCTAAGCTATCAGCTGAGCATTTACAATTAATAACAAGTCTCTGTGTGGTTGAGAGCTGGCTGGTGGAACAGAAAGCCCTGCAAACATGCCAGCCCTTGAGAGGCTGCACCAGGGAAATGGCTGTGAATTCAAAGCTAGCAGGGATATAAACTTTGCCTCAAAAAAAAAAAAAAAAAAAAAAAAAAAAAAAAAAAAAAAAAAAACAGGGAGTTGGCAAATCGGCTAAGCCAGTAAGGCACTTGTGTCCAGACAATGAGCTTCACAGCTTGAGTTTGATCTCCACGACCCATGTAAAGGTGGAAGGCACCCTTCTCCCTACATCACACACTATACACACAAAGAAAATAATTAGAAAATTTAAAACAGAACAAAACAGGAAAGGATCTATATTCAGAGAGCATTAGCGATTGCTCATTTATCATCTGGTTCAGAAACGATGATGCAGGACTTAAAGGCAGGTAAAGGTTTCTTTCATTGCCATGCAAACTTGCCCTCATCTTCAACAAGTGGGAAAACTATATGTACAACAAGCAGATGGTTATTTTCTTATCTGTGTGTACACCTTCTGCAAATGTGCACACGCAGAGGCCAGAGGTTTCTATGCCCCACCCCATCCTTCTCCACCCATTCATTTAAGGTGGGTGTTTCCCTGAGCCAGGGGCTCACGTTTTCTCAGCTGTGCTGAAAGCCAGAAAGCTCCAGTGGTCCTGTCTCCATCCTCCTTAGGACTGGAGTTACAGATGTTAATTGGACACATAGTTTTATACACGAGTGCTCAGATCTACAGCAAGTGTACTTGAAAATTGAGTCATCTTTATGGTCCCAAAATAATCCTTTTGTTTTCAGGTAGATTTTTTTTTGGTGGTGGTCTTTGATCCTGTTTGACAGGTGTGGAGGATGGAACACAAGATTCATACAGGATAGACAAGAGTTCTACAACTGAGCTATATCTCAATCTTAAATGTAAAGGTATTTGGGCAGGGGGAATCTCAAATCATAATTTAAGCAGTAAGCAACCTCAGTAAGGTCTTGGTAGGAAACTCAAGCCTTCTTCCCCTAGCACAGGGGATGGCTAGAGCAAAATTAGATCTATTCAACACCTTTTTTTATGGGTCTTTTCAGAGAACCATCTTTTCAGTTTTTGTTTTAGGGTTCCTGTTTGCCTGTCTGAAACAAAATTAATAATAATAATAATAATAATAATAATAATAATAATAATGTAGAAATAGTGTTTCATAGTGTTTAATTTTTTTCACCAGTTTGCTTTAATTTCCTTCTCACACTTTTCTTCCTTCTTCTTCCTCTTCCTCCTTTTCCTCTTTTTTTTCCCCTGAGACAGTTTTCTGTATAGCCCTGGCATACTTGGAACTTGTTCTATGAACCAGGCTGGCCTTGAACTCAGGGATCACCTGTCTCTGCCTCCCAAGTTGTTTTTAAAAAACAAAACATAACAAAAAAAAGCAAAAAATAAAACAAGGTCTCATGTCCTAGGCTGACCTCAAACTCACAATGTAGCCAAGGTTGGTCTTGCACTTCTAATCCCCTTGCCGCCATTTCTCAAGTGCTAGAATTAGCACAGATGTGTGCCACCATGCCCAGTGGATGTGGCAATGCTGATCAAACCCAGAGTTTTGTGCATGCTAGGCAAGCACTATACCAAATGACTTATATCCCCAGCCCTCCCTTTAGTTCATCATTAAGCATTATGTATCTTAAAAATAATTCTGTGGACTGGAGAGATGGCTCAGCTGTTAAATCCTAGGTTCGCAACCAAAAATATAAAAAGCATTTTTGTTAAAACTTAATGGCAATCATCAATGAATCAAACCCTGAAGAGCAGTCCAAATAATATAGTTACACAGTTCATTATCGATAAATCAAATTATACACTCACAGAAACCTTACACAGGCCCTATCCATAGATCAGACTAAAATATTGACTCTAAGATATAATTAAAATTCAAACACATCTTTGTGGGAAGAGGGGAAGCATATATCGTGTGCACAAAGCCTAGGGGACATGGGACGTCCGGTTCTACCCCTTTCCACCACATTCCACTGAGACAGCATCTCTCACTGGATCCCCAGCTGACCGGTAGCCAGTGAGCCCCGGCAATCCTTTGCCTGTCACACCACTGGGCCTACAGGTACCCAGATGACTATGCCATGGATATTGGGGGTTGAACTGTTTCTCACACTGTACACAGTGTTCTCACTCACTGAGCCAACTCTTCAGTTCAAGTGTACACATCTTAAATATGCACTGGGGTTTTAATAAAGGCTTACATCCTAACACATTCCTAAACAAGATAAAAGCATCTCCACAGAAAGACCACAGTCCTCCCTTTCCAGTTCCTTCTTGAATTTGTGATTTCTGGCTTCAGTCTGCCAAGTACTTGGGTTACAGGTATGTACAATGCCTGGCTCCCAGTCAAGCATTTGTTTTCTTTTGTCTACCAGATATAATAATACGTAGTGAAAACGGGACAAGCTGTTCATCTTTTCCAAATGTTGACTGCGGAGGCAAAAAAGCCAGAAATTCCTTTCTCTTGTTTCAGTGTCCTGTGATGCCCTGTTATCTAACAAAAGCGTAACTCTTAGCTTAACCGTGGCGTCTCACCCCAAATGGCCAATCTTTTCTTCCCTTTTTGTTAAAAATGGGTTTTCTTGCACCAATCTTAGAAAGGACAAATGGTGTTTATAAAGCTTACTATCTAGCAGGATGCTGAAGTGTCACCTTTTATCTCAATGACCCCCAAACAAATGGCCCAGGATATAAGTTAGGTTAATGTCTCTTAGCTTCTACAGAAGGTACCCATTCTCTCTCAGAGGCAGCAAGTGCCTGAGAATTTCTATGCCGTGTTTGTCAACAATGCATAGTAGTAATGTGTGTTTGTGTGTGCATGTGCGCTAATGCGCATGTGTGTGTATGTATGTATAGGTCAGAGGCCAACTTTCTGGGGTTGTTCTCACCTTCCACCATCATGTCATAGGACCACATTCCAGTTATCACCCCGCGGAGTCATCTCTCTGGCCCCAGAATGTACACTCTTCATTAAAACTTTGTGTCAGTTTTCACCTGGTAAATACTTCTACTCCCATGCCTAGAGCTCCCTGCTCTCATCATATTTGAACTATCTTCTATTTAAGAAAACACCCGGGGGCTGGAGAGATGGTTCTCATAGAGGACCCAGGTTCAATTCCCAGCACCCACATGGCAGTTCACACTGTCTGTAACTCCAGTTCCAGGGGGTCTGGTACCCTCATGTAGACATACAAGCAGCAAAACACCAATGCACATAAAAATGAATGAATCTTTAAAAAAAACACCTGGGAAAATACATTAATATTATCTTCTGGAATTAAGAACTTGCCTTGAAAAATGTGCTACGTACATTTTGTATGATTATGGGCTAGGTACACATGTTAAACCTTAGTATTTCATGAAAAGCAAAACCTCATACCACCTCTAAAAATGCTTATAAGCTGGGTATAGTTGTGTACACCTTTAATTTCAGTACTCATGGCGGCTGGAGAAATGGCTCAGTGGTTAAGAGCACTGACTGCTCTTCCAGAGGACCCAGGTTCAATTCCCAGCACCCACATGGCAGCTCACAACTGTCTAAAAATCCAGTTCCAGGTGATCTGACACCTTCACACCAATGCACATAAAATAAAGATAAAAAATCATAATTTCAGTACTCATGAGGCAGAGGCAGGTAGAGCTGTGTGAGTTACAGGCCAGGCTGGTCTGCATAGTAAGTTCCATGCCAGCCTGAGCTACACAGTGGTTAGAGACCCTGTCTCCAAAACAATTCTTATATATACCAAAAGACTGTACCATCAGCAAAACAAAAAGAGCCAGTGTTTTGTACTTCCAAGCCATGTCTAAGATCCTAACATAAACTTCAGATTTAAATCGAGGGCAAGAGACATGCACAGCCAAGCAGTTCTGCTAAGTGTGCAGTTCTCCTCATCACGATAGCTCAGGCTCCCGTCCCTGCTGCAATGTGATCTGACCTCTTTCCAGGATACAACCCCCTCCCCGGCCCCACCCTATCCACCCACACTGGCTCCTAGCCTGTTCCTTCTCCCAACATAAAAATCTTTCAGAAATACCAACTGAAGTGAGTATATGCTTTTGAAAGTCTATTTCAAAAAAAAAAGGGGGTAGTCACCAGTTTCTCTTTGTATACCTTGATTCCCACCAGGGCAATTAGAGATCCTTCTGAAATTGTACAACTAAGTACTAACTAGATTTAATTAAATGATTTTCATAACACAATATAAATTTAAGTTTCCAGGAAATATATTAAGAATGGGAGGGTGAGAACGATACCTTGTTTGTGCACTCAACCACAACACAGCTTGACTTGGCTGCACACACCAGCGTCCAATGTGAGTTTTGCTTTGCTGTTTTTTTTGTTTGTTTGTTTGTTTTTGTTTTTGTTTTTTGTTCTTCAAGACAGGGTTTCTCTGTGTAGCCCTGGTTGTCCTAGAACTTGCTTGCTCTGTTGACCAGGCTGGCCTCAAATTCAGAGATCACCTGCCTCTGCTCCTGAGTGCTGGGATTAAAGGCGTGTGCCACCACCCAGCTATGAATTCTTTTTTAATAAGTTTTTTTCCCAAATGTATTTTGAGGGTTGTTTGCATGTATGTATGTGCACTATGTGTATGGCTGGTACCCAAGTTAGAAAAATCCAAGTATTGGATTCCCCTTGAACTGGAGTTACAGATGGTTACAAACCACAACATGGGTGCTGGGAACCAAACATTGATCCTCTGCAAGAGCAGTAAGTGCTCTTAACTGCTGAGCCATCTCTCTAGCACCCCCACAACATGAACTGTTAGTGGTTTTTGGTCTAAAAGTGCAATAATAGTATTAATTTATTATTGTGTGTTGTGGCAATTGGTTATGACTGAACATGTGGAGGTAGAGGGCAACATTCAGAAACAGGCTCTCTCACTCTGAGCTCCAGAGATTGAACTCGTCCTGTCGAGACTTGGGAGCAGGCACCTTCAGTTGCTGAACCATCTCAATGGTCCTTTATATACTACATTTTTACTATTGTGTGTGTGTAGTGTGTGTACACTCTCACACACACATGCCTGTGTGCAGGTACATGTGCCATGGTATACAGAAGGTAAGCAAACAAATTTGGGAAGCTGGTTCTCTTCCAACTGTGGGTTCGAGGGATTAAATTCAGATCAAGTTCACACAGCAATTTTTACCCATAAGTTTTACCCACTGAGCCATCTCACTACCCTTTTTAAAGTTATTACTACTACTGTTTGTATGTGTGCATATGGGGTCCATGGCACCCATGTAGAGATCAGAGAACAGTTTTGGGGAGTTGGTTCTCTCCTTCTACCATGTGGGTCCCAAGGATTGAGCTCAGGAGATCAGGTTTGGCACCAAGCACCTTTACCATTGAGCCACCTTACTGGTCTTTTTTTGATCATCAAGTGCCAGGATTATAGATGCACCTTTATTCCTGGTAACTCAATTTGTGTGGTGTGTGTGTATGAGCATGTGTGTGTGTGCTCGCGCACCATCACACATTGTGCACAAAATAGCACACACACCACATGTGTCCAAGTGCCTGTGGAGGCCAAAAAGGTGTACCTTGAAACTAGAATTACTGATGGTTGGGCTGGAGAGATGGCTCAGTGGTTACGAGCACTGACTGCTCTTCCAAAGGTCCTGAGTTCAATTCCCAGCAACCACATGGTGGTGGCTCACAACCATCTGTAATGAGATCTTGTGCCCTCTTCTGACCTGCAGGAAAGACAGAACACTGTATACATAATAAATAAATCTTAAAAAAAAAAGAGTTACTGACACCCTGACGTGGATCCTCTGGGAGAACAGCAAGTACTGCAAAGTCATCATTCCAGCACCACAGCTCGGTACTTTAAGCAGCAACTGGGAAGCTAACACTCGTCGCCTGGGTTATGCAGATATAAAAGATGAGCAGAACAGACTAATTTAGCTCCCACAGGTTTATAAATCTAACTGGAGAGCCATGTATGACAAAGTACATCTAGATTCCTACTATTTGAGGGGGGTGGCAAGAGGCCTGGTTCAAGGTCATTCCTGGCTATACAGTAAGATTAAAGCCAACCTTGAAAAACGAACAACAACAACAAAAAAAGGCAAAACAAATTCCACATAACTAGAAAAAGTACCATTAGACAACAAGGTTTGGAACCCAGTCCATAACCAGACACTCCGTTTCGCCATCAACATCCAAAGAAACAAACCAGGCACCTCCATCTAAGTCCAACATGTTCTCAATCTTGACAGCCCAGGATGGTCTTGAACCCTCTTCTCAGTTTCTGTAGTGGTAGAATTATATACCTGTGGTGATTTGGTCAAGATTAAGTGTTGGATACATTAGCTACTAAAACATAATTTTGGAACATCCTTGTTTGTGCCCAATAAGAAACATGCAGATGGCAAGATGCAGCTGGAATGGCACGCTCTCTCTCCTTCCACTGTGGCCATCAAAAATCCCACCTATGAATAATCATTCAATAAGTACTAGAGACTTTTAAATATTTACTATTGTGTGTGCATGTATAGGCATGCACATGTGGGGTCAGAGGACAACTTCCAGCAGCTGGTTCTCTCCTCCACTACTGTGGGTTCCAGGGATCAAATTCAGGTTCCAAGTCTTGGATGGCAAGTGCTTTTGTGCACTGAGCCACCCACAGGCCCAGAACTAAACAATCTTACCAAAAGCAATGTTCAGGATGATGGGTTTATCTGGCTTACAATTAGAGACTATAGTCTGTCACCAAGGGGAATCTAGGCATGAATTCTAGCAGCTATTCACTTCACACTGACGATCAAGAGCAGAGAAACGAATGAACCCTTGCTTGCTTGCTCTTCTGTCTTATACAGTTCAGAGCTCCAAACCAGGGACTGGTAGCACCCTCAACGGGCTGGGACCCCCTATAGGAATTAACAATCAAGACAATGCCCCTACACCAATCTGATTTACACAGTTCCTTACTGAGACTCTCTTTCCAAGTGATTCCAGGTGGACAAGTTTACAATTAAAAGTTAACTGGCACATCACAAAGGTTAAATGAGGTAGGGATGGGATGGCAGAGTAGAAGAGGGAGTATGGAGAAAGACATTAAAAGTCTTTTAAAAGCATTATATAGATGCCTACCTTCCTAAAATATATACTTACATAAAAAGAGTTTAAATAGAATTACCCTGTAACCAGGCAACAATGTCCCTACTGGATATACCACAGTCTAACAAAAAACTCAGTGCCAAGAATGGATTACCACTTCGGGTGGTGCTACACAGACCTCCAAACATTACAGACTATTGCCATTACTCTTGGTTACCCTTCAGAACTTGAGAATAAGACCCTATTGCTGAAGACACCACATACTTGAGTCACAGAACATGAAGAAAGTAAACTTCTCTTAACCTGGAAACTTCATCCCTACTGACTAGTTCTTATACTGCTGAGTGCTAGGTTTCCTACTGGGGAAAAGGGGGAATCGCCAATTTTTTTTAAATATGTAATTTATTTTTATATTATGTTCATTAGTGTTTTGCCCATATGTATGTCTGTGTGAGGGTATCATGTCAAAAGCCCTGGATCTGGAATTACAGATAGGTGTAACCTCCCATGTGGGTGCTGGGAATTGAACCCAGGTGATCTGGAAGAAGAGCTAGTGCTTTTAACCTCTGAGTCATCTCTCCAGTCCCGAAATGACCAATCTTATCCAGCTGTGAAATCTGCAAAGCTACAATAATGACCACCCTGGCATGATATGCCCACTGATGCAGCCACTAGTGGAACAAATGTATGGGAGTAACCAAACACTTTATGGTTGGATTTAAGACCATCTGCACAAGATGGAACCCATACCCATTATCAAAGTCAAGAACCTGTGGTTAATAGGCCACAGACCCTAGGAGGAAACCTACCACTATCATTGTACTAAATAGACATAATGAATAAACCCATGACTTATCACCATACCCACAGTTAGTGCATCTCTGAATCTTCACCAGAGACACTTCTTGCAGTAGATGCAACCAACACAGAGATCTTCAACTGGTCATGTTGCAGAGAATAAGAAGCTGTGGAGTGCTTAGCCCTTGGTGAGACATCTATATGACACCCTTCCCCTCAAGGTTCTGGAATCGAGAGAGTAGAAAGGACCAGAGGCCACAATGACTATAATGAAAGTGTTTTCCAGACACACCAGGGCACTTGCACAAATGAACTCACAGTGGTTGTGTAACGTGAGCAAGACCTCTGCAGGCTCAAGCCAGACAAAATCCCAGCACAGAGCGGAAAGGTGGCGTGACGTCTAACACCCAGCAGAGGATGAATGGCAGCTTCCAGGAGGAATCAGCTGTGAGTATAAAAGTGTGACCTCTTGTAGGCTGTCCACAATTCAGTGGATTCGGGCTACACAAGATGAGAGATGAAGAGGAGGAAGAAGCAGAAACAGAAAAGCTGGGTGGGAGCGAATAAGATCAATAGACACCATATTCATATTAGACTCTCAAAGGGAAAGAAATGAAAACAGCAACACGGGCACATTGTACGACAGGCCAGATTTCATGTTGCCATTGAGGAATTCCCAAACATTATTTATTATAAGGTGTTAGCTGGAATCTATGGCTTGATTTTGACAAAAGATGTTAAATTGGGGGCTGGAGAGATGGCTCAGAGGTTAAGAGCATTGCCTGCTCTTCTAAAGGTCCTGAGTTCAATTCCCAGCAACCACATGGTGGCTCACAACCATCTGTAATGAGATCTGGTGCCCTTTCTGGCCTGCAGGCACACACATAGACAGGATATTGTATACGTAATAAATAAATAAATATTAAAAAAGATGTTGAATTGGTGTAAATACTTGAGGCTTTTATTTATGATACATCCTGTAACACAGAACTAAATATATTAATTGCTTCCAAATTTACATGCCAGTATTTTATTCATAATCAATCAGCCTGAAAAAGATGACTATGAGACAATAAAATATTGAGAGAAACCATATGTACTTAACTTTTATTATAGTATATTGTTGAAATTATTCAATTTCTTAGTTATTTCTGTTCACCTGTTATTGTACCGAATTTATAAATTAATCACAGAAAATGATACACACAGAGTTCTATACCCTTTACAGTTTGAGGTCACTACAGACATTCTTAGAAAGTATCATTCATGGGACCTGGGGAAGGCTCAGTGAGCAAAACACTTGCTGTGTAAGCATGAGGACACTGAGTGTGAACCCTGGCACCCATGTGAAACCCAATAGGTTGGCACATGTCTGCAACCCCAGTGCTGGGGGGTATAGGACAGAGACTTGTTAGCCAGATAGTCTAGCCGAAATGATGAGCTACAGTTTTAATGAGAAGCCCTATCTCAGGAAGGCAGAAGACACAAATGTTGACCTCTGAGTTCCATGTGTGCATTTAAACACATAAAAAAACACATGTATATATTCACAAAATACACAAATAGTTAAATGATTTTAAAACACATTTATTAAAAAAGAAAGTCTCTCCTATAGATAAGGAACCATTATATTGTTCATTTTACTCAGTAACCCACAGATGATGGAGGGAGGCACCCATTGAGAAAAGATCTCACAAGACTACTATATACACTGTGTTTTGGTTACATTATGGAAAACATGGGAAAATGAGCAAAGAGAAATATATGTGCTGCTTACTGGGGGCCCCAGTTGTAGTAAATAAGGGGCGGCGGGGCTGCGTCCCCAGCACCCCGGCCGCCTGCATGGCTAGCTTATACCCCAAAATAATTACACGGAAACTGTATTCTTTTAATCACTGCTTGGCCCATTTCTATCTAGCCTCTTCTAGGCTAATTCTCACATATTAATTTAGCCCATTTCTAATCATCTGTGTAGCGCCCCTAGGTGCACTTACCGGGAAGATTCTAGCCTATGTCCATCCTGGGTCGGAACTTCATCGCGTGTATCTTCCCAGGAGCCGGGAGCATGGCATCTCCCTGAGGTGTCTGCTCCCAAGAGGAGAGCTGTGGAGTCTGAGCTCACTTCCTCTTCCTTCCAGCGTTCTGTTCTGTTTACTCCTCCCACCTATCTTCTAACCAATGAGGGCCAAGCAGTTTCTTTTTATTTAACCAATGACCTTCCTCCATCACCCAGTTGAGACCAAAGATGCTATTATAAAGCGGGAAATGTACTCGCAAGATGTAGTAATATGAGTAAAGTATAGATACAGACGTGGAATTCCAGCACTTAGGAGGTAGAAACAAAAAGTCCATGAGTCATCCTCAGCTACACAGGGAGTTCAGGCCAGCCCGAGTTCTGTCTCAAAACAAAACTGAGTATGATATTATAGTTAACAAAGGGGAGCATGCTTAACAATTGTTCCACAGTTTACATGTGAGAACAGGATAGCTGGTTGACACAGCATTTAATGTGAAGGCCAACAATGCACTCTACAGTTTGAACAGGGGTGCTAGTTCCTGCACTTGGCCTTATTAAGCAGCAGGATCATACTGAGCTGCACGACATCATAGTGCAGCAGTATTCTCCTTAAGCACACAAACTCTCATTGATATGCACACATCAAACCCCAGCTGCTCCTTGTAAAGCCTTGGAATCTGAGAGACCTCCACCTGGGTACTGGGAGCCATTGTTCCCACAGCTATAATTTACAAGAGCGCCCAGATTGATTCAACACCAGATGGAGCCTTAATATCCACAACCTGGACAGCTGGGTATGGAAATCAAAGACTCAGCATTTGTGATAACCTGTTCTTAGACAGCCTGGTAGGTATGTCATTTGTTGTCTTAATGTATGGCCTAAAGCTGAGAAAGGCAGTTTCTTCTATGAGAAGAGTAAGGAAACAAAAGGTTATTTGGGACAGATAATCCACAAGGCAGGAGAAATACTGATAAAACCTCTACAGTGAAGAAGTATTGGGGGCACTAACAGGATTCGCTGTTAGTTTCAATTTGTCAATAAAATTTTAAAATAAAGGATGTATTCCCACCAGAACTAACACAGCCTGGCCAGCAAGGTGGATCAGTAGAAAAAGGTGCCCACCATCAATCCTCACAGGTCCCACAGGTGAAGGAGAGAACCAACTCTCACAAGCCGCCCCCTGATCAACACCCCTCCAATAACTGTAATTAAAAATAAGAGGAAAGGAGGAGTGAGTAAAAGACACTGCACTGTACGTGTGTGTAACTAACAGTGTGCCAAGGCCAGTGTGTGTGTAACAGTGTGCCAGGGCCAGTGTGTGTGTAACTAACAATGTGCCAGGGCCAGTGTGTGTGTAACTAACAGTGTGCCAGGGCCAGTGTGTGTGTAACAGTGTGCCAGGGCCAGTGTGTGTGTAACAGTGTGCCAGGGCCAGTGTGTGCGTAACAGTGTGCCAGGGCCAGTGTGTGTGTAACTAACAGTGTGCCAAGGCCAGTGTGTGTGTAACTAACAGTGTGCCAAGGCCAGTGTGTGTGTAACTAACAGTGTGCCAGGGCCAGTGTGTGTGTAACTAACAGTGTGCCAAGGCCAGTGTGTGTGTAACAGTGTGCCAGGGCCAGTGTGTGTGTAACAGTGTGCCAGGGCCAGTGTGTGTGTAACAGTGTGCCAGGGCCAGTGTGTGTGTAACAGTGTGCCAGGGCCAGTGTGTGCGTAACAGTGTGCCAGGGCCAGTGTGTGTGTAACTAACAGTGTGCCAAGGCCAGTGTGTGTGTAACTAACAGTGTGCCAAGGCCAGTGTGTGTGTAACAGTGTGCCAGGGCCACTGTGTGTGTAACAGTGTGCCAGGGCCAGTGTGTGTGTAACTAACAGTGTGCCAAGGCCAGTGTGTGTGTAACAGTGTGCCAGGGCCAGTGTGTGTAACTAACAGTGTGCCAGGGCCAGTGTGTGTAACTAACAGTGTGCCAGGGCCAGTGTGTGTGTAACAGTGTGCCCGGGCCAGTGTGTGTGTAACAGTGTGGCAGGGCCAGTGTGTGTGTAACTAACAGTGTGCCAGGGCCAGTGTGTGTAACTAACAGTGTGCCAGGGCCAGTGTGTGTGTAACTAACAGTGTGCCAGGGCCAGTGTGTGTAACTAACAGTGTGCCAGGGCCAGTGTGAGTGTAACTAACAGTGTTCCAGGGCCAGTGTGTGTAACTAACAGTGTGCCAAGGCCAGTGTGTGTGTAACAGTGTGCCAGGGCCAGTGTGTGTGTAACTAACAGTGTGCCAGGGCCAGTGTGTGTGTAACTAACAGTGTGCCAGGGCCAGTGTGTGTAACTAACAGTGTGCCAGGGCCAGTGTGTGTGTAACAGTGTGCCAGGGCCAGTGTGTGTGTAACAGTGTGCCAGGGCCAGTGTGTGTGTAACAGTGTGCCAGGGCCAGTGTGTACGTAACAGTGTGCCAGGGCCAGTGTGTGTGTAACTAACAGTGTGCCAAGGCCAGTGTGTGTGTAACTAACAGTGTGCCAAGGCCAGTGTGTGTGTAACAGTGTGCCAGGGCCAGTGTGTGTGTAACAGTGTGCCAGGGCCAGTGTGTGTAACTAACAGTGTGCCAGGGCCAGTGTGTGTAACTAACAGTGTGCCAAGGCCAGTGTGTGTGTAACAGTGTGCCAGGGCCAGTGTGTGTAACAGTGTGCCAGGGCCAGTGTGTGTGTAACTAACAGTGTGCCAGGGCCAGTGTGTGTGTAACTAACACTGTGCCAGGGCCAGTGTGTGTGTAACTAACAGTGTGCCAGGGCCAGTGTGTGTGTAACAGTGTGCCAGGGCCAGTGTGTGTAACTAACAGTGTGCCAGGGCCAGTGTGTGTAACTAACAGTGTGCCAAGGCCAGTGTGTGTGTAACAGTGTGCCAGGGCCAGTGTGTGTGTAACTAACAGTGTGCCAAGGCCAGTGTGTGTGTAACTAACAGTGTGCCAGGGCCAGTGTGTGTGTAACTAACAGTGTGCCAGGGCCAGTGTGTGTAACTAACAGTGTGCCAGGGCCAGTGTGTGTGTAACAGTGTGCCAGGGCCAGTGTGTGTGTAACAGTGTGCCAGGGCCAGTGTGTGTGTAACAGTGTGCCAGGGCCAGTGTGTGTGTAACAGTGTGCCAGGGCCAGTGTGTGCGTAACAGTGTGCCAGGGCCAGTGTGTGTGTAACTAACAGTGTGCCAAGGCCAGTGTGTGTGTAACTAACAGTGTGCCAGGGCCAGTGTGTGTGTAACTAACAGTGTGCCAAGGCCAGTGTGTGTGTAACAGTGTGCCAGGGCCAGTGTGTGTGTAACAGTGTGCCAGGGCCAGTGTGTGTGTAACAGTGTGCCAGGGCCAGTGTGTGTGTAACAGTGTGCCAGGGCCAGTGTGTGCGTAACAGTGTGCCAGGGCCAGTGTGTGTGTAACTAACAGTGTGCCAAGGCCAGTGTGTGTGTAACTAACAGTGTGCCAAGGCCAGTGTGTGTGTAACAGTGTGCCAGGGCCACTGTGTGTGTAACAGTGTGCCAGGGCCAGTGTGTGTGTAACTAACAGTGTGCCAAGGCCAGTGTGTGTGTAACAGTGTGCCAGGGCCAGTGTGTGTAACTAACAGTGTGCCAGGGCCAGTGTGTGTAACTAACAGTGTGCCAGGGCCAGTGTGTGTGTAACAGTGTGCCAGGGCCAGTGTGTGTGTAACAGTGTGCCAGGGCCAGTGTGTGTAACTAACAGTGTGCCAGGGCCAGTGTGTGTGTAACTAACAGTGTGCCAGGGCCAGTGTGTGTGTAACTAACAGTGTGCCAGGGCCAGTGTGTATGTAACAGTGTGCCAGGGCCAGTGTGTGTGTAACTAACAGTGTGCCAGGGCCAGTGTGTGTGTAACAGTGTTCCAGGGCCAGTGTGTGTGTAACAGTGTGCCAGGGCCAGTGTGTGTGTAACTAACAGTGTGCCAGGGCCAGTAAACCAGAGGTTTGTAACAGTCAATGTCCATAAATGCTGTGGCACTTCTATATGAGCACAAGCACCCCTACACACACACACACACACACACACACACACACACACAAGCACCCCTACACACACATACACACACACACACAAGCACCCCTACACACACATACACACACACACACACACACACAAATAAAATAAATGCAAAAGCCAAGCGTGCCAAATGAAATCCTGAAAGATACTACCAATGTCATACCTGACCTAGGAAAGTGTATGCAGTTAAGATGGTGTCTGAATAGACTACCTATGTGTGACGACAAAGTTGCTGCGGTGCCTCAAAGGCGTCCGTGAAGGTATACTGTGTTCACACTGGAAGAGTGAGGCACACTAGCACTAACAAGCTCTTGAAATAGACAGAGGGGCTGGTGGGATGGTTCAGTGAGTACAGAGCTTGCCACGCCATCCCCAGAACCCACATCAAGAGGAAGGACAGGGAGAGAACCAACCTTACAAAGCTGTCCTTTGACCTCCATCCACACACCCATGTCACAAACAAAAATAAATTAAATAAAAAGAAATAGTCACTAAAAGGAAAACATCAGCCAATATATAAGTAAAAAATGTTTACAAGTTGTTGACTGGATAAAATTAGAGCAATATTTAATAGTGTATATGGGGGCTTTGATTATAGAACCATAACTGAGGCTGCAGTAATCCACTACAAGGTACTATCTATGTATCTCTCTGACGTATGGAAATAAATTATATAAATTTTGAATTTTAAAGTAGATCACAATATAGAAACTGTTTTATTACTTTACTTACACATGATAAAATTTATCACATATTCACTTTATATTGTTCACATTAAAACACAGACATATAGGATTATATAAATCTCTAGTCATGAGGCAGGAACAAGAGGAAACATGGATTACATAGTGAGCTCAGGGCCATCTAGGGCTACACAGCAGGAATCTATCTCAACAACCGGAAATGAAAATGTAAAGCCTGATGTAGTCACATAATCTACTAAATTACATTGTTATTTAAGCTCTTGAATGGGACTCACTTTGAAATCATTAACTCAAGGTGGACATACCTGTACTTACAATACTCAGGAGCCTGAGGCGGGAGGAAGGAGGATAAGGCTGGCGTACACAACACAGCAAGATCAAATAAGAAAAATTAAAAAAAAAAAAACAACAACAGCTAAAACTTGATGTTTAAAAACCCCTTTATTTTACTCAGTTGAGTTCCTAGCCAGCAAAAATGCTGCTTGGGAAAGGAGATAGGAGGGAACTGGAGGGAAGGGGCAGAGAAAGAATGATTCACCAGAACAAGACTGCAAAGCAAACGTTCAATGACACCGGAAACAATAGAGATTCAACATAGACTCTCACTATGTAATGCCTCCAACTTGTGACTTCCTGCCTCAGTTTCCCTGGTCCTTGTAGTGCAGATCTATAACACTCCATGGTTTTGTTTGTTTGCCTCAGGTCCCCAAGCACTGGAAGTACAGGCCACCAGGGCAAACACAGCTTCTCAGAGTACAGCCAAGTGCTCTTATTCACTTGAAATGGCCAAGGGGCTTCCCTTGTCAAAACAAATGTCTTGTACTTAAACTAAAATTCTGTTTCTTATTTTCCCAGAAGTTTTAAATGAAGTTTAAGACTGATTGATTCAGAAACTGCTATATAGGTAAAAGACCTGGGAAAAGGGGGAAAAATTAATGTATGTCAAAATAAAATGTACATGTCTTCTGACCTGAGTGACAATACACCTCCATAAAAACAGGAAAGGGGGAATAAGAAGGCTGGCAAACTGGCTAAAGGCACTTGCAGCATATGCCTGTCTACCTGAACTGAGTCACCAGAACCCACATAAGAGGAAAGAATCAACTCCACAAAGTTGTCCTCTGACCACAACCATGTCACCATCACTGAGGTATTAGCATGCACACATACTAATAAAACAATACGTTTCTAAAATTAAAAGAAAAAGGGCAGGGACATGTATTTACTGCACTTAACTAATGGATGTTAAAAAAATTAAGTGGGGTGAGAGCTGGGGCACAAGACATTCCTCTTGTTAAACTATAAGGAAAAACATCTGTAAAACCAAGTGTTGGGGCTGTGGCTTGGTGCAGAGTGCTTGCCTAGCAAACCCAAGTTCCTGGCTCCAACTGCCAGCACTGCCAACAAGCCAAGTGCTGTGATGGTCAGTGTCTGTAGCAAGCACCAAAGTTAGGACCACAAGAAATGGATGGCTCCCTAATAAAATACAATCCAAGTATGGAGCATCTACAAATTATCTTCCGCATATCTTTTGAAATCTTGGAGTTGGCAATGGAAAGCTGTAGTACCCGAACTTACCGGAAGCAAGATGTGACTATTAACCCAGCGCCTGGGAGATGGTGAGTGGTAGGAGTATAAATTCAAAGCCAACCAAAGCCAATAATGAGCTTAAGACTTAGCCTGAACTCCATGCCTCAAAGAGAAAAGCAGAATGCTGTGTCTAGCTGCTCACCATGCACGGCAGCTTGCCTGCTGCTGCAGACAGCCAATTACTTGGAAATCGTTATGGCTTATAAACAAGTATAATATAGACATCTTTTGGTTTTATTTTTTTTTTTAGGTTTTTTTTAGGTTTTATTTTTTGACACAAGGTCTTGGTATGTAGCTCAGCGGGACCTCAAACTTGCAGTGACACTCTTTCTTGCCTCTACCTTTCAATTGTTGGGACTACAGGTGTCTGCCACCAAGTCTAGCACAACATAGAAATCATGAAGAGATCATACACCTCCAAACACCCAGAAGCTTCTTCTCGTTGTTGTTTAAACAATGTGGAAAATTTCGAATGTTTATAGATCAGATATCACATGGCACCATTGCTGATTTTCGGTTATTTTTTGCGGTGCTGGAAACTGAGCCTAAGGCTACACATGCTAGGCAAGTGTTCTACCACTGAGCTATATTCCCAACCGGTTTTTAACTTTCTTCTTTTCTTTTTTAGAGACAAGATCTTATGTGATTCGGGTTGGCTTACAACTTACAATATGACCAAGGATGACCGTGAACTCCTAATCCTCATGCTTCTACAGATTAAGTGTGGAGTTACAGGAGAGTGGGCTACTACACACAGTTTATGTGGTATTAGAGAGTCAACCTAGGGATTTGTACATAATGAGCAAAACTCTATCAACTGAGCTGCATACCCAACTGTTCTTTAGCTTTTCTTGATCCAAATCTAGTAATTTTGTTTTGTTTTTCAAGACAGGGTTTCTCTGGGTAGCCCTAGCTGTTCTGGAACTCACAGAGATCCTCTGCCTCCCAAGAGCTGGGATTAAAGGTGTGTGCCACCACAACCCTGCCACATCCCCCTTTATTTTCAGTTTACGTCTTAGCAAACAAATCATCATACAATATCTTTATCTATTAGAAGAACGTGCAAACAAACTTCTGCAAAGAGGTGGATGCACCACAACATATCTGGATCATCAAACATGCGAGTACATTTAAGATTTTTCTTTAAAAGAGAAATGGGGGGGAGACGTGTTGTAAGAAATAAAACACTAATTTATCAATCTTAACAGTTAATTCTGCAACTTTTCATAAAGCTTTTCCACACTTCTTCTGTAAGGTCCACATTTTTAAGCAGTTTGGGGCTGAACAGGCCTAAGAACCAAGAAAAAAATTGTGTAGCATGCACAAGGCCCTGGATCTGATCACCAGCGCAAAGGTGTAAAAGGGATGGAGAAACAAACACAGTTCTAGAACTTTAGATGAACAGAATAGCTCACTATTATTGCTTGTTGGATTTTTGCTTGTTTTTTTTTTTTTTTTTTTTTTTGGTTTTTCGAGACAGGGTTTCTCTGTGGTTTTGGAGCCTGTCCTGGAACTAGCTCTTGTAGACCAGGCTGGTCTCGAACTCACAGAGATCCGCCTGCCTCTGCCTCCCGAGTGCTGGGATTAAAGGCGTGCGCCACCACCGCCCGGCTTTTGCTTGTTTTTTAAAACTATGTTTCACTATGTAGCACAGGTTGGACTGAAACTCTCTATATACAACAGGGTAGCCTGGAATTCTTAGAACCCCTCTTGCATCCTTAGACTTAAGACATGCGCAGACACCGGGCTGGGTTTTCTTAAGTGGACTTGAGGTCTATCAACGTTTAAACTCATTCTAAATAACTAAAAAGTATGTCTTTCTATCTGAAGCTAATGAGCAAAATAAAACACACACACACACACACACACACACACACACACGAGAGAGAGAGACAGAGAGAGACAGAGAGAGAGAGAGAGAGAGAGACCAACAATAGGAGTCAAGTTCTCACCCGAGACATTCGTTTCTAATTTTTTTTTTTTTTAAGGAATACGGCCTTTTCCAAAAGGCGTCTTTCACTAAGTGCTCACCAAAGGCGCTGAAATCACAACGTTTATGACGCTGGTCACTCCAACTACTCCAGCGAAAATTCGTTCCCTTCTGAGAAAACAAACAAAAACAAAACAACCAGCTTTTTTTTCCCATAAAAGTTGCTCTGGCGGCTTTTGAAGAGCGGGCGCTGCGGACACAGCCAGGACGCGCCCTCTGCGGTCTTTCCCACCCCGGGGACCGACAGCCTGAGAGGCCTCAGACTTGGCCACGTCCGGAGGCGCCTAGGCGCGTAGAGCAGAGCTCAGCACCCTGGCCTTTGTCCTCCCCCATCAACCTGCAGGGAGTCCCTGTCCTGCGGAACTCACAAAGGCCACAACTCTCCAGGGAACTACTCAGGACAGAGAGCCACCGGAAGAGACGGTCGCGGTATTACATCACTTCCGCTCGCGCATCATTTGATGCAAAGGCTGAGCTCGGATCCTACTTTGTTTTACGATTTCTGGTTTCTTTGCAGCTAGGGCGGAGGTGCTGTAGTGGCTTCACAGCGGGAACTGGAGGCCAGTGGTGGCCTCGTGGACAATACAGAATTAGAACCTAGGCTGTGGACCGGAGCGGAAGTCATTGGTGGCCCCCTGGCCCTGTAATGTAAGCGCTTCCAACATAGGCTTTCCTGTGCAGACCCCGCCCAAAGAAAGCTCATCAGAAACTTTCTGCCTGCTTCCCTCGCATTAAAACCCTTGCTTTCCAGAGCTCATTTGAGTAGGAACAGAAGACAGTGTCGCTTCTGCCATTATCTGCACCTCTCAATGTGTTGAAATTTCTTTTGGTAGGTTGCAACCTACAGATCGACCCTGCGTCACCCCATTCCACCAGGCTCGGGAACACCTGGGAGGAATTTGATTTTTTTGTTTGTTTGTTTGTTTTGTTTTTGGTTTTTCGAGACAGGGTTTCTCTGTAGCTTTGGAGCCTGTCCTGGAACTCCCTTTGTAGACCAGGCCGGCCTCGAACTCAGAGATCCGCCTGCCTCTGCCTCCCTAATGCTGGGAGGAATTTGAGATGCTAGAGGTTTTTGAGTGGGAAACCTACTGGGGTTTTAGCATTCTCCTAACCCTGTCTGTATCTTTCCCAGCAACTGTTTTCTTAATTACCGGTTCTGATAAATGCCCTGGGTGCCTAAAATGAACTCAAACCTTGTCATCTCAGTGAATACCGTCATCCAAACGATTCTACACTGTGGAATACTGATGCTCCCTTGAGACATGAAGAGCCAGTTCAGTAGAGAACTGCAAAGTCAGAAGTCTACCGAGGAACCTTTAGAACTGAACTTTATTGACTTCTATTGGTTTAAGTGAGTCATGAAAAGAAAGATTATTCCACCTTCTGATGAACTTCAAAGGATTTATGGTTGTGATCTCTCACAGGATGTAATGGGCCTTTTGTTAAGAGACCCATTTTGTGTGCCCCCCCCCAGTCCCCACCATGGATTTGTTCAGTCAGGGGCTTGTGTTGCCATAGAAACAATATGCCAATATGATTTCCCCACAAGAAACCACTGCATACTTAAAACTGAAGTAAAAGCTCTTTACTAAATCACACTGCCAAATAGGGCTATCACCCAAGTAAGAGCTGGCATCAAGTAGACAATTTCACTAATTTATGTACACCTTAGGGTATTTTATACACTGTCATCCTTAAATCTTTTAGGTCCCAGCCCCAGATTTCATTTCACATTTAAATAGAGACCGGAGACTGCAAGTCTGGCTACCTAAGGAGGTGGGAAGACTCACACAGCAAAAATATTGCCAAAATTATTGAAGCATGCCAGTATTGTACTTTTCAGATGATGTGACCTAGGGTCCTGTCCTTCTGGCAGAATTATGCTTTTCTCAAGAACAGAACTTATAGCTGTTATCTGTTGTGACCCTGTGCTGCCCCCTGCACCTGCCTGTTAAAGGTATGTTTTTTGGAGATGGACTAAGGGCTGACTCAGACAGTCCTGGTGAACAAACATTTACATACAAGCATTGCGAATTTGCATTTATCTAGCAGGCTTGAGTAACATACTTGGGGTATTTCAGGGAGGGGGGCAGCAGCACTTCCTTAGCTAAGTTCTCTTTTTGCAAATCTATTACTAATAAATCCTCTATAACATCAATTCTGTTACTTTGACTTTCTTCTATGGCAGTGTAGGTCTCTATGGCTGTGATGCTGGCTGTATGCAAACTCAGAAAGAAACAATATTAACAGATTTTATTTTAAAACTGAATTTAATGTTTTAGAATAGCAACTAAAAGCAAATGGAGTACATAAATTTCAAGCACTGGGTAAAATTTCAATGAAAACATCATTACAAAGAGAAGGTACATGCAACAAATACAGAAGAAAAACAAGTTGCTAAAATTCCAATTTGTTACTAATTGCATTATACATAATGGTCTAAAAAGAATTGTTAATCTGGATTTTTCAAGTATTCAGAGTTTTAAACTTCAACTAAAGTATGTATAAAAGACATCTACAACTGGGATATAAGTCAGTGGTTAGCATGTGCAAAGCCCTAAGTTTGAATCTTAGCACCCCCCCCCCAAAATTTTTGTAACTAAGGATACAAAAAGAAAGCTTATATATAGCCATGTAAATACCTACCAGAGTCAATGGAATAAAAACTATATCAGAAAGTTTAAATATTTCAAGACAATTTTGCCCTCCCAAATTATTTATCAGGCCCCCAACTCCACCTCTGGTTGCATTTGGTTTTGTTTTTTCTGTTTTAATCAGGGCTTTTGTATTTTTAAAACAGTGTTTCACAAAGTAGCCTAGGCTCAAACTACCCTTAAATCTGTGATCCTCCTGCCTTGGCTTCCAATCCCTAAGATTACAGAGTGTGTCAACACACTCTGCTTGAGACAGATACAGGCCAAAAGAATACTGGATACTTTCAAGGTTAACTCAATGTAAATACAAAGAAATCACTGCAGAATGAAGATAGACTCAAAGTAAAGTTAGTTATACAACCAGGAAATATTAGGAATACAAGAAAAAATAAATTTTTGTTTCATATGTCAAAATGAAAGCACACCTAAGAAAAATATACTCAAGAAGATTTTAAATTATAGTGTAAATATTAGGTGTCCTATAAACATAAAAGATTCCGAAGAATTTAAGAAGACAGAATACAGGTACCCAAAAGTATCAATTATTCTAGCTCAGGAGAACTCAACAAATTGGGGATTTAGAAAAGTGAGGAATACACTTCACTGTAGTATATGACACTGTTCTAATCTACAGGTTTTTAGCTGTAAAGTTTGTTTTAGTGGTGCTGAGGACTGAGGGTCTTGAACACTGCTAAACAGGCACTCTACCTGTTCCATACTCCATTTCTTCTTGCACAAGGAGGACTTATATGCAATGTTACTCAAGGATAGCTATGATAATCTTTATGTGAATAAATGGCTTAAATTGTAGCTCAGTGGCAGAGTGCTTGCTAGTCCTGGGTTTGTTTGAGTCCCCAGCAATCATACAAAACAAAAATGATCCTTATGTCCAAGTTGGATACATCTAGGAATTTAAGGTTAATATAAAACAACTAATATATCATCACTATTAATAAATGACTGCCTTTATTTTAGAGTCCTTTTACTCATTCCAGTATTTATTAGGCATTATGAACCAAGGAAATCCTAGGTACTTTACTCTTACCAGCAAATGAGTATGGTCATCACAGAGGACATAGGAAAAGCAATTCATGAATCCAAGAGGAATTTTACTTCACAAATAAAGAAATACTATAAAATCATTATGCAAAATTCAGATATTAAAAAAACCCTTCTATCTAATAAGCAAATCAGTATAATGGAGAGCATATATCATTATAATTCTACAGAAAAATATGCTTTTACTACTTTCACTAGTGTCCTGGACATCATACTCATTTCTGTAAAAAAAAAAAAAAAACAACTAAAATAGAAAAAAAATACCATTATTATCTACAGATATGACTACCTATCTGGTAAATCAAAAGAATCTATATGTACTGTTGACCCTCTCAAATTCTGGTTAAATATACACCGCACATGATTGTCCAGGTAGGGTCTTTAGAATTTCATTTGATAGTCGAGGGTAATAAGTGGAAACCTCACCCAACAAGGCTGCAATCTTATCAGAAGAGGAAAAAAGCCTCATCTCAGGCTTTGTCATGTCAAAGTGATCGCATGCCAGGACGAGTCTGCACCAGAGTCAAGCATGCTATTATTTTTAATGTGTGTGTATGTGCATGCTGGTGTGTTTACACATTTGCATGTGGCATGTGAAAGCCAGAAGATACTATCAGGTGTCCCCAATCACTTCCCATTTTATTTATTGAAGCGGGGTCTCTTGCTGCACTGAAGCTCATGGATTCAAGTAACCTAGTTACCTAAATCACATGAGGATTCCGTTCCCATCTTGTTTCCCAAGCATTGGAATTACAGGATCCAAATTCTGGTCCTCAAGTTTGCATGGCAAGAGCTTTTCCCTCTGAACCATTCACTAGCTCCCATGCTCTTCTTGTATGAGGAAATAATTTGCTTTACATTATCTGTCCAGGGCTGGAGATAAAAACTAGCTTTGCATATGCTAGGCAAGGACTTTTACCACTGAGCTAAATCCACAGCCCTAAAATTTTATCCAGAAAGTGGTGAGCTAATGAGAACATACAGTAATACATAGATACACGAAAACGTCATGCGGACCCCATACCATTCTTTTAGAGTGAATGTGCAGACCTTGATTTCTGCTGTTCTGTGTGATGTGTGTGAAAGCTGTGGCATGCATGTACAAGCAGAGGACAACTTGCGGCAGCTCTCTCTCCTTTCACAAGACAGGGTCCTGGGATCGAACTCAGTTCCTGATTTCATTTAAACCAGGTAAAGCACATTTACCTTCTGAGCCATTTTGCCAGTGCTGGCTATGGTGTTTTATGATACTGAGGCATTGCAGTAAAACATACTTAAAACAGATACAAGTAGCTTAAAAACTACTTGAGGGATAGGTACAGGTTATTCTGGTGAGGACTCCCTTAGGAAGGAGGAACATGAAGAAAAACTAATCAGTGATGTGTAATGGTAACAAAGACATTACATATGCAATGCAGAACTGTTATTCTTGTAATTTGTGTGAAGCTAGAGATTGTGATAAAACTGGAAATTTATGTGACAGCTGTAATTCAAAAGGAACAACCTGATTCCTCTTGAGTACTTTTAGTAAAATGTAAAAGGAGAGACCACTGAAGCTAAGAGGGAGTTGTTAAACTCTCAGCTAACCCACATTACAGTAACTGAGAAATCTGTTAAGAGCCAGCGAGGGATGCAGCTTAGCAGCAGAGCACTTACCTAGCATCCATAAAGCCCTCAGATTATCAATCTCAACCACACTGAGAACAAAGTTACTGCCACTTCAATCAGAAACAGGTCCAAAAGGTAGGATAGAATGTACTTTCTGAATTTTATGAAGGAACACAGGAATAAATCTGTAAATAGATTGGCTACTAAGAACGGATGAGGACTAATTCTTGGGATGCTTACTGGAATCAGTGGGGTCAAAGTAGTTGCCTGGATTGTGTCTTTCCACAATCCACACTTGTCCTATATTACCTTGGCTTGTGAATTTTCACATTAAAAAGACACTAACCCACAAAAGGGTCCAATCTGTTTCATTATTTCATAGCAGTTAGAAATGTTATAATCACTAAGAGTCAAGCATCAGAATGAGGCCATCTTGTATACTGGCCTCATTTATGACCCACAAATGCTCAGATTCAGATATTCATGAAAAGGTTCCAGGGATGTAGCTCAGTGATTGAGTGCTTGCCTAGCATGTGTGATATTCTAGGTCAATCCTCAAAACTGTCCAAAAGAAGAAAAGTTTGAGGGGGCACCTAAATAATCCTATTTCATAAAATTAGGATGATGTCTAAGGCCAATGTGAGCCATTATAACCCACACAAAGCAGCTAAGACTAACTTGATGATCTTTGGTGTCACTGTCAATATTTAAAGGTGGCAACAGATGGGCTAAATAGTAACACTCATACCCTCACATTGATAGGGCTTCTCTTCAGTGTGAACTCTGCTATGTTTCCTTAGACGTGAGTAAACAGCAAATGCTTTCCCACACTGTTTACATATATAGGGCTTCTCTCCAGTATGGGTTCGCATGTGAATGTTAAGGGATGTGGAATATATAAATGCTTTCCCACATACATTACATACAAAGGGCTTTTCGCCACTGTGAATTTTCAAATGTTTTGTGCGATGGGAGGAAGTTATGAAGGTTTTCCCACAATGAACACATTCAAAAGGCTTCTCTCCTGTGTGAGTTCTCACATGATGAATCAGGCCAGAGGTCCTGGTAAAGGCCTTCCCACATTCCTTACATTCAAAGGGCTTCTCTCCACTATGAATTCGTACATGTGTGGCAAGGCCTGAGTACTGAGTGAAGGCTTTCCCACACTCCTTACATTCATAAGGTTTGATTCCAGTGTGTGTTCTTATATGTTCAGTAAGCTGAGTAGATCTAGAAAAGGTTTTTCCACATTCCTTACACTCGTAAGGCTTTTCCCCAGTGTGAACTCTTATGTGTTCAGTGAGGCCTGACCATCGAAGGAAGGCTTTCCCACATTCCATACATTTGTATGATTTTATTCCAGTGTGAATTCTAACATGATCATTAAGGTATGACATATTTTTAAAGGCCTTTCCACACTCCTTGCATACAAAGGGCTTTTCTTCATTATGAGTTTTTACATGTGCAGAAAGTCGAGAAAAATTAGCAAAGGACTTCCCACATATCTTACATACTTTGGATTTTTCTTCAGTATGAATTGAGACATATTGAGTTAGGTGTGAGGAAACCGTGAAGGCTTTCCAACATTCCTTGCAGTCACAGAATTTTTCTCCAGTGCACATTCCCATGGGATTATTAAGGCATGCAAAATATTGAAAATCCTTTCCACATTCCTCAAATTTGTAGGGGGTTCTTGCATTGAGAATTGGAAGATGCATAGCAAAGCTTGTGGGATGAATAAAACCATTCCCATATTTATTCCAGTCAAATGGTTCTCCTCCATTCTGAGGCCTCATATCTGCCTGAAAGTATGGCTGATTAAAAAAGACTGTGTCATAGTCTGTGCATTCAAAGGGTTTCTCATTTGTGCTAGTGCTCGGGTATATGATGTTTGGCGTCAGACTGAAGATTTTTCCACACTGATTAAGCTCAGAAATGTTCTGTCCAGTAGAGGTTTCCTTGAGCAAAGAAAGAATGTCTTTCCCATACCAGTTACACTCAGAACTGTATCCTTGGCTCTGCATGCTCACCTCTGGGTTAAGGCATAATTGTTCACCCAGCACTTCTCCACATGGCTTAGAGTCACACAAGTCACCTTCACTGTGGTTTCCTGACTGTTGAGGAAGGGCTGAATCAGCTACCTGAAGACACAAACATTTTTATGTTCATTATGAGCTTTACAGTTTCTTTTCCATGCATTTATTTCCTGACCTCTATTTTTTCCAAACTGAATGACAAAATTCCTTGGCCAAAATCGTGATGACTGGCTAATTACATGCATTTCTTAAAAAGGTATAAACTTCCGTAAAATTGCTAAAAACTTCTATGTCTAATTATATATGTAGAAATACATACTAGTAGAAACAATGAGACATAATCTTTATGGTATATTTGGGGAATTTCCCAATTCATGATATCCCAAATAGTTCTCCAGAAGTATTAATTCCTCTTGGGTATAGACTATTCATCTCAAATATCTCTCATCTCAAAGAGTTTTCTACAGAGGGACCCCCCCCCCACCCTTTTTGAGTATGAGGGAGAAAATCCTTTGCTGATCTCACCATTTCTACTGCACTGGAACTTGGCATCTTAAAGTAATCCGGAAGCTCTGAATCATCGGGTTGTAATTCCAATTCTGAAGTTAAACAGAAAGAGAAATGTAGAAAGTTCAGAAAACAAGTGGTATGTACAAGAAATTCAAAGGTGGTAAGGGTTATTTGTCCTTCTTTTCAAATTAGGCACATTAAAAAAATAAAAATGAGGGCTGGAAAGATGGCTCAGACATTAGTGGCTAAGGAAAACAAAGAGATGAGGAAATGAAGTGAGACAGGCATGATAGTGCACGACTGTGATTTTACGGCCCGAGAGGCAAAAGCCAGAGAATCTTAAGTTCAAGAGCAGCCTGGGCTATATTACGACACTTTCAAAATTAGTATCAGAAAACAAGGAAAAGGGAGGAACAGGGGGGATGGCTAGTTGGTAAATCAAGAAGACAGAGTTTGAACCCTACATAACCCACTTTGAAACACCAGGAATAGTGATAGATGCTAATAATCCCAGCACTGGAGCAGCAGAGAAAGACAGATTCCCTCAGGCGCATTGCTCAGCCAGCCTCACCCAGTTAGTAAACCCTAGGTCTGTGACAGGCCTGGTCTCAAACACCTTGTTACCAAACTTGAAAATCTGAGTTCAAGCCTTGGAAATGAGAAAACTGACTCCAAAGTTATTCTATGACCTCCATAGGTGTGCTGGGATGTGTACACACACACAGACATGCAGACAGACAGATAGACATACACACTCTCTCCTACATGTGAAAGAAAGTAACTGCACAGATTTAAGGATTTTGTTATGACAAAAATTTAGCGACAGAACTGCTCAGTGGGTAAAATGGTTGCCTCACAGGCCCTGACCCCGGGCTCAATTCCCAGCATCTCCAAAACAAGAACAAAAAGCTGCAATAAAAAAAAAAAAAGAAAAGAAAAACGATAAAATTAAAAAAAAAGTAGAGTCAACATTTTATGTATTACAAACTGATCCTACAGCAATTACAGCAACAGGAAAGTCAGAAAGGTCTGGGAAAACAGTTAATATTGAAGGAGTAAACTTAGGAAACGGAACACATGGTGTTGTAAGACCACAGCTACGCATGAATAGAGAGAAACAACAGATTATGTAAAATGGAAGATATCTCAAACTCTGAGAAAAATGGCTCTAATCAAGTTGTAAGAAAACTTGATTATGGTTGATAATACTGAACTCAAACAGATTTCTACATGCATACTCACGTTGAGGAACTGTAATTTCCACCGTCTCGAACTCTTCTTCTTGTTTTAACCAGGGGGTCGGACTAGGAATGAAGAACTGACATCCTGTATACACAGAAACATGAGTGGAAGAGTTTCAAAAATAAGATGACAAACTTTCATACCGCTAAGGAAATCACAGTTCAAATGAAAGCAAAGTAATTCGTTCAAAATGAGCAAAAATACAAATACAGGGGAGAGTGGGATGTAGTTTAGTGGTAAATGCCTGCTTTACGTGCCCAAGGCTCTAAGAGCAATTTTTAGCACCATAAAAGCAAACACAATGTTCCTATTTCTGTGTCCCAAAAAGGACCCCTGAAAGTCAAATGCAAGTTAATATACACTTTCAAGAGGAGCTGCATAGAGCATTTACTAGCATTTCACTACCCTGAGATTTCATCTCTGCCCGCCCCCAAACAAGTCTACTAAGTGGTGTATGAAACTTGAAATCTCATAACTTGGGAGGATGAGGACAAAGAACTCCAAGTTTGAGGCCAGCCTGGACTATACACAGATTTTATTGCCAAATAGGAGAAAGTCACAATGAGGGGAAAGGAAAGAGAAAGGAAAAGGGTAAAGAAAGTGGAGAAGAAAAAGGAAAACAAAAGAGTAAGGAAAAAAAGAAAAAAACAGGAGATGTGGTGCACACCTTTAATTCCAAAAGAAAGAAAACAAAATTAGAGTTCTCAAAAAAGAAAAAAAAATGGCTAAAAAATATCTTTTTTAAATGTCCATTATTAGGAAGGATCTGAGAAGGAATAGTGATGGGTAAAATAGAATCAAAATGCGTTACATGAAAAAAAATTAAATGTTCAGCATCGTTAGCATTGAAGAAATGTAAATCCAAATGGCTTTGAGATTTTATCTTATCCCACTCAAAAAGACAAAGATCAGCAAATAACCAGTAACAAGTGCTGAAGGGGAAGAGGAGAAAAGGGAGCCCCATCCACTGCTGGTGGGTTGCAAACTGACACAGCCACCATGGAAACCAGTGTAGAGAACTCTCGAAAAGCTAAAATACATCTACCATATGACCCAGCTATACCACTCCCTAGCATATGTCCAAGGACTTGAAATCCTACTCCACAGACAGTTGCTCAGCCATGTTCAGTGCTGCTCTGTTCTAGGAAGTGGAATCAAGCTAAACGCCCTTTAATCAATGAAAATGTGGTCCATATAACTATGACAGACATGTTATGTTCTCAGATCGGAGGCACCCAGATGAGTACACAATCTGGAGCAGCTGTAGAAACCAGGAAAGTAGAAAGAACCCTTGCTGGAGTCAGGAGAGTGGGGCAGTAACAGAAAGAACAGAATTTAGGTGATCTGAAATGGGAAAAAAAAAAATGGGGGACGGGCTTTAATTAGGAAGAGGGAGGGAGAATATACAGAAGGAGAGAGGGTAAAATAACAGTAAGGATATCTGAAAAAGCTTTAAGGAATCATAATATTGACTACCTAAAAATACCCATTGTACACCTAAGTTGGTGTGTATAATATAGGCACACGGTTTAAATGAAGTTTTCCGACCTGAACTGACAATACACCCTCAAATAGCCAAGACCATCTAACAAAAACTCAACATTGGATATGAGAACTTTTGAGTTGTGGAACAGGGTTGTCCAAGAGACTTCAAAAACACTACAGATTATTGTTGCTGCCCTTAGTTGGCCCATAAAGGCAGAAGGTTAAGTCCCAATTGCTGATGACACCAAGCGCCTCAGACACAAGGCCCCTGATCCCTGATCCAGAAACGACTGAATGTCTCCTACATGAGAACTGGTTTTCATGGTACCAGAAGGCGCCATGCAAGCTTCCAAAGCGGAAGCAAATGAGTCCAACCCAGCTATGATACCTCTGAACCACAACAACAACCAGCGTGGCATGATAACCGTAAGGACAGAAAAGTGACACGTATACCCTGAAGGTAACATCAGCTCTCTAACTGGCCTTGAGACTCCCTGAGAGTAAATCATACCTAATACTGGAAACTGTGGATCCTGCAGAATCTACAGTCACCACTTAGCAAATCAGCATAATCTAACTGTATTCTACATATTTGTCTTATATCCCACATATAAGGATAGTCCTCACCCCCAAAGAGACTTCTCTTTGGAAAACAATAACCCATCAAAATGCTGATGTCACAATGGATACAGCTATAAAACAACTCCTGCACCTAAGGTTCAGGAGACATTTCTACATTTTGGAAGAAGAGGATCAGAGACTTTGCTGTAATTATATCTTTTAGTAATGTCAGAAGCTACACCCATAAATTACCAAGAACATGACTGTCTAAATGAGCTGGTCAAGGAGAACTCCAACAGACAGGCTCATATGGGAGGGGCTCAAGGAAGCTCATGAGGTCTCAACCCCACATAGAGAACTACAGACAACCAAGGTATACTAAGAGGGGGAGAAGACCACAGCAATCGGTTACCCAATCAGTAAACCTGAAAACGTAAATATAAGTAAAACTATGCAGACTTTGTAGACTGTAATTATATATTTAGGAATACGCATACACACACCAACAATTAATGAAAAGAGACCATGAATTTGAAGGAGGGTGGGGAGTATACTGGATGGAGGAAGGGGAGAGGAAAGAAAGGGAAAAGAAAAGAACTGCACTGTGGATTATTATGTATCATGGTAAGAATTGTATTTGTTGCCGGGCGGTGGTGGCGCACGCCTTTAATCCCAGCACTCGGGAGGCAGAGGCAGGCGGATCTCTGTGAGTTCGAGACCAGCCTGGTCTACAAGAGCTAGTTCCAGGACAGGCTCCAAAACCACAGAGAAACCCTGTCTCGAAAAACCAAAAAAAAAAAAAAAAAAAGAATTGTATTTGTTGGAGCTGGGAACATGGCTCGTGATTAAGAGGGTTTGCTGCACAATTACAGGAACCTGAGTTCTGATCTCAGAAACCCACATAACAAGCTGAGCATGATCTTGAATATGCCTGTAACTACAGTCCTGTGCAGGAGTGCGGGGTAGACAGGATTGATAGGGCTGAGTAGCTGAAAACACAAGAGCTCTAGTTCAGGGAGAAAGCCTGCCTCAAAAGAATAAGGTAGTGATAGAAGAAAACAACAAATGCCCCTCTCTGGTTTCTGCATGACAGCATGTGCCATGTGCGTGCTTACAAAAAGTCAGTTTTGGGTTTGGTTTTTTGTTTTGTTCTTTCTTTCTTTATTAATTTTTTTTTTATTATATAGCCTTGGTTTCTTAGCCTGGCCTGGAATTTGTTATATAAACCTTAAAACTCAGAAATCTACCTGTTTCTGCCTCTTCCTCAAGTGCTGGAATTAAAGGTGTGAGTCCCTCGATCCCACCAACACACAAAAGCAGTTTCATTTTAAAAATTGCACCTATTCCATTATACTCATAATTAACACGATCAATTCCTAACACATTAAGAAGCATGCAGTATGTGCCTGTTTCATAAAAGGTAATGAGGAATGTGGCAGCCTTACCTACGGAGGTCAGGTTTTCGTAGTTCTCCAGCATCACCTCTCTGTACAGGTTTCTCTGAGTCAGGTCCAGTAACGTCCACTCATCTTGGGTGAATTCCACAGACACATCATCGAAGGTCACTGAATCCTAAACCATCACACATATGTTGGTTTGAGTCTTGCTAGTACTCGATGGAAAATTAGGAAGGTAGACCTAATACCTATCCATGGTTCTCAAGATCAGCCTCAATCCAGCTGCAGGAATCAATGGCCCCAGGAACTCTCTCTAACCTCACTCTGCTGACCTTCTACTGTCACATGATTTCAGCAGCACTTCCTAAGCATGACTTCTACCAGCACAGCCAAAGAGACGCTCTTCTGGTCCTACTGTCTCACTGCAGTATGTAATAAGTAGATCATCTGAGAAAAGGGTGCTCTTGCCAGTCTTATCATATGCCAGAGCACTCAAGAAAACAAAAAACATATAGGTATCACATGAGGCTCAGGGTTAGTAAGTAGGTCTACGACAGGGGAGGAAGGCTGAGATTAGCCAGGACTATTGAGTTCAAGGTTAGGCTATATAGCCAGACCTTAAATAAAACAAAGAAATAAAAAGATTACCTAGTCGATTGGGGATACAGCTCAGTGGTAAAGGATGTGCCTAACATGGCTAAAAAGGCTCTGGTTCAATCCCCAGCCAAGCAAACACAGTACACAGCAATTACAGAAATGCTAGTATGGTTTGCAAGGTAACATGTCACCAATATAAGGCTCTGCTCCCTAGGAAAATCTATCAGACACACTTTAGCCCCAAGGGAAAATGCATTTCCTTTAAATCCTGGAGGGTGAGTCTGTCTAGATTCTAGACTCCAGAAGGAAGAACATCTAGATCACAGATGAAAAATTCTATTTGGTACAATGATATTCTTTCTTTTTACCTGGTAACAATTTGCCTGGTTGTCAGTCACTGTCTCTTCTACCTCTGTGTTTTCTTCATAGATGTAGATAGGCTCTCTAGAAAGAAGGCCTGATAGGAAAGAAAGACGGCATCAAATCCCAGAGCCATGAAGTCATTTCACTCTAGTATGACATTCCCCTGTGATCTGCACACTCATCATACCACATAAATACATGTTCCTACCAAGAAATGCCAAAGCACTTCCGTCTCCTCTGGAGTCAGGGAAGCAGGCTAGGAACTGTGCTACCTGCTGAGGAAGGGAGTGTTCTCACTTAGCAGAGAAACTTAAGATGTGAAAAAAACTGACTCTGGGGCTGGTGAGATGGCACCATCAGGCTAGTCTGAGTGCTCGGACCTGATGCCCAGAGTTTGATCCCAGGATTCCACAACAGAAGGAGAAAATTGACTCCCAAAAAAATCCTCTGACTTCCACATGTACCCTCACTCACACAAATACATACACACAATAATAATTAAATAAAACAAAAAGTAAAAAGAAAAACATGACTCTAAATTGCCCCTGGTGACAGAACTCATGACAATTATACAGCACCTCTTCAGAAAGCATACACACCGGGACCCTAAATCACAGAGCACTATTATGTGACCCATTTCAGTTCTTTGTGAATGAACACACAAGACTACTGAAGCCCTGCCCACTGGACTTTGCTGTACAGGAGAGACCTAAAACAGTCTAAAAAAGAGCTTCAACAAGGACTTACCATGGGACAAATCAATGGCTGCCATCCCGTGATGCTGATGGTGAAATGTGCCTGAACACTCCCTTCCCTGAGGCCAAGATCACTTCGGGACAGCTTATGAATCTAAGTGGACAGAGGCAATCTCCATTCCTCTTAATACAGGGTTATATGGAGTCCTGTTCACATCAATCATTAATCAACAACATCGAACGTCAGTCAGCAAACATCACACAATAGTGCTCACTCTCTGCAGATAATATATGTGAACCCACCAGCAAACATCTGCTTACTAACAATAGCCATACTCATTTACATTTATCAGTTTTGTCAGAAGATGTGCTAGCACCTTTACGTATCTAACTCCCATGTTATCATAACCATCCTACACAGCAGATATCAGTAGATGTTACCCACACTAAACACCCACATCCAGGCAGCACTAGTCTAGTATTACCTGCTTGGAAATGAACCGAGACTTGATGAAGCTGAGTTTGTCCAGAAAGTTTGATTTCCTATGACCACTATTGATCCCTAACATGACCAAACATGGGCCCACCACAGCACTACTCAGGATTCACTACTCCATATGTAAATGACTACTTCATAGCTACATACTATGACTTAATTTTAAAAAACTAAAACTGAAATGTTTTTAAAAATTAACATGACTGCTATTTGACAACTCTTAAGTATGTCTGGTGCAAGGCCCGATGTCACACACTTGATACTAGCACTTAAGAGGCCAAGGCAGGAAGACCGTAAGTTAGGGCCTCACATAAAGATACCAAGTTAAGAAACAAAAACTGGGGATGTAGGGGTGGCGCATGCCTAAATCCCAGCACTCAGGAAGCAGAGGCAGGCAGTTCTCTGTGAGTTTGAGACCAGCCTGACCTTCCTGGACAGCAAGGGCTACACAGAGAAACCCTTTCTCAAAAAAAAAAAAAAAAAAAAGTCTCAAAAAATAAAACAAGAAGTTTGGAAAACCTTGTCTATTTGAATCTATCTTACTTTTCTTTTCTTTCTTTTTTAAGGAAAGTATCTCATATAGTGTGTTATAAGGGCTGGCCTTGAACTCATCATGCAACTTCTGATCCTTCTACTTCTAACTCACAGCTACTAGAACTGCAGATGTGTCCACCATGTCTGGTTTATGTGGTGCTGGGAACTCAAGGCCTTGTGTATGCTAGCTAAACACTCTATCATGGGGCTACATACCCAGTCTTGTGTAAACTGTAAACTGTACCCAGGGCCTCATATAACCTAACCACATACTCTACCACTAATCTATACCCCCAGGTTCCAAATCTTTTAAAACTACTAACCTCATTATCATAAACATAAATCAAATGTCTGGAAAAGAAAGTAAGCATCTAAATTTTATATTATGTACTAAAATGGTATTTTCAATATACGGGTAAAAATAAAAACATTATTACAAATAATCTTACCTCTTCTATTTCATTTACTGTAGGTACTGGAAGTTTATTTCAGGTCTGGCTTATTCTTTAATTCTTTCAGCAAATTATTAGGAAGTCCTATTCCTGTGGTAGGCATGAGCAGAGCAGGGAAGGATACAGAAAATATCCTGTTCTGTAAAGATCTAGAAGTCCTATGGGGAAATATAATCATAACATAAGTGCTACAGGGAAAATCAAGCAGGGGAGGAGAAAGTCCTGCATATATATACACAAAGGAAGCACAAAACTGCAAACTGGTTTGGGACAAGATAGCAACACAGAAAGAAAACTAACACTGGCTGCATCATCTTTGACAAGAGATTAGAATAAGAATTGACAGGGATTTTGCTTTTTAAAGGAATTGAGGGCAAGAGAGATGGTTCAGTGGTTAAGAGCACTGCCTGCTCTTCCAGAGGACCTGGGTTCAATTCCCAGCACCCACATGGCAGCCCACACTATCTGCAGAACACACCCAACATTTGCCTCTGACCTCTGCACATACACACACACACCATACACACACACCAACTCAGAGCACATTTCAAGCACTACAGTCTTGGTTGGAAACACTAGAATAATATATATAAAATAATAAATGCCCTTTCCTGTTCATACTGGTACAGAGTCAAGGACTGGCCGGAATCCGCCCAGCTCTTCAGTATGCAGACCTTTTAAAGTAAAGAGTACCAGGTGTTTTAGAAATAAAATAAGTATTAAGTTTGCCCTTTTCTTCTCTATCCAGCCTCCCGCCCAACAGGAAGATGTGGTTGGCCTTGAACACAGTCCTGCCTCTACCTTCTGAGTGCTGGCATAGACTGAAGTCCCTCTTCTCATGATGCTAAACCACTGAAGCTGAATCCCCAGCCAGAGAGGTTGATGTTTTTGTTTTCAAGATTTTTTTCCATTTCTTCAACAATTTCCTTCATTTTTTCTTTTATTGTTACCTTGCCATATGTATTTTAAAGATTAACACTTTAAAAACACACACAAAAGCCCATGAAAACCAGGTATGATTGGGGAGGCTTTGCAAACCTTTCAAGACAGAAGTAAGAAGACTTCAAAGCCAGTCTGGGCCAAATAGCAATAGTTAAACAGAACAAACCCAGACCTGTAATTCCAGCTACTGGGGCGGCTGAAGCAAAATGACAGGATCAATGATAGGATCAAAGCTCAAAGCTAGCTTGGCTACGAAATGAGTTCAAGGCCAGCCTGGGCAAGTTAGTGGGCTCCTGTCTCAAAAAGAAAAAGAGGGCTAAGGATGTAGCTCAGTGACACAGCCCTGCCTAGCACATGTCACACCCCAGGTTCAATTCCCAGTATCCAACCCCCACACACACATGCAAAAATAAGGGCCAATGAGATGGCTTGGCAGGCAAAGGTTCTTACTGCTGAATCTGGTGTCCCACATGGGAGACTGAGGGAGCTGACTCCTTACTGCCACATGCACACTGGCGTACGTTCTCTCCCCACAAATGAGATGTTATAGATCCAACAGAACACATCTTACCTAGTGTTCTACACAGTGTGCTTCACCAAACCCTAAGAGTCTCATAGCCCATTAGCCACCAACAAAATCCACCCTCACAAAATCCCTATGCAGCTTACTCTCAGCGCTCCTTACAGTGGGAAAGACACCCAGTAAAATCAAATGAACCACAATATCATCTGTGGGTGACTGAGCTGCACTGTCAACTATGGCTCCTGTCTTGGGAGGCCGAACACATGCTTTTAGCTGCCAGGAGCCAATGTTGGGATAGAACGTAAGGGCTCATGCATGGTAGTAAGTATGTTCCCACAATATCCCCAACCATGATGGTATGTTTTGTTGAGATATTATCTTATTCCATAGCCCAAGCATGAGCACACCTCACAACACCCACAAAATAAATAAATGGAAAAATTAATTTTGTAAGTCTTAAAAAAAAAAAAAAGCTCTTTTATTTACTTATATATGTGGCTGTACTTGCCTGTGCAGGCATATGTGGAAGCCAGAGATTGCTATTTGGAATCTTCCTCTATGGCTCTTATTTTTTGAGACAGTATTTCTTACTAAATTTAGACCAGACTGTATTCTAGACTGGCAGGGCAGTGGGCTCCAGGAGTCCAGTCTCTGCATCCCTCTAGCACTGGAGTTACAGCCCACATCACCACATCCAACATATTTTTTTAACATGAGTACTAGGGACTCAAACCCACCCACGTTCCCCGCTTGCAAAGCCATCTCCCCAGTCCTCAGATAGTCTTTTAAATGTGCTTAACACTCAGCTCCACCATCTAAGACCTGCCAGGTGTGATGGTGAATACCTGTAATTCCTGCACAAAGGAGGCTGAGGCAGCCTTGGCTACATAGCATGACTGACCCAAAACAAATAATAAATTAATGAATTTTTGAAAAAATTAGAAGGAAGAAATACTACAAGGCTATTAGTGCAAACACAAAATCTAACAGGACAAATGACAACCATGATCAATATCAAATGTTTCAAGAGAAAATTAGGGCACTGGTCAATATATTGTAAACTGGAGAGTGAGTCTTCATGAGGTCTTCGAGGATCACTCTGTCAGACTGGAAAAATGATGTGAACTGAAGATTTATTCACAGGTGCTAGAGAGAAACACCATACAGAAAAACAGGGAACCACACACAACAAAGGAATTGTAGCAAATTGGAGGACAGCTGAAAGAAAGTGAAGGCCTACAGAAAGGTTCATGTCAGAAGCACGATTCCTAAAACTGCATGTTCAGAGGCAGGGTTTGAGACTGACGGCTCCAGAAGGCTCTGACCTCATCAGTGTTTCTGTCACTGTGAAGAAACATCCTCACTGAAGTGGCTTGAAGAAAAATGTATTACAGCTCACAGTTCTAGAGTACAGCCGACCCTGGCCAAGTCACGACAGCAGGACCTGAGACAGTCAAGGAAGCAGGCGTGGATACTGCTGCGCGGTACTTTCCTCCCAGTCCAAGACAGAACCATGCTGTCTATTCAGGGTGCCCCCGCCCAAATCTGCCTGATCTCTCCCAGGTATACCCAGAGGCTCATTTCCTGGACAATTTTAGGTACTATCAGGTAGAAAATCAGTATAAACCATCACAGGCAGCCTTACTGAAAGATGGTAGATATTTCCGGGAGACCCAGCTGGAGGAAGTAGGTCACTGGGGACTCCCTTTGATGGGTGTGTCTTGTCCTTGGCCCCATCCTGTGGTTTTTCCTGTTCTGGCTGCCAAGAGGTACAACACAACCTCCTTCACCACGCTCTTGCATCTTGATGCTCAGTCTCACCTAAAGCCTAAATCCATGGGGCAACAAGATCACGGACTGAAACTTCTAAAACAGTGAGCCTAAATTCATCTTTCCATGAATGTTGCACATTTCTCTCGCATTTCTGTCACTGAAAAACACAGGAGTCTTTCCTGAGAGTCTGGGTGCAAAAGTTGTGGAGGGATTTAATTGATAATTAGGTCACTATCAGTGGGGCAATGAAAACAACTTGAGGCACAGACCGTCCTTATCACACTAGTACGTCTGAGAGACTTGCCTGAAGGATACTGAGGCATCAAGAAAGTATGAAGGTTTTACAATGAGCAGCAAGAAGCACTGGCTGCTCCTCCAGTCACTACGTGCTAACCCACACAGTGGCTAACTACTAGCTCTGTAACTCTAGTCCCAGGGGATGAAATGGTCTCTTCTGGTCTCCATGAGCACCATGTATGCGGTGTACAGACATACATGAGGGCAAAACAATATACACATAAAATAAAGGCTTAAAACAAATGTATAAGCTGTACAGTGGTGGCGCATGCCTTTAATCCAGCATTTGGGAGGCAGAGGCAAGCAGATCTCTGTGAGATCAGGCCAGCCTGATCTATAAGAGTTAGTTCCAGGACAGGCTCCAAAGCTACAGAGAAAATCTACCTTGAAAAAACAAAATAATAAAACAGAACAAAATTGTACAATGTAGGGGAGGCGGGGTCTGGAGAGAGGGCTCAGTGGTAAAGAGTGGCTGTTTTTCCTAAGGAACTAGGTTCAATCCCCAGCACCCACATCAGGCAGATCAAAGGAAACACGACACTTTCTTCTGGTCTCTGCAGACATCTGCACTGACATGTACATCTCTACATGTAATTAAAAATAAAAGTCTTAAAAAATTTTTATAATGCAAGTGGCCAGGGATATACCAGTTAGTGGTACTTGCAGAGAATCACAAAAGCCTGGATTACACTCCTAACACTACGTAAACCAGGCACAGCAGGACAAACCTCTAATCCTAGTACTTAGGAGGTAGAGGAAGGAGAATGAGAAAGTCAAGGTCATCCTCAGCTACATAGTTCAAGACTAGTCTGGGCTACATGAAGCATCATCTTTAAAAACTGAAAGTTACAAAACAAGTTGTGCCTGGAAGCTGAAAAGCAAGATTGACTCTGAGGCCAGCAAGAGGAAAATACGAGATGCTGTCACAAAAAGGAAAATAGGTAGAACTCATTAGCAGAACACTTGCCTAGTATTCTTGAGGCAGAGGATGTCATGATCAGCACCACAAAAATATACAATGAAAGTATACAATAAACTATGCAATTCAGGGGCTAAAGAGGGCTCAGAGGTTGAAAGTATTTGCTACTCTTCAGAAGGATCTGGGTTCAATTCCTAGCACCTACATAGCATCCCACAACCATCTGTGACTTTAATTCCAGGGAACTTGACACTCTTCTGGCCTCTGAAAGCACTTCATGCACAGACATACATGCAGGCAAAACACCCATACAAATAAAATTAAAATTTTAATTAAAAAATTAAATGTATTCTTCACAATGTATTTAGTGAAGAATAAGAAGGGTGGTATGGAGGGATCTCTTTGGACCCAAACAAAAGTCACACTCTTAAGCTTCCAGGACACCCTGAGCTTCCTTGACCAGGAAAGCATTATGACCACTGCTTGTTCAGAAGACAACCTTTGACCTACTTGAAAACCCTCATTCCGGAGAGATTATCTGGAAACAGGGAACTCATTTTTCTAATGAACTTTCAAAAGCATTTGCTGTTGTCACTAAACTCACAACTATTAAAAAAACTCAGGGACAATCTACTGTACAACACAAAAGCCATTACCCCACACAATAGAACTGTGTGCTAGAAATACAGGTCTCGACACACCATGTTGTACAACACATCCACTGAACACTAACAGGTGAGACAGCTAGTGCAGGGTGTGGGTATGAGTATGTGTATGTGACTACAAGCAAGACATGTGCACATGCTGAAGCCAGAGGAGAATGAAAGGATGTCCTTTGACCGGTGTATAGACAAATACACGCACACACACAAAATAAGGAAGTCACCTTTGGCTAATGAGTGAGTTCTAGACTAGCCTGGGATACATGAGACCCTGTCTCCAAAAAATTAATTTTTGTATCCTTAATAAATCCTTGTATAACTTTTCCCAGGTACAGACTACGTAACAACAAATTAAAAGGAGGAATATGCAATATGGCTCAGTAAGGAAGAAACCCAAAAGTAGATGCACATGCCCACTCTCACACATACACAAAGAGAGGGACACACATACAACTTTGGGAGGTGGTGTTTGAGATAGGGTCTCACTAAGTAGCCTTGGCTGGCCTGGTACCCACTACGTGGACCAGGGTGGCTTCGAACTCATAGATCTGCTTGCCTGTTCCTGCCCCCAAGCACTGGGATTAAAGGCTACAATGCCTGGCATAAATTAATAATTTTTGAAGAAAGATTTACTTTGCTCAGTTCCTGAGGGATCAGCCAGGAGTGCTTGGTGCACATGCTTGGGCAGAATATCACTGTAGCAGGAGCATCTGGGAGACAAGGTTCTTCACATGTGACAGGCAGGAAGCAGAGCAACACAGTAACAAGAAGCTAAGGCAAGACACAACCCCCAAGAACATGTCCAAGCCTTTCTTCAGTGAGGTCCCATCATATTCCAAATGGTTACAAATGAAAACTTTGAATCCATCAATGGATCAAAGTATTCATTAAGCTGAAACCTTCATAATCTAATCCTCTCTGGAACCACCCTCAGAAATACGCAAGCTGTGCTCATTATTCGACTGGACATCACTTAATCCAGCCACACGGACAGGCTCCCTCGTCTTTCCACAAACACAGCAGTTCACGCGGGATTTATGCTTGGCTACATCTCCCTTAACACAACATCCACCATGCTCATCCATGTTGCCGCAAACGACACAGTTTTCTTCATTTTAAACCAGTCTACAATCTACTTTTAGGAATTCCAGTTTTAACCAGGCAGTTGTGGCACATGCCTTTAATGCTAGCATTTGGGAGGCAGAGGCAGGAGGAGAATCTTTTTGAGTCCGAGGCCAGTCTGGTCTTCAGAGTGAGTTCCAGGACAGCCAGGGCTACACAACAAAATCGTTGGGGGGTAGGGGGGAGTCCAGTTTTAAATGACAACTAGGCAAGAAAGCGCAGGCTGTACTGTAAGCTTCTCTGGCATTTAGCTTAGATGACTTTGCAGACCAAGGAAAGCAGGGTACTGTTAACAGTCTCTGACAAGGACCGTGAGCAAAGTCAATGGACAGTTTTCAGGTAACATGGACCAAATCTGTGACCTTCTGGATGTCAAAAGGAAAATCTTAGCCATGTCATATAATAAATGCTGAATAACCACAAGATATCAATATGTCAAATGGCTAAAATTTCCTAAAATTATTGAGGCACCTGACCCACCAAGCCACATATTTGGTCATGTGACAACAATCTGCCATCAACAGAACAGTACAGAAAACACTGTACTCAAGCTGAGTGGGGCAGTGGTGTACACCTATAACCCAAGCACTCAGGAAGCTGAAGCACAAGAATCGATGCCAGCCTGATGACTACGCCAAGACAAAGAAGACACTAACTGGGCTGATGTGACTCAATGGCAGCATGCTTGCCTAGCATACATGAAGCCTTGTGTCCCTTCCCTAGCACTACAGAAAACCAGGGGTAGAAATACGTGCCTATAGACTCCACACTATGAAGGTAGAGACAGGAGGATCAGGGGCTAAAGGTCATCCTTAGTGTTCAAGGATGGCCCGGGCTACATGAGACCCAATCTCCCACAAAAAGGGAGGAAGAAAAATTACAAAACCCTAAGGTCTGTCACTCCAGCGAGCACAAGTAAACTATGAGAACTCATGGCAGACTGTGTGATGGACAGCTTAGCACTTGTTTCAGATGTGTTGTTCCCAAACATCAGACAAGACCCACTTCACTTCACCTATCATATCAGCACCACTGGGAAGGAGAGCAAAGAGATAAAGGTCCCACCCAACTCTGGAGAGCTCTATTACCAGAAAATTATCCCAGTGCTGAGAGCTGAGGAGTAGGCAAAGCATATGCCATGCAAGCACAAAAACCTCAGTTCAAATCCCCAGAAATCATGCAAAACCCAGAAGCAGCAACAGCAGTATGAAGGTCTGTAATCCAGGGTGCCTACAGGAAGGTGGGAAGTAGAGACAGAAGCAGCCCAGAAACACCAGAAAGCCCACTGGACATAGTGGAAAAACAGACTCAAAACATGGTAGAAGGCAAGGACCCACAGCTAAGTTTGCCAATCACACACATTCATACATACACACACACTCACCCGTATACATAGATATATACACATGCACTCACACACCCCACACGCACCTACACACCCATATACATAGATATATATACACACACCACATGCACCAACACACCCATATAACATACATACATACACAAACACATCTATATACATATATATATATACACACACACATAAACAGACACACACGGAGTTTTTTAAGTGAATGGATAAAATATATAGTTAAAAAAATCCTCTCAGTAAAGAACTTCAAACAATGTTTGTTATCTGCCTTGCAAGGAGGCCCATCATGAGGAGTTGCCAATCATTCATCAAGGGTACAAAGACCAAAATGGTGATAAGGACATCTGTATGAGCATGGGGTCCACACTTGTAACTACAACACTTGGATAGCTAAGGAATTCCAGGTCAGCCTGGGCAACACAGTGAAACTGTCTGTCTGTCTCTGTCTCTGTCTCTGTCTCTCTCTCTCTCACACACATACACACACACACACACACACACACACAGAGCAGATTGTGACCTGCTGAATCCCATCGCAGGTGATCTAAGAGAACCCAATCACTGGGTTAAGAATGCACTCAGTGGCACAGAGTGCTCATCTCCCAAGTTCAAGGCCTGGGTCAGCCTCAGCACAGGGTAAAAGCAGACTGAGTTGTTTGCAATGTACCTTGGAATTCCTCCTCCTACTCTAACTAGCCCTTCACCTTCTGGAGGAGAATCCAGAGTAACTTAACCCCTGGGACTCTTGAACACTGACACACCCAAGGGGCTGGAATTGTTCCATGGGTGACAGCCAGAAATCTCCCCTGCCAAGATGAACTGCTAGAGGGACCTAAAGGGACCAGGCAGCTTGAAAATGTCCTTATCATCTTCCGCATATTCCACTTGGGGGATCCCAAGGAACTAGCTGGGTATATTGACAAAGCTCAGAGTTGTGGGCCAGGGAGACAGATCAGCAGGCAAAGGTGCTTTTGCAAGGCCTAATGACCTCTCTGGGACCCACTGGGGAAGAGAGAAATGATTCCTTAAAAGTTGTCCTCTGACCTCCACAGGTAAGCTGAGGCACATCCTCTAGACATACAAAAATAAAATCTAATTCTAAAACACTGTAAGGGTTCCTAATACTAAGTCAATCAAGACATGTATAGATTGCTGACTGAGTAGGTTATGGGGAAACAATTTAAAAACTCCTGGCACCCCTCGTGGTCCTGAGTTCCTTGCTCGTGCTCCGTCTCCTTCTGCTCCTGATTTGGACCTTGAGATTTCTGTCCGGTGCTCCCATGTGGGTCTCTGTCTCTGTCTCCTTTCATCGCCTGATGAAGGTTAATATTCATGAGGATGCCTATGTGTTTGTCTTTGGATTCACCTTCTTATTTAGCTTCTCTAGGAACATGAATTATAAGCTCAATGTCCTTGGTTTATGGCTAGAAACCAAATATGAGTGAGTACATCCCATGTTCCTTCCTCTTTTTGGGTCTGGCAGAGGTGTACCCACACACTGAGACAATGGGGATGTTCTATCGGGAACTCACCAAGGCCAGCTGGCCTAGGTCTGAAAAAGCATGGGATAAATCCGGACTAGCTGAACATAGCGGACAATGAGGAATACTGAGAACTCAAGAACAATCGCAGTGGATTTTTGATCCTACTGCACGTACTGGCTTTGGGGGAGCCTAGGCAGTTTGGATGCTCACCTAACTAGACCTGGAAGGAGGTGGGCGGTCCTTGGGCTTCCCACAGATCAGGGAACCCTGATTGCTCTTGGAGCAGATGAGGGAGGGGGGACTTGATCGGGGGAGGGGGAGGGAAATGGGAAGCGGTTGCAGGGAGGAGGCAGAAATCCTTAATAAATAAATAAATTAAAAAAATAAAAATATAAAAACTCCTGGCAGCATCCATGAGATTCCTGTGTCCACACTATAAAAGATATGCTCCTGTGTGTAAAATGGAAGCAAATGCCTTTCCTACCAGTACAATTTGCCAAGTTCTAAACTGGAAAAAAAAACGAACAGACAAATATGAGTAGCTGCTCTGCAGTAAACAGAAAAAGTCAAAGGCAAGACAAGAATATACATGAACAGACACACACATACTTTTGTCTCTTGTTTTTAATATGTATGTCTCTATGGTTTGCATATGTATATCCATGTTCACACATGGGGCACTGTTATCAGTCAGGGTTCTCTAGAGGAACAGAACTTACAGAATGAATATAAGGAGAAGGTGTGGCCCAGACTAAAGGTAGATAGATCTTTCCCTCCCCACAAAAGCTGGATTAAAGGTGTTTTTTCCTACCTCAAAAGAGCCAGATTAAAAGTGGGTGTTCACACTTCAAATGATTTAATTGAGAAACATAATCCCTTGGGGCTGGAAAGATGGCTCAATGTTAAGAATACTGACTGCTCTTCCAGGGGACCTGGATTCAATTCCCAGCATCCACATGGCAGATCACAACTGTCTGTAACTACAGTTCCAGGGGATCTGACAGCCTCACACAGACATGCATGTAGGCAAAGCACTAGTGTACATAAAATAAAATCAAGTAAATATTTTTAAGGAAGGAAGGAACAGAGAGAAAGAACAGAAGGAGGGAGGGGGAGGAAGGAAAGAAGGAAGGAAGGAGGGAGGGAGGGAGGGAGAGACAGACAGACATAAAGGAAGGAAGGAAGGAAGGAAGGAAGGAAGGAGAAAATTCCTTCACAGGTATAGAAAGAAAGAAAGAAAGAAAGAAAGAAAGAAAGAAAGAAAGAAAAATCCTCACAGGTATACCCAGCGGCTTGGGTTTTCATGAATTCCAGATGTAGTTAAGATGACAACCAAGAATTGCCATCACAAACATGCATGTAGGTGCAGGTGTGTATGTTAATGAGGCCTGAATTTGATTATAAAGAGTCTTCCTCGGTTGATCTCCATCTTATCGAGAGCTTGCTGATTCAGCTAGTCTAACTGCCAGCTTACTCAAAAGATCCTTTTATCTCTGCCTCCTGAATACTAAAATTATAGACTGGCTGCCACACCCACCCAACATTTACATAGGCTCTAGGGATCCAAACTTCATTCTCCAGAACCCAGAAAGGGCTTTAACCACTGACCCATCTTCCCAGCCCAAGATTCCATGTTCTAGTACACAGTAGATGTCCCTCGAGTCCCTGGGCAATAGGATCCAAGAACCCTGCAGATCCCAAAATATGCAGATGATAGGTTAAAAAAAAATCATATTATTTATGTATTACTTATGTATTTCTTGATATGATATCATCACCAGATTACTCACAATATCTAATACAGCTTTTAGAATGTAGCGCCATTGGCAAAGTACTTGCCTATCATGCATGAAGCCCTTGGTTCAATCACTGGACAGCAAAGCACAAGCCAGTATTGGCATATGCCTGTAATCTCAGCATTAGGAGGTGTAGACAGAAGATCAGGAGTTCAAGATTACCCCTGGATATTGAGTTCAAGGCAAGGCTGAGCAACAAGAGAGCCTGACTCAAAGAACAAAACAAAAAGCCCTACTATAATATACATGCTATGTGGTTGTTATGCTATATTAAGAAAATAGTGATAAAAAGTCTATACTTATACAATATTGATGCAACCACCGAGTCAGGAAAAGATAGCAGGCCGCTGTAACACCAGCACTTAGGAGGCTGAGGAGGGAGGAGTGCAAGTTCAAGGCTAGCCTAGACTACACGGTGAGTGCCAAGACAGCCTCAGCTATATAGTGCGACTATTTTCACCCAACATACCTGCACACCCACTCCACCCCAAAAAAACACCTCCTGGGTGTGGTGATGTATGCGTGTAGGCCAGCATGTAGGAAGAGGACAGTGAATGTGAGGCTATTCTGAGCTGCAGAGCAAAACTCCCTCTCAAAAAAAGATGCAACAAATGCCTACATCACATACATCAAACAATGTAACACTTCCTTCTGACATTGAAGGCTGAATCATGACTTTACATGGCATGGTCTCCCCCACAGAACACATGAGTACACATGAAATTGGCTTTAAGCCAAGAATTTTTGCCTTCAGTTCTCTTTTAGATTCAAGGAAAGGTATTCCTCAGATGACACTGGAAATAAGATTGTCACCTGGTCATCTGAGCTGTGTCTAGCACCAAATATCTAATCAAAAGGCAATGGGGCACTAACCCACTGGCTACAGCAATTGTTACCAACTAACAAAGGAAATCTGGAGTCCAATATATTCCCATGGTGCATAAAGTTAACAGAAAGTTACAACTTAAAATAAAACAAAGAAAAGGGGCTGCAGAGATGGCTCAGTGGTAGGGAGTGTGCACTGCTCTTAGAGAGAATGGGAGTTCAATTCATTCCTAGCACCCGTGTTGGCAACTCAACTCCAGGGAGATCCAACTCCACTGGCCTTTGGAGACACACACACCTAAAAATCTATAAAAAGAGAAAGAGAATGAACATATTCTTGTTAAAGGAAATATGGAAACAACTGAAAAGCAACCACGGTGGGGAGGGGGATAAAAGCCAGGGGGTGGCACACATCTGCACTATTAACAACTGGGAATCTGAGGCAGGAGGATAGGAACTCAAGGCCAGTGTAAGCAACATGGCAGGAACTGCAGTCCTTTCCCACTGTTTTTTTTTTTTATTAAAGATTTCTGTCTCTTCCCCGCCACCGCCTCCCATTTCCCTCCCTCCCCCAATCAAGTCCCCCTCCCTCATCAGCCCAAAGAGCAATCAGGGTTCCCTGCCCTGTGGGAAGTCCAAGGACCAAGTAATAACTGTCCAAACATTCAATCTCTCTTCCATTTTTCTTTGCAAACACTGGAGATTAAATGTTTTATTCTCCTTTTGAAACAAAGTCTCATTATATAGCCCACACTGACCTCATGCTCACAGTCCTACCACTACCAGGTTCACCTTCTAATTCAGCTCTCACTGCCATTTCTGATATTGGGGATGGAACCCAAGGCCTCCATGTGCACTGAGAGTCAACCCTCTTTTTTACTTATTTTGAAACAGTCTCACTAAGTTGACTAGGCTGGCATTGAACTCAACATTATAACCCTTGATGGCCTTGAATTTTCAATCTTCTTATCCTACTTCCCAGTAGCTGGGATTACAGGACTGAGTCACCAGTCCTAGCTCTAATTTAATCTCTGGGTAATAACAACTACTCACTCAGAATGTGTCTAAACATGAGGATTAATGAATATGGTTTGTAATAGTGATATCATGTCTACAGGAGACTGTCCTCACTCTGGGGAAGAGTTACAACTTCCTTTGTTATTTTCTTAGCTAGAATATACTTGTTTAATTACTATTAAAAATGTCAAATACACGCAAAAGAGCTGAACAACCCCATTACAGACTGTTGCAGTATGCCTCAAGTTTTCCTTCAACACATGCTTTAGTACAACACTAGTTCTCTCCCCTTCCACCTTTGCTACTTGCTATGTAGCTCAGGCTGGCCCCGCACTGCACCTGCCTATCTTCCAGGTGTTCATCATCATACTCAGTCATATGAGATTTTAAGCCAGTAGATGTGTTAAATACACTAATAAGTAAGTATACACATATTCTCTTTATTTTTTTAAACAAGTGTTTTCTAATCAAGTCAAATCCATGACTTGACAGAGGCAGGCGTTCTTATGTGGAGTTAAGAAATGTAGCTTAGTAATACAGCACCTGACCAGCATTCACAAGGTTCTGAATTCCAAGGGTAGGAAAAGGAGATGTCAAAGAAACTCATCTGTGTGTGGTATCTATCACTGATTTATTCCTCCAATTAATTTTAAGATGAGTATCCTGTCTCCACCTACTGACTCCCAGAATTTCAGGAATATATACTATAGTCAAGTGTACACAGAACTAGAAATCGAACCCAGGGCAAGCAACCTGTCAGCTGAACCTTATCCCCAACTCCCACAGTTGTTATTCACTGAATACAATTTTAGATAACAATTGTGAATATTTTCAACAGTATTCACATTTAAGTAATATTTAAGTAATAGTTTTTACTTTTATACTAACACTATAAGGTCAGAATATTCAAACATTTAGCAGATACTACCAACAGCTGGAATTACTTCTTCACTAAATTCTGTCACCAGTGTAATGTGCACAACCTTACAGCTGTATGGGAGGAACGCCTCACTAATTTGTTTGTTTGGGTTTTCTGAGACAAGAGCTCACGTAGCCTAGGTTTACCTGGAACTCAGGATGTCAATCAGGCTGGCTAGAACTCGGGATCCTCCTACTTCACCTCCAAAATATTCAGATTACAGGTGTTTACTACCAGGCCTAGTTTTCCTTTTTTTTGACTCATTTGACAACATGAACTTTTTTTGCTTGTTTTTCGAGACAGGGTTTCTGTATATAGCTTTGAAGCTTGTCCTGAAACTCACTCTGTAGACCAGGGTGGCCTCAAGCTCACAGAGATCCACCTGCCTCTGCCTCCCAAGCGCTGGGATTAAAAGAGTAGGCTACCAGCACCCAGCTGACACCATCCATTTTCATTCTGTCCCTTAAATGGCAAATATAGAAAATAACATGGATATTGTCAAGCCAAAGTATAAATATCCCTTGATATTTCCAGCTACACCACACTGGCAGGGGAGTTTTCTGGTCATTTACCCTGGAGGGGTTCCAACTCGCGTTGGTATCTGTAAGCAGTCACACAGGACTGGTTCCTCCTGTAAGTAGAACTAGAACATTCATTCCCCCAGGGAAATTGAGTCCTAGTTTGGACAGGGGAAATCTGAGACAGCCTAAAAACCACTCAAAGAGGATTTGACTGTTTAGGAACAACATTTCCTTTAACTAACACAGGTGAATTTTCTACCCTGTTTTGTTTCATTGTTGTGATTATTTTATAGGTAGGTATGAGTGTTTTGCCTGCGTGCATATCTGTGCACCACTTGTATGCCTGGTGCCCGTCAAGGCCAGAAGAGGGCACTAGATTCTCCTGGAACTGGAGTTACAGACGGTTTTGAGCTGCCATGTGCGTGCTAGAAATCAAACCCGGGTCCTCTGCAAGAGCAGCCAGGGTTCTCAACCACTGAGTCCCCTTGTTCATTTAGATAGGGTCTTACTATATAGCCTTGACTGGCCTCAGACTTGTAGCAATCCTCCTGCCTGTCTCTGGCACTCAATTGCTGGGATAAGATTTGTGTACCACCGAAGAAAACGAGTGGAATTATTGTCAAGCCTGAGACTGACTCTTAAGGCTCTCTCCTGCACTGCACGAATATAATTAGTCACTGCCTACCATGCTCTCTACCGCCTACTTCCTTCTCTTTCAACATGGTGAGTTCTACACCCTATCATCTCGCCTCAACTTAAAACTCACTTGTTGGGAATGAATATGATCCAAATACATTAAATGAATTAAAATGAATGCATTAAAATGTCACAATGAAGGCTGGAGAGATGGCTCAGAGGTTAAGAGCATTGCCTGCTCTTCCAAAGGTCCTGAGTTCAATTCCCAGCAACCACATGGTGGCTCACAACCATCTGTAATGAGATCTGGTGCCCTCTTCTGGCCTGCAGGCATACACACAGACAGAATATTGTATACATAATAAATAAATATTTTTTTAAAAAAATGTCACAATGAAACTCATTATTTTGTACAATGAATATATTCAAGTAAAAAGGTATATGGAACCATGACCATTGTGGGGGGGGTGTAAGAGAAGCACAGATGACTGAATGTGTGAAGGCATTTGCCACCAAACCCAAAGGTCTACAGTTCCCTGAGTTCAATTCCCAGACCCACAAAATGGAAGGAAAGAATGGACTCTGGTAGGTTGTCTTCTGACCTCCTCTCACACACCACGGCACAAACATGCACTCATGTGGACAAAGTAAAACGATGTTTAAGAACTTAAGTAGACCAGCCTGGTCTAGAAGAGCTAGTTCCAGGACAGACTCCAAAGCCACAGAGAAACCCTGTCTCAAAAAACCAAAAAAAAAAAAAAAAAGAACTTAAGTAAGAAGACTGGGGGTGCAGCTCAGTGATAGAGCACTTACCAAGTCCAAGGTCCAGGGTTCAGCACCACCCCAAGGCTTTTGTCTCTGGTCCTCTCTCGCACACACACAGACGCATGCGCACACACACAGACGCGCACACACACATTCACTCACTTTTAATTCTTTTATGTACTCTCATATACCAATAGGATGTATTAACTCAATAGACTATATTAACTTCCAAAATTCTAATCAATTTGTAAATCATTTATTCTGGGTTTTGAGAACAAGCTTAGGCTAGATTTCTTTCCCTCCCCCCCTCCCCTTTGTAGTGCTGAGGATGAAGCCCAAGGCTCAAATATTCTAGGCAAGAGCTTTCCCACTTCACTCACTCAGCCAAAGCATCAATTAGTCTACCAAAAAAAAAAAATTAAAATGGAGAAAACTTTTTGCCTTTTTTTGTTTGTTTTTTTGTTGTTTTTTCCCCCGAGACAGGGTTTCTCTGTAGCTTTAGAGCCTGTCCTGCAGCTCACTCTGTAGACCAGGCTGGCCTGGAACTCAGAGGAAGGCCTTCCTCTGCCTCCCCAGTGCTGGGATTAAATGCACACGTGCATCACCACCAGCCAGCTAGAGAATTTTTTAAACAAACAAAAATGTCTACAAAAACAAACCATCAAAATATACAGAGAAATGGGGGGAAATACACATCTTCTGAAAAAGTTAGCATAATGAACAGCATCACTGCTCTAGGTTCAAAGATTCTAAAAGCCATTTGAAATTTTCATTGTAAGAACCTTGAAGAGGGGAACTGAAGACATAAATGACTTATTGGTTATGAGCACATACTGTTCTTCCAGAACCTGAAATCTGGTTCCCAACACCACACCAGGTGTCTCACAACCTCCTGGAACTCCAGCTCCGAGGACCCACGCCTTTTCTGCCACGCTGGGACAGTGCACTCGAAGGCATAAACCCACATCCCATATATAAATATCTAACTTAAAAAAATAACTAAAACTTAAATATACTAAATAAACAACAAGAAAAATGCCTTAGAGAGGTCTGGGTTTATAGCTCAGTGCCAGAGAGCTTACCCAACATACACAATGTCCTAGATTCACAAAAATCAAAGAAACTTTGAAGAGATCTTAGATGCAAAAACACCCGATTTTATAACAATAAAAAATTCTGATTTCACACAAAGAAGATTTTATTGTTTTTTATTCTTATTGGTTGAGACATTAACTATTAAGGTCTTACTGGGTAGATATCTTCATTTTTTTAGAAGATGCATTACCCATTCTTTCAAAGTATCATGCCCGAAATTCTCAACTTATTTCAAATAGTTCACCATAAAACGTTTTCTTTTTCCTTGGAAAAAGCCAATCAGTACTAACCTAACAAAGCCTCCATTTTTTAAAGTCTGCAAGGAGGCACAGGCCTACAGCGGTCAGACAATAGCTAACTATTTGGGCTGGGGTGTAGCTCAGCAGGAGCGAGCTTAGCATCATGAGGTCCCGAGTTCCACCTCCAGCATCAAATGAGAGTAACTTGGTATAGTCTTACTTTTCTTCGACACAAAGAGACCCGTGTAGGGTCTATGTACGTCTGTATTTACATACAGATAAATGCATCCTGCAAGTTACCTTTTTTTAAAATCAGAATGCAATGTGTCTCAGGTAAACAGATGTCCCACAAAAGCGAAATTTTTGGATAAAACATTCCTTTCCACAAACACACACACACACCAAAAGAAAAAAGGGGGAAAAAAAGCAAAAAGAAAAAACGAGGAAAGGGTTGTCCTCACCCACCTTTCGGCCAAAGCTCGGCTGCAGCAGACAGAATCGCCCCGTCCGAGATCGGAAGATGCAGCGTCTCAAATGTGATGCCAATGGCGGAAAGTCTATTCTTTCTGGGGAGGGAGAGAGAGAAAACAATTCCACAAAGGTTACTTTGCACAGGCTTTAGAAGAAAGGTGGATGCAAACAGCTCAGGGCTGCGTCGTGATGTGCACTCGGGCCGCAGCACCTGGAAGGGCTGCAGAACCCGGAGGACACGCGGCCCCGCGAGCACAGCTCGGCCCACCTTCCCGCCCAGGCCTACCTATTCTTCTCCCTCCCGGTGCCGGACCCCACACCCGCTCACCGAATTTTCCCCGAGCTGAGAGGAGAGCACCCGAACAAGCGCCGAGAAGGTCTCGGAGCCCCGAGAAAAAGGGGGAGGGCAGCCAGTATGACGTCACTTCCGCTTCCGGCTCGGAGTTATCGGCCACGTTGGATCTCTTCAGGCCAGAGGGAAAAAAGCTTGTTTGTTCTCGCGTCTGGGCAGTCGCACCTTTCTTCGGGTGGGCTCGAAAGGGGAGTTGCTACGGAAAAAGAGCCGAAAAGTAGCCGTGTGAAGCGAGGACTCGAAGGGCGGGGCGAGGGGCGGGCCCAGGCCGGGTGTGCCGCGGGTGATGGCGGACCGGTGGGGCGAGGATGGGGGTGGGGACGCCCGATGGAGATGCTGCTGACAAAAGCTTTTCTGTCGGGCCTCTCCCTCACGCTCGCGGTGCCCTTAGCCATGTTGCATAATCTGCCAGCCCAGGAAAAATGATCCGTCTGGCCCATTCAGCCACTGCTGTTCCCAGACACCTTTCTGTCGGTCTGTCTTTGTGTGCCTGGACACCGTGCTTACACCCAGTCGTTGTTTCCGTTGAGTTTTCAGGATAAAAGTACACGCCCTCCCCCACCTCCACTCCCACCCCCACCCCCATCCCGGGCTCAATTTGTGGAGCCCCTGCCTAACATGCCGGAAGCCCTGGAATTCATCTCCAGCACGGGGAGATGGTGCACGTCTGTCATCCCAGTACTTGAAAGATAGAACGAGAGATTCAAAGCAATCCTCGCTGCATAGTAAATTCCAAGTCAGCCTAGGATACGTGCAACCCTGTCTCCAAAATCATAAGTAAAAGTGATCTTTTTGTAAATTCTGAGTCTTTTGAACTTCCTTTGTTTTTTTTTCCCTCCATCCGACGTGGCTTGTTTTGACTCTGGGGCGTGGGGGGGGGGGTGAAGGCGCGCGTGTGGGAGGCGGGAGGGGGAGAGGGTAGGCGCACGTTCGCGGTGTGTGCCTTTGCAGTGTGTGTGTGTGTGTGTGTGTTCCCCATTGAGTCAGGGAAGTTTGTAGCCCAGGCCAGCCTCAAACGTCGTAGACTGCCAAGGGCTAACCCTTCTAAGTCTCCGGCCTCCGGATTTATAGGGTATATGGGTATTAGTGTATGGTATTCAAGGAGTCTGCCAACAGAGCTTCATCCGCCACACCAAGTGTGAAGCTTTTTATTTCTTGGAATTTATCAAATGAACCAGTCTTTCCTACTTTACAAAGTGATGCTGGTAACATGCGTTCTGAAGTTGTGCCGCAAGGCTTTTTTTCTCTCGGTATCACAGTAAGTGTTCACGAGGTGGCCCTCTGGAAAGTTACGAACACTGATTCACTGGCACGGTTTTTTTTTTTTCAATAATTATTCATGAGGACTGAGAAGACAGTTTGGTGGCCAAGTACTTGCCCAAAACACTCAAGTCTTTAAGTTCACTCTCCACTACTGCACTTTTTTTTATTTTCAAGTTTTTCGGGAACTGAAGAGGCCTCACCCATTAAGAGCATTTGCTGCTCTTCCTAAGGACCAGAGTTCAGTTCCTAGCACCTACTTGATATGTCTCAAATCGCCTGTAACTCCCGCTCCAGGGGTTTGGTATCATCTTCTGGTCTCTGCAGACACGCACTCATATGTACATACAAACAAATAATAAAAAATGAATCTTAAAAAGTTTTTCATAGACGTTTCTGCAATCCCAACACACTCCAGAGACTGCAGCAGGAGGATCAGGAGTTGTAGGCCAGTCCGGGATTCATAGTGCATTCGAGACCAGTCTGAACACTGGATAGTATTTCTACACATACAAGCTGGTTGCACTAATTTCTATCACCAGCAACTCAGAGCACAATAAACGCCCCATTCCTTGAATGAATAAACAAATGAAAGAACACTGAGAAAAAGACTACTCTCGAATTCTGAGGAAGCGCCTCAAAGAAAGCTGTGTACTTGGAAACTATTGTATTAAATTAGAGTTCTTGGAGGTCAGCCTAAGCTACATAGTGAATCCCTGTCTATAAATAAATAATAAAATAGTGTGTGTATGCTACAAATACAGCTCGCAAACATGTTGGATTGGTAACTATTTTGCTGTTCCCGCCCATCTTTTCTGTATACAATGATCAGTTTGTAATGTAATGTAATGTAATGAGCATGGAAGCAGATTCCTCTGAATGAATAAAAAGGGGGAATCTGTAGTGTAGTTAGAGCAGGAAATTTATAGAATAAGAATGAATGTAACTTGGTGTAATGTAAAAGCATTTCTTCTTGTGTGTGGTATGGAAAACTACTAAGATGAAATATTAAGAGAGCATTTGCCCACTTGAAGGCTGCCACACCCATCTGGCCCTGCCAGATGTGGGGGCTGCACCCAGCAACCGTGGTAACGAAATAATCTTGCCACACAAGAGGGACCCCCACCCTTCTGTGGCCAGTCGATACTGATAACCTAGGACATCTGGCTATCGGAAGGATCAAACGAGGGGCAATTTTGAACTGACTTAAAAGAGGTGGCTGAAGCAGGACGGTTATCTCACTACTCACAATGGCTCTGGCACCAGGCCTCCGTGGAAAGAGAGATCCTCCTAGCCTGCCTCCCGAAAAGCAGCAATATTGAATGCCTTGCCTAAACATTTAATGCTCTGTCTCCTGAGCACAGAGCTTTGTCTCCGGAAAACAGACATTTAATGCCTTGCATCCCGAATGCAAATCCTCATTTCCCTGAGAGTGGACATTGAAGGTCTGTCTCCCGAGAACAGACTAGATACTCTGCCTTTCAGAACGCTTTGCCATCCCGAGAGCAAAGCCTCATCTTCAAGAGTAGAGAACTAAAAGCCTTGTCTCCCGAGACTCGGTCACCCGAAAAGCCGAGTCCAAGGCCCTACCAGATACCAGCCTGGAACATCATCTCCCGAGCGCAGACTACGGGGTCAAGAGTCGATCTTCGCTACCCAGGCCCCAGTGCGGACAAGAGCCCAGCCTGAAGAAATTCAAAAAGCCCTTTGTAAGCCAGGGAATACCAGGTCATATGATGCTACTTCATGTGTGTATGAAACGTTAAGAGAAAAGCATAGACGTGTTAATACATAAGTTTAGTGTGTGAAATGTTAAGAGATATTTTATGGATAATTGATAAGATTAGGAAATATTAATGGATAAGTTAAGGTTAAGAAGCGTTTTATAGATAATTAATGAATAAGCTAAGGTTAAGGAGTGTTTTATAGATAATTAATGGATAAGTTGTATTAAGGTTATAGATAAGTAATGGATAAGTTGGGCTGGAGAGATGGCTCAGAGGTTAAGAGCATCACCTGCTCTTCCAAAGGTCCTGAGTTCAATTCCCAGCAACCACATGGTGGCTCACAACCATCTGTAATGAGATCTGGTGCCCTCTTCTGGCTTTCAGGCATACATGCAGACAGAATATTGTATACATAATAAATAAATATTTTAAAAAAAAAGAATTTTATAAAAAAAAGTAATGGATAAGTTGTATTAAGGTTAAGAAGTGTTTTGTGAATAAGTGATAAGTTAGATTAAGGTTATGAATTGTTTTATGTATTAAGTTTAGTAGGATTAATAATTGTGATATTGAAGTGCCTGTGTGTTGCCCATTATCAATCCCCCATGCCTATTGAGATTGTAACTCCCATTGATGCATTGGATATTGAAGTTGCTAGTAAAGAATCATTATAAAAACAATTCTCTTGCTTGGTCTGGTTACTCATCACTCTCTGGGGAGAAGGGCACAGAGTCCTCATAGATACTACTCGAAAAGAACCTGGAGCTGAAGTCCCCCAGCTCATAACAAGGAGGAAATTTATATTTGTAAAGAATATTTGGGTTTCTTGAAATTTTAGCTAACATGAGGGCCTAATATTTTTTCTGATATTTAGTGATGATGTGCGTGTGTGTTACAGGAAGAGCAGGCATGTGCAATGGCAATCTATAGAGGTCAACTTTCTGGAGTCCCTTCTCTTACCATTGGCTTCAGCTTCTCTTTCACTCACTGAGGCAGCTTGTTGGCCCAAATAGCTTACTTTTTTAGAGGCAATTTAGCAACTTGTATATTTTCTATTTTTGGAGTAGTTCAGAGTAAAACTAGGCCAAACATGGTGATACACACCTTTAGTCCAGCACTCTGGAGACAAAGGCAGGTGGATCTCTGAGTTCAAGGCCAGCCTGGGATACTGAGTAAGATCCTGTTTCAAAACAAGACAAAAAGTAAAACTACTGTCTCTTATATGGATCATAGCTTTCTTTTAATGTGTGTGTGTGTGGCGGGGGGGGGGGGGGGTAATAAGTCATGGACCTAGAAAGGGAACCATGAATGGGAGGAGAAAGGTTTTAAAGAAATAGGAGTTGAGCTGGAGAGATGGCCCAGTGATGAAAAGCTCTTGTTTCTTTTCCAAAGGACCCTGGTTTAATTCCTAGTACACACATGGTAGCCCTCAATTGTTTGTAACTCCAGCTAGCTCCAGGGGTACCTGACGCCCTCTTTTGTCCTCCAAGGGCATCAGACATGCATTTAATGCCCAGACATGCATGCAGGAAAAAACACCCATACATATACAAAAACAGCTTAAGAGGTAGAAATAGAGGCATTAAATTGGAAGGGGGTGGGAGGGTACACTTTGGGGAGGTGGGAATTGCAGAAATAAGTGGATGACAGTCAACCAAAACAAAGTATGTATAAAATGAAACCTGACTTTGCTGACTAAAAAGTACATAAAAGGGGCTAGAGAGATGGTTCTGCAGTTAAGATTGTTTGCAGCTCTTCTCAAGGACATGAGTTTGAACCCAGGATCCATGTTGCGCAGCTCACAGTCATCTCTAACTGCAGCTCCAGGGGATCTGATGCCCTCTTCTGGCGTCTGCAGCCACCCCACAAATACATGAATACACATAAATAAGAAACAAATCTTTTGGGTGAGTTCGAGGCCAGCCTGGTCTGCAGCGCTAGTTCCAGGACAGCCAGGGATACACAGAGAAACCCTGTCTCAAAAAAAAAAATAAAATATATATATATATATATATATATATATATATATATTAAAAAAAATCAATGATCACTTTTTGGTGGCAGTGTACAGTATATTCCTGGCATTGGACTTTTTGTTATCCTATGCCATCTAGAAGGGGCATTGTCAACCCATCATAGGGTAATTCCATTAAAATTTTCTTTACATATATGTTTTAGGAAGCTTCTGCTGTAGGTTTTCATAAGACTCTTTTAAAAGATCTTCCATGTTAGTTATCTCTCTTTTATTCCCTTCTCTACCTTGCCCTCCCGTGTTCCACCCTATTCAAACCTTTTCTGTTCCATTATTCTCCTTTTCCCCTTTATATAAATGCATTATGTCCTCCTTCCCTTGAGCCCCTCCCTCTATAGCCCTTTACTTATTGTTTGACCTCATCGGGCATTACAAATGACACAAAAACACCTGTAACTAGAGAGGTCCTCTATGGGAGAACTACCACTATTGTCTGCTAAGTGGACATAGTGTTAATCCAATCCTAATGACTTACTGTTGTACAATAGACTTATACCTCTCTCAGCTCTCTTCAGAGAAGCTTCTTTTTGCAATAGATGACAGTTAAATGTTGAATTGTAGAAGTTCTTTACATACTATGCTTCAAGTACTCTCAAGCAAAGGTTCTATCGCTGAGCTACATCATCCTAAGCCCCATTTTCGCTTTGTTTTTAAAGACTGAGACTCATGTGACCCAGGATGGTGGATGGCCTTGAACTCCCAATCCTCCTCCTTCACTTCCAAAATATTGGGGTTACTGGCTTTTCATTTCTTGATGGAAAAAGGGAGCTTGTGGGGAAGGAAAGAGTGAAGGAACAAAGCCCAGTGAGGTGACTCAGCAGGTAAGGATGTTTCCTGCTGGCCTCACACCCCAGTGGTCCCCAGAAAGGAAGAAGAGAGAAGACACCCCACGAAGTTATCCTCTGAATTCTACATATGCTGAGTGGTACGTGCATGCCAAGTTAGCAGGCTTCCCTTATTTTTATTCATTTTTCCAGTGTTGGAGATTAGATATGAGCATCAGCTGCCACAACCACCAGATTTTCCTGCAGAGACACAAGTCTCAGAAGATCATAAATAAGCCAGCAGTAGATTCAGAAATAAAAGAAAAATATATGTTTGGTATTCATTTTGTTCCTTCATAAAAGCAATTCATGGAACATGTGAGGTGTGGATGTTATTGTGGGTAAGGGAACTTGCCTTGAAGCCTGATAACCTGAGTTTAATTCCTAGAATCCAAATAATAGAATGAGAAAATCAGCTCCCATAAATTTTCCTCTGACATGCACTCATACCCATCATGGCACATCTATGCCCACACACATACAAACTATATATATGAGGGCTACTGGAGAGATGGCTCAGCAGTTTAAAAACACTGACTGCTGTTCCAGAGGACAGAGGGTTCAATTTCTAACGCACTCACATGGTGGCTCACAGTTGTTAGAAGTAAAGATTCAAAGGCTCCAAAGCCCTCTTTTGGTTTACATGGACACTGGGAACACACATGATGCACACAGACTTACATGTAGATGAAACACCCATATACTTAAAGTAAAATTTTGTTAAATATCTATTTAATATTATATAGTATATGTAATATAATACATAATGTATTTGCTATATAATATACTTAATAATTGTATAGTATATTGTGTATTTAATATTCCATAATATATGATATATTTGATATTTATATATTGGCTAGGGAGATGGCTCCATTGTTTAAGAGCACAGGTTGCTCCTCCAGAGGACCCAGGTTTGATTTCCAGCACCTACATGAGTGATCACAGCTATCTATAACTCCCGTTCCAGGGGACCCTTCACAGGCACCAGGAAAGATACAGTTGCACAGCTATAACTGCAGGCGAAACACTCATACAAATAATAAAATAATAAAAAATTAATATACTGTGTATAATGGTGTATTATAACACAAATTCTAATTGTTCTTAACAAAAACTCGGAGTCAGATGCAATGGGGTGAAAGCTGAGAGATCAGAGAAGCAGTGCAGCCAACCACTAGAGACCTTTTACCTCTACTGAATCCTCAGACCAAAGGGCAGTCCTGTTCTCGGACTGCATCCTCAGACTGCGTACTCTGACTGACTGCTTCAGTCTGCATCCTCAGACTGCATCCTCAGACTGGCTTCCCAGACTGCATCCTCAGACTGCATCCTTGGACTGCATCCTCAGACTGGATGCTCAGACTGCATCCTTGGACTGCATCCTCAGACTGGCTGCCCAGACTGCATCCTCAGACTGCATCCTTGGACTGCATCCTCAGACTGCATCCTCAGACTGCATCCTCAGACTGACTGCTCATACTACGATGAGCTTCCGCCTGTCTCCTCCCACCTTATATTCCTCTCTCCACCCAGCCATGTCACTCCTGTCTCCACATCCTTAGTGCTGGGATTAAAGTGTGTGACTCCCAAGCACTGGGATTAAAGATGTGAGCCACCACTGCCTGGCCTCTATGGCTAGCTACTGGCTAAACTCTGCACTCTGATCTTGAGGCAAACTTTATTTGTTAGATTACAAACAAAGAATCACTATAGCCTATCAATATTGTTGACTGATTACTTTTTTGTTGCTTTGATAAAACACATGACCAAAAACTGTTGGAGGCCATGGGAGCATACAGCAGGTGACAACTAGTGCTCAACAGGTCAATGTGCCAGATGAGTGGTTCTCTGACAGGGAGCCCCTCTTGGCATAGCCGTGGAGTCACTGGCTGTAGACAACTGTTGGCCTCTGTCTGGAATTTCTCTCATGAGTCACTTCTTCTGTTCCCTAAGGATAACTTTGGGTGTTTTCCCACTGCTTGTGTGTTTATGTTGTGAAAATATTCCATCTACTGGGCACACATATATCTATGAATGGTTGGGAAGGTGACTTCTCATTAAATGCATAGCTTTGATATACAGAAAATATGCTAGGACAAGATTTATAACTAGGTCTATTGTCCCATGAGGCTGTAAGACACTTAAAGCCTGCTTTGTTCCTTTTACTCAGGCTAACACAAGAAAATAAATATCTCCTCAGTCTAAGACAAACTGCACACAATCAGCTCATTTTTACCTCAGAGCACGTTCAAACTAGACTAAAGGTTTTTGTAAATGGATCTTAAGTTAAAAACTTTACAGTTATGCACAAGGTCTGAGTTGCTTACGTCTAACCAAGGTTATTTACACAAAACAGCCTTAAAAACGTCATGCCAATTCTTCACCTGCCAAGTCCAGTTGCTGAAAGACTTACGTCTGAAAGCTTATCTCACTGTGACCCTGCCCTCTTGTCAAGGTCTCACTCCAGAAGCCTTGAAAACTGTGCACAGCCACAGAAGCGCTCCTACCCTTGGTGCTTTTCACCAATAAGATTAACTCTTGTAATTCTTTTATTATTGTTTCAAGCCTCCTGTAAAAAATAAAGTGTATTTAAGATAAATGAACACAGAAATAAGAGAGAGTTGAAACAGAGAAGTAGAAAAAGATTTAAAACTACAATATTGGAACTAAAGAATTAGAGCTAGGGAATTATAGACAATTAGGACAAGGGAATTCGGGTCAGAAGAATAAGGAGCATGACTGGGGCAGCTCGAGTGTGGAGTGTTCCATTACCTCTCACGGCATAAATTTTCTAAGTTCCTTTCACTAGGCTATGGCCTCTGATCTGAATCATGGGAGGCAGTTTTGTGAGCTGGACTTGCAAGCTATAAAAATCAACTCACAAAAGAAAGAGTTTATTTGGACTTATGTTTCACATGGGATAAGGGTCCATCATGGCGAAAAAATAATCATTGCAGCAGGCAGGCACGGCAGCTGAAGCAGGAAGCTGAAAGATCACAACTCAAACACAAGCTAGAAGCAAGAGAGTAGACTAGAGGTGGGGATGGGCTTTAAACTTTCAAAGCCCACCCCCAGGGACCAGTGACATCCTTCCTCCAGCAAACCTTCATATCCAAACAGAGCCATCAACTGGGGATGGGGATGGTGTATGTGTTCAAACCGCTGAGCCTATGAGAGATATTTCTCTTTCAAAACCACTACAATTGTTAAGACTTTTTTTTTTGTTTTTTTTTTTTTTTTGCTTCCAATTTCCAGGAGGATCTATATATGTTTTTCATTGAGTTCACCTTGTTATTTGGCTTCTCTAGGCTTGTGACTATAGGCTTAATGTCCTTGGTTTATGGCTAGAATCCACTAATGAGTGAGTACATACCATATTCATATTTTTGGGTCTGGGTTATCTCACTCAGGATAGTGTTTTCTATTTCTATCCATTTGCATGCAAAATTCAAGATGTCATTGCTTTTTACCGCTGAGTAGTACTCTAATGCGTATATACTCCACACTTTCTTTCTTTCTTTTTTTAACTTTATTTAACTTTATTTCATTCACATTGGTACAACAATGTCAGATTCTCTGGAACTGGAGTCACAGACAGCTGCGAGCTGCCATGTAGATGCTGGGAATTGAACCCAGGTCCTCTGGAAGAGCAGTCAGTGCTCTTAACCACTGAGCCATCTCGCCAGCCCTATTCCACACTTTCTTATTCCATTCTTCCATTGAGGGGCATCTAGGTTGTTTCCAGGTTCTGGCTATTACAAATAATGCTGCTATGAACATAGTTGAACAAATGCTTTTGTAGTATGGTTGGACATCTCTTGGGTATATTCCCAAGAGTGGAATTGCTGGATCCTGAGGTAGGTTGATTCCCAATTTCCCAAGAAACTGCCACACTGATTTCCAAAATGGTTGCACAAGTTTGCATTCCCACCAGCAATGGATGAGTGTACCCCTTATTCCACATCCTCTCCAGCATAGGTTATCATTGGTGTTTTTGATTTTAGCCATTCTGACAGGTGTAAGATGGTATCTCAAAGCTGTTTAGATTTGCACTTTCCTGATTGCTAAGGAGGTTGAGCATGACCTTAAGTGTCTTTTGGCCATTTGAACTTCTTCTGTTGAGAATTCTCTGTTCAGTTTAGTACCCCATTTTTTAATTGGGTTAATTAGAATTTTAAAGTTTAGTTTCTTGAGTTCTTTATATATTTTGGAGATTAGACCTTTGTCTGATGCGGGGTTGGTGAAGATCTTCTCCCATTCAGTAGGATGCCTTTTTGTCTTAATGACTGTGTCCCTTGCTTTACAGAAGCTTCTCAGTTTCAGGAGGACTGTTACTATTTTTTAATTAAAAATTTTTATTACATTTATTAATTTATGGGGTAGAGGATGGCTTGAGTGCCACATCACATGCATGGGGGTCAGACAACAATTTTAGGGAGTTGGTTTTCCTTCCGCCATATGAGTCTTTACAGAAGCTTCTCATTGCAGAGCAAAAGTTGGGAGCATGGGGGTGGGCGTAGGGGTGGGAGTGAGGCTGGGGGAAGGGAAGAGGGGGAAGGGAAGTGAGAAGGGAAAGACTGGTGAGAGCTTGGGGGAGTGGGAGGGTGGAGTGGAGGAAGAGCGGATGTGGGAGCAGGGAAGGAGCCATTTTAGGGTTGGCAAGAGACTTGGCTCTAGAGGGGATCCCAGGTGTCCACGGGGATGCCCCCAGCTAGGTCTTGGGCAGCAGAGGAGAGGGAGCCTGAACTGTCCTTGTCCCACTATCACACTGATGATTATCTGTAATATCACCATAGAATCTTCGTCCCGCGACAGATGGAGATAGAGACAGAGACCCTCATCAGAGCAACAGACTGAGCTCCCAAGGTCCAGTTGAAGAGCAGAAGAGGGAGAAGCAAGGAAGTCAGGACCGTGAGGGTTTGGTCCACCCGCTGAGCAGTGTGCCTGTTCTAAAGGGAACTCATAAAATCCAGCTGGACTGGGACTGAATGAGCATGCGATCAAACCAGACTCTCTGATTGTGGCTGACAATGGGGGCTGACTGAGAAGCCATTGACATTGATAAAGGCACTGGGACTTGTTTCTACCGCATGTTCCGGCTTTTTGGGACCCTACTCCGTATGGATGCACAGCTTCCTAGGCCTGGATGTAAGGGGGGAAGGGCCTTGGACTTCCCACAGGGCAGGGTTCCCTGCCCTTTCTCAAGCAGCTAGGGGGAGGGAGGAGCGTAAGTGGTAGAACAGGAGGGGATTGGGAGAAGGGGAGGAAGTGTAAATTTTTAAATGGAAGAATAAAAAAAATAAAAAATAAATAAAGCAGTAATTTTTTTCTACTTGTTTGAGACAAGGTCTTATGTAGCCAGGATGGCCTCAAACTCCCTAAGTAGATATAGTAAGAGCCCTAACTCAAAAAAAAAAAAAAACAACAACAACAACAAAAATAAAACAATTTGGGACAGGGTGGAGGCCCATGCCTTTTATCCAAGCAGAGGCAGAGGCAGAAGCAGGTGGATCCCTGGAGTTCCAGGCCAGCCTGGTCTAAAGAGTTTAACTCCACCCAGGTAAAGTGGAAGGTGAGATGTCACCCTACAAAGTTGCCTTTTGACCTCCACCGGAACACCACAGTGATTGGGTACCCACATATACACATCATACACACAGATAATTAAAAGAAAAATTAAAGGTTTTTAAAGCCAGGCATGGTGATGTGTATCTTTAATTTCAGCACTCAGGAGGCAGGGAAAGATGGATCTCTATGAGTTTGAGGCCAGCCTGGTCTATATAGAAAGTTGCAAGCTTGCCAGAGATACATAGTGAAACCATCTCAAAAAGGTTGGTTGGCTTTTTACTTGTTTGTTTATTGTTTTATTTTGCTTTGTTTAAGGGGCAGGGCTGGAGCCATGCCTTTGTTGTTAAGAACATTTGTTGCTCATCCAGAGGACACAAGTTTGATTCCCAGAACCCACATCTAGTGATTCACAACCAACTGTAATTCCAGCTCCAGGAAATCAAAACTCTCTTCTGGTCCTCTATATACCTGCACTCTTGTGCATATACCCACCGTATACACAAAAATAAGTCTTTTTTTAGTGAAAACCTGAATATCTGGAGCACTTACCTAACAAGCAGAAGTCTCTGGATTTGTTCCTCAGTCCCCATACAAAAATGGAAACAGGATATATTAGGATTCTCCCTAAAGGAACAGAACTTATGAAGCAAATATAGATGATAGATAGATAGATAGATAGATAGATAGATAGATAGATAGAAAAGAATATAGAATATATTTGGGCTTACTGTTACTGTTCTGGAGGGTTAGAATCAATAATGACAGAAACTATATTGCAGGTAGCAGGCACGGTAGCAGGAACAGAAAGTTGAGAACTCACATATGGAAACAAAAGCACAAAACTAACTGAAAATGGCTCAATTCTTGATATTTTAAATCCTACTTCCATACATACTTTCTCCAACAAGGCCACACCCCCTAAAACTCCCCCAAACAGCATCACCAACAGGGAGCCCAGTGACATTCTCATCCAAACCCTCATGATGTAAGAAAAGAAGATTCTTAGTATGTTGGTGTACAGGATGCAGTTTGGGTAGTCCAGCAACATTTGTCTCATGCTAGAAAGAGCAAGAATCCTGTAGTTAATCTGTCCACAAGACTTGGATATCTCATCGGTCCCGTTTTGGCACTGGAGTCCTAAGGTGCCTGGAAAGCTGCTAATCTTCAATCTATGTTGAAATCCCAAAGATATTGGTTCTAACACTAGTGAGGAAATGCCTCGGCAACAGAGTAGATGGATTCACGAGGGACAGTGAGCAAAGCAGGCAAAAAGGAGTCCCCTTCTTCCATGTCCTTTTATATTAGTGCCACAGAAATTGTAGGATAGGTCTTCCTGCTTCAAATAATCGGGTCAAGAAAATCCCTTGAAGGCAGGGGTAGGTAGATTTCTGTGAGTTCCAGGACAGCCAGGGCTAAACACAGACAGCCTGCCCCAAACTCCTGCCCCCTTAAATAAAGAGAACTAATCCACTGTTCTTAAAGCTGATGGATATTTGTTTTAACATAGAAGCTCCCTTTCATTTACTTCTGAGAGTCCCAATGCTGTGACACCGCTGGGAGGGTGGTAAGCAGAACAGTAGTGGAGTGGCATAATAGTGTCTCTGTGCTAATAATGTGTGGGTGTTTATAAACTCATGATTAAGTTTATGGCATTTTCATATGTTATCATAATGGTTGTAAACTGCAGAAGAACCCTAAAAACAATTTAACATTGAGATAGGAGAACTACTTGAGCCTGGTAGCTCAAAGTCAGCTTGGGCCTTTGTTTCTCAAAGAATTCCTTTATAATAAAATACTGTTTCTTTCTGAATGAAAAAAAAAGAAAAGAAAAGACAATCCCTTGCAGGAATGTTAGTTGATTCCAGATATAATCAAGTTGGCAATCAAGATTAGTCATCACAAGGGCTATAGGGAAATTACTATTGTAAATATTTGCCATGCAAGCATAAAAATCTGAAGTTGTATCTCTAGAAGCCAAACTCAGTAGCATGCATCTATAATCTCAGCACTCACTCCTATATCAAAATACAGTGTGGAGACAGGAAAGTCCTTGGAAGGCCACAGACCAGTTAGCCTGGTATAAGCAGCAGTGAACAAGATACCTTGTCTCAAACAAGGTAAAAGCAAGATACTAGACCTGCACACGGTTGTCCTGGAAGGTGTGGGCCAACACTCACACATATGAACACTGATTTGTATGGCAGATGATCCTTGGTAGTGGTGCTTTCTGTTAGGAATGAATGAGTTCATTGCCTACACAGCAAGCTGAACAAGAATAAGCCAGTAGCAGAAAGATAATAGAGCATCGTATCAGACACTGCCACCAGCAGAAAGCCCAAGTTAGGGTGCAAGGCAGTGGTGGATAAAGAGGGTCTCAGAGTGTACACTGGATGACACTTCCAATTAGCTATTCCCATCACAGGTACTTTTATACCACAAGATAAATTAGCTTTTTGCTTTGGGAAGATACTTGGGGAAAGTTTACCTTCCAGCTAAGTTCAAGGACATAATGTTTTTATTCTGCTAACTTTCTCTTCTTTTTCAACATGGTATTTTCATTCTTGGCCTGATCTCCATTCATTTTCTTACAGGACCAGGGACAGGGCAGTCCACCCCTGTTTAGAAGGTCATGGAGGACACTCTAAGACAAACATACTTAGGTCTGAAGTAGAGGACTAACCTCATTTCCAGAGTCAGTTTCTCAGTAATCTTAGACAGCACATGGCAGTGTACCAATACAATGTGTATTATATCGGCTTTTCAGCTGTACCTGTGTACAATTGTTCCTGCACAGAGTATGCAGGGACTACAACGAGTGGATGAGAGCGGCGACATAGTCACAATGCCATCAGTACAAGTCCAGCCACTAGTGATATCCTCCTTAGGTCACATTTATACGTTTCTCAGCCTGCAATCCATCCCAAGAATGAGTTATTTTTAGAGATATTCTGAGAATCATTATTAAGGTCAAAACACCACATGACTGGAAATTCTCTGCACTGCCGATGATGTACTATAATCAACAGCAGGCTCAAACAAACCTCGGCACATATTGATTAATCCAGTTCACTTTATTTTTGTTGTATAAAAACCCTTATGCGCTGGCCACAACTGGAGCCTGGGTTTTCTGAAAGGAGGCTCCCGGCGCAGGTTTTCACGAAGTGGTCAGTGAATTCCTTAATAAGGAGACTTGGTGAACACAGTCTGTTTATAGAGGTCACGGGTTAGATAGCTGCAGGTCTTAGAAATGGCATATGAGGTGGCATTGGCAAAGTTGTGCAGGGTGGCAGTGCAGCCCCTGGATGACGATGGGTAGCAGTCATCTATACCATCTTCTTGGGCACAGGGGCAGAGATGATGCCCATGTCTCTGGTGACAGAGATGAAGGCTGTAGGAAGTCCTACAGCCAGTAGTTACCCGCCCACTGGGGCGTGGCCTCTTATACTATTTATGCAGATGAGGAGCGTGCATCTGGTCTCTTTTCCGGCTGCGGGATTCTGGTTCTGTGCTCCATTTCAGCAGAGGATTCTGATTTGTGAGTCTACCCCTAAATAAATAACCGTCTATTTCTCAATTCTGAGCTGGTGTGGGATTTCTTTTAAGCGTCCTTCATTAGATGAAACTCATCAACACAGACCCACGCTGTCTGTTACCTTGCATGGAACAACGTGGGGCTTTTGTTCCCCCAGTGGCCTCTCTGCACAGGGACAATGGAAAGCTTGACTAAAACGCTGGCTTGTCGGATGGCAGTGGCTACATCCTTGGAGCACTTAACACCAAGACTAATCTGACCATTGTAGTCGCCATTAGCCTTGAACCTGTCCTCTGGCCTGAGTCTGCTTCTGCACTGGCATGATCTTTATTAGGACCGTACCCAGAAAAAAATCAATTTTTTGAACTGACTTAATTTTGGGTTACTTAATGAGCAGGGAGAACAGGTAGATGTCCTCCAGGGACTTGATCTTCATGTCCTTAACCAGGCAGCCCAACTTGGTGACAGGGATCCAGTCCTTGTCATCTGCTTTATCTCCGAGAGTTCTGGGGCCTGCAGCCATGCCTAACACTGCTGCTGCCAAATCCTCCTCAGAAGTCTAATCTTACCCTGGGGCCTCCTGCCACACTGGCTTCATCTGCCATTTAGTGTTTTTCCAAATAAAAAGAAACTTGACTAATTCTTTTTTTTTAATTTATTTATTATGTATACAATATTCTGTCTACATGTATGCCTGCAGGTCAGAAGAGGGCACCAGATCTCATTACAGATGGTTATGAGCCACCATGTGGTTGCTGGGAATTGAACTCAGGACCTTTGGAAGAGCAGGCAATGCTCTTAACCTCTGAGCTATCTCTCCAGCCCCACTGACTAATTCTTAATAGCAGCAAAGGCTAAGGCAGCGTTGTTCACTACTTTAGTGGTGAAGCTTCTGAAATTTCATTTTGCAACCTGGTCGTAAGCCCTGGAATGGCTAGCAAAGATGCAGTTACTGCAGTATTAGTCAAAGCAGGTACACAGGTGAGGTGGTTATACAAGATGCAGGGAGAGTGTGCTTGACACAAAAGCGGAGTTCTTTATAATAAGAAGGCTTATTATAAAGAAGTATTATACACTATATCCCTATCAGATAGCCCATATATCTCACTAGTGTATGATCAGAAGGTATGTTAAAGCAAAAACTGGAGATGGCTTGTAAGAAATGGTACTGTCTATAGACTTCCATTAAATCCTGAGAGTGGGACAGTTAATACAAAGACAGTACAGATTAACAAGGAGTCTAGTGGATTAGCATTAAGACATGACAGCATAGCACGGCATTTACAAATGTCTGTACAGATAATGCCCATCTCTATCAGCTTGTCTGTAGCAATTTGAAAGAACGTTTTAAAAGATTTGTTTTATTTTTAATTATGTGTATGTATACATATGAGTAAAGGCGCTCACTCCTGCCTCTGCCTCCTGAATGCTGAGACTAAAGGTGTGTGCCACTATGCCTAGTTTATAAACTTGTTTTTATTTTATGTTTATATATGTGTGCCTGAGTTTTCACAAATGTGCCGTATACATGCAGGAATCCACAGAAGTCAGAAGAGGGTGTCGGGTTCCCCTGATATTACAGATGGTCATAAGCCACTTTGTGGGTGTTAGGAACCAAGCCCAGCTCCTTTGCAAGTGCAGTAAGTGCTCTTAATTGCTGAACCATCTCTCCAGTTTCTACAGTTACTTTAAAAATTTACATTCATTTATTTCCATGAGGAAGAGAGTGGGTGTGCACTTGACATAGCATCATTGTGGAGGCTTGGACAATTTGTCAGAGTGTATTTTCTCCTACCACATGAGTTCCCGGGTTCAAACTCAGTCCTCACGCTTGGTGGAAAGTGCCTTTACCCACTGAGATATCGCAATGGCTGCCATTTATATTTGATGTAGATAAAGTCCCTGTCATCCATTGAGTTGCTCTAGGGAATCCCATGGTGAAATCACAGTTGTTTTTCTGAGGTGATCAGTATTGTTCTTGAGAGGAGATGTCTTCATGGGCTTGGAAAATACCTCGGTGGTCCCTTCTTGTAAGCCACTAGGCTGACAAGGGTGGCGCAGCCGGTCGAGAACAAAGAAGCAGCACAGCTCCCAGAAAAAGAAGAATGTTGAATTGGTCAGTATCAATCAAGCAGCCTTAAGCAGCATGCTGAGACATTAAGAATAACAGATATAAAATCCAGGTTCAGTGAATCCCAGCACTCAGAAGGCAGAGGTAAGCAGATCTCGGAGTTCAAGGCCAGCCTGGTCTACAGATCAAGTTCCGGGAAAGCCAGGGCTACATAGAGAAACCCTAAGAAAAACAAATAAATACATAAATAAAATAAAAACCAGGGTTCACCAAACCCATGTAAGTGATGGGCGTATGGGACGTTGGTCATCTCCTGGGCAGGAGACCACTGCTGTTTCATCCTAAATTTGTGCCACAATTTTCATAGCACGTGGAGTGCTCTTAGAGGATTCTTTATATCCAGCCTTCAACAAGAATTGATTAATCCAAAGCCTTTGGCTCCTTATACTGTCGGCAGTATCAGAGGATTCCCTTGTTTTACCTTAACTTCTTCAAATGGAAAAAGCACTAAATGAACTAGTTTGGCACATCTTTGCATGGGCAGATCTTCGGCTCCAACAGATTTACATCGCCTTAATCTCCCTTCAATGGTCTGTCTGGATCACCCTACTTAGTAGTTGAGGTCCCAGATGGCTGGACTTGATTTTCCCAAGATTAACCCAAACAATCTAGGAGGGAATAGTGCACGCTACCGGTAGGACTCTGACTGACACTCCATGGAGAAGTACAGATCAGTCTCACTGAATCAGGAGTTGCCCAGAAAGGCACCTGAGCACCAAGCCTTAACCTCCCAGGACAGTAGGGATATTGCTTCATCTTTTATCTCCAGCTATGGCTTAGAGATTTTGAGTCATAATCCATATAAATGGTGTTTCATTTTGTTCTGTGAGCCTATTATTTAGGTCTGTACTATTTCCAGTAAGTGATCTTTCTATTTATGGAATGAGCCTAGCCCTATCTGTTTTAATTGCTGTTTTGGCATCTGTGGTGACTATTCTTGGTTGTTAACGTGACTATATTTGGAATTAACTAAAACTCAAATGGTTGGACACACCTGTGAGGGGTTGTTTTCTTGATTACATCTTTAAAATGGGAAGACCAGGGAGCATGGGGACCTTGGGAGAGGGGTAAAGGGGAGGGAGAGGCAGGGAGGGGAACAGAGAAAAATGTAGAGTTCAATAAAAGTCAATGATAAAAAAATAAAAAATAAAATAAAATGGGAAGACACACTTTTAATCCAGATCCACCTTTAATCTAGGCCACATCTTCTGGTGGCAGCCTCTATAAAGGAAATGGAAGAAGGAAACACTCTGTTGCCTGTTTGCTCTTGATAACAAGTTCATTCCTTCACTGTCATTAAAGAATATGTCTTTGGGATTCCTGCATATACTGAAAATCAGCTGAGATCTTCAGCCTCATGGGCTGATCAGCTACTGGATTCCTGGGCCTTCCATTGGTAGACAGCCATTGTTGGACTAAATGGACCACAGCCTGTAAACCTAAATTCTAAAAATTCTCCCATATATGTAATATATATATATTATATATGTGTATTATTGTATATGTATTACATTATTACATATATAATATGTGTGTATTATATATATAGACATGTATCTATAAATATATGTGTTTAGATGATTCATTCTGTCAGTTCTGTTACTCTAGAGAACCCTGACTAATACAGCATTAGTTTATGTTTATTAGTTTATAAAAACCATTTATGTTTTTCTACCAAACCCTCAGCTTTCAGATAATAATGTGATAAATCCATTTTATACCATGCATCTTAGTACAGTCCTATATTAACTTACATTTGAAGTGACTCCCATATCACTCTGGGTTCATATAGGCATATCAACCTTAGCAATTATAAAGAGTCCATAAAGTATTCATTTGGGTAGCATGGGCGTATGGACATACAACCAAATATCCAGATGTATGTACTTACCATCACAGAGAAGGACTAGCAATTTTGAGATCAGGTCAAAGCTCCCAAATTATTGATCTACCAGATTTGTAAATACAATCTTTCCAATGATGCAGGATATTCCACTTCTGCATCCACTGGCAGAGGATGCTCTTCTTCTTCTTCTTCTTTTTTTTTTTTTTTTTTTTTTTTTTTGGTTTTTCTAGACAGGGTTTCTCTGTGGTTTTGGAGCCTGTCCTGGAACTAGCTCTTGTAGACCAGGCTGGTCTCGAACTCACAAAGATCTGCCTGCCTCTGCCTCCCAAGTGCTGGAATTAAAGGCGTGCGCCACCACCGCCCGGCAAGGATGCTCTTCTTTATAATACCCTGAGTACTAGGCATCTCATAGTGCTGTGCCCACCTGTGAGCAGCATACTCTCCAAGATGTCTGGATTTGTGATAAACCCATTTGTGCTTGTCAGGGGGAACTTACGCACTCCGTGGAATCTGAGCTGAAGAGTCTGGGCTGAATGCTTGTCCTATGGAGATAAGTAAGCACATTGTGTGTATCACCATGAAGTACAGTGTCACTGATTAACTGCTACCAAATATCCACCCACACAGGTTTTCTCCATATTTCTTTGCCACTTGTGGTCCATTCATGTTTTGTTATCAGGCCATCCAGATGGCCATTTCTTTTGCCACAGACCACTTGATGTACACACATGGCATTGTCTGAGTCAGTATGAATAGCTTTATAGACAGCATATACCTCTGCATATTGGCTGCCCATACCAGAGACTGAGGAGACAGTTGATTGAAAGACTTTCCTCAACCTAACTGGAGATGCTATTGTAACATCCAAAGTGAGAGAGCAGTGAGATTCTGCTGGAATAGGGTTACTGATTTCTTCATAGAACTAAGACTCCACCAGACCCTGAATTTGCTCTGTCTTACTTGGTCTTCCACTTGACGACACTAAGCTCCTATGTGTGCCCTGTTTTATGAGCAGTGGGTGAGCTTGGTGTGTGTCCATGTTGCAATTGGAATGTGAAGTCTCATCAATGCTTCGTGATAGGCAGTGATTGGTTCAGTTTCAATCAAAACCCTAGCTTTCAAAAAAGCTAGTAACTGTTTCTCCAAAAGGGTGTACTCTTCATGACATAGAACAGATTTCTATTTCAAAAGCCTGAAGGCACCCTCTGTTTTTCTCATTTCTGCCACAAACTCCAGTTGGCATCCATCCCGTCAGCTGTTCCTCGTAATCGGGTGGGGCCTGTTCTGACCAGCCAGACCTCTAGTGGCACATATTGTCTGTTCTGCATGTTCAAATGCGTGCTCCTGCTGAGGTCCTGTGCAAACTGACATTTCTAGTTATTTCTAGTCAAAACTGTTCTAGATGAGGAATGGTGGTGCCGGAAACCAATTAGAACAATTAGAACAATGGACTTTGGGTTTGCTTTATATCCTATAAAATGGGAAATTACCATTTCTTCAGTCTGGATTTAGGTAATATTTACTGTCTGCCTTGATTCTGAAGTACTTTCTCCAAATGAAACAGTAGTTTCCAGACCTTGAATTTTCACAGGGTTAATTTCCCATCCAAATTACTTCAACCCAGCAGTCACTAACACTGAAGTTTCTGGCATTGCTTCTTCCTCCATCCTCTGAAGCATGATGTTACTGATGTAATTCATTATCGGAGTGGAGACAGAAGTCTTTATACTCTGCAAATGCTCCGCTGTGAGGTGATATCATATGGTGTAGGAGTTCCTTATGTTTGTGTGTTGCTTTCATTGGTTAATGAATAAAGAAACTGCCTTGGCCTAGTTGATAGGGCAGAACTTATGTAGGCAGAGAAAACAGAACTGAATGCTGGGAGGAAGAAGGGCAGAGTCAGAGAAGCTACGGATCCTCTTCCTGAGATAGATGCCGGTTAGAATCTCTGCCACTGTGGCGATACACAGATTAATGGAGATGGATTAAACTAATATGTAAGAGTTAGCCAATAAGAAGTCACACACTGAGATAATGGGGATGTTCTATTGGGAACTCACCAAGGCCAGCTGACCCGGATCTGAAAAAGCATGGGATAAAACCGGACTTGCTGAACATAGCGGACAATGAGGACTACTGAGAACTCAAGAACAATGGCAATAGGTTTTTGATCCTACTGCACGTACTGGCTTTGTGGGAGCCTAGGCAGTTTGGATGCTTACCTTACTAGACCTGGATGGAGGTGGGTGGTCCTTGGACTTCCCACAGGGCAGGGAACCCTGATTGCTCTTTGGGCTGATGAGGGAGGGGGACTTGACTGGGGGAGGGGGAGGGAAATGGGAGGCGGTGGCTGGGAGGAGGCAGAAATCTTTAATAAATAATTAATAAAAAAATAAAAAAAAGAAGTTAGAGCTATTGGCCAAACAGTCTTTTAATTAATACAGTTTCTGTGTTGTTATTTCGGGTGTAAGCTAGCCAGGTGGCCGGGATGAACAAGGGGCCCTCTCCTTACAAGAAGCATATGGCAAGACTATGAATATACCCTTAGAGTAGGCGCATAAATGTACATTCTTTGCCCTTGCGAGGTATAGGCAAAATGCTTGCATTGATCAGGATGGGTACAGTCAGATCTGTGCCAGGGCCAGATGCCTGAAAGGTACTATACTTCTCTAATGAGGTGAGAGGTGAGAGCATCTGGACAAAAGCAGTGAGAGGAGGAGCTGCTCACTTAACTCCCAACAGTCCTTGGTTTTCTTCTGTGATCATCCTGTTTTTTTTTTTTTTTTTTTTTTTTTGATCATCCTGTTTTTTAACAGACCACGTGGATTTGCACCACTAAGTAGTAGCAGATCCCAAAATTTATACTTCCAAATCCTCCATAGGCTGGGATTTTTCTTCTTGATCACCTGGTGATATTGTTTCATTTGAATCACCTTAGTAGCTCACCTGTTGAGGCTTACAAGAAACAATCCTGCTCAAATTGATAGGTTCCATCACCATCATTTAAACTTAGCTTTTTAAATTTGTTTTCGTTTTGTTCATTTGTTTTTGTTTTTCGAGACAGGGTTTCTCTATGTAGCCCTGGCTGTCCTGAAACTCATTCTGTAGACCAGGCTGGCCTCGAACTTATAGAAATTTGCCTGCCTCTGCTGATGTGGGATTCCCCTCTGTATGCTGTGAATACCACTGGTTAATAAAGAAAATGCTGGGAGGAAAAGGGTAGAACAGAGATAGGCAGTGAAAACTAAACTGAATGCTGGGAGAAAGGAGGTGGAGTCAGGGAGAAGCCATGGTGCTGCCGGAGATAGATGCACTGAAACTTTGCTGGTAGGTCACAACCTCGTGGTGATGTACAGATTAATGAGAATGGGTTAAACTAATATGTAAGAGTTAGCAAATAAGACGCTAGAGCTAATGGGCCAAGCAGTGATTTAAATAATATGGTTTCTGTGTGATAATTTCAGGAGTCTGGGCGGCCGGGAAATGAACAAGCAGCCTCCCTACAACACTTTGCCTCCCAAGTGCTGGGATTAAAGGTGGTGCCACCACCACCAAGCACGTTTTAATCCTTTTAACATGTCAGTTCTCATGATCTAATCTGGAATGGGAGCTATCATTACTTCATGCCCCCATCTAGGAAGCTGGCCACTTTTTAAATGGAATTGTAGCTTGTTTAGCATAAATTCCCTCCCCTAATCTAGTAGTTGTAACTGATTTCCCTTTGAACAATTTTGGATTGCCATAAATTAAATGGTCTCATCTCCAGTACTCACCCAAGTTAGGCTAATTGTAGGTGACCCATTTTTCCAATAGATTTTAATGTGGGGCCGGAAGTCTTTACAGATAAAACCTAACTTTTGGATCTGGGCTTTCCAGTTTTGAGGACAAGTCAGCAAACAAAGCAGAAAGAGCCATTGTAGCCATGGGGACTGTAGGGAAGTATCATCCAGGGGCTTCCAGAGAATAAGGATGTTTTCTATAATGCAATCTTTTATCTTTAAACATCTGTCACAGCTCTTAGCTAGTCACTCCATCTGTTTTATCATATGGCACTTCTGACTGAAGGGCAGTGAACATTTGTCTCTGGGAGATGTAAGCTCTCTTCCCATGGTGCACATGGGGTGGGCACCTTCCCACAGTCCAGTCCCAACTCCTCTCTTTGTGTTACCTTTTGAATCACTAAGGCAATAAACTATCTGTATCATTTACCAGCAGAGTTCTGATAATTTGCTTATAAGCGGGAGATGCAGTTTTTTTTAAAGAGTTGGGTTTTTTTATTTACTTATTATGTATACAATATTCTGTCTGTGTGCATGTCTGCAGGCCAGCCAGAAGAGGGCACCAGACCTCTTTACAGATGGTTGTGAGCCACCATGTGGTTGTCGGGAATTGAACTCAGGACCTTTGGAAGAGCAGGCAAAGCTCTTAACCACTGAGCCATCTCTCCAGCCCCAAGAGATGCAGTTTTAATTATCTTATCGGGGCCAGTGAGATGGGTCAGAAGGCAAAGGCACTTGCTGCCAGGCCAGATGATCTGAATTTGATCTGTGGAAGAAAAGAACGAACTCCCAAGAGCTGCCCTCTCACTACCACACATACTTTGTGTCATGAGCGCACCCAGCACAATTAATTATTATTATTTTAGTTGTCCTGTTCCTGATTTGTATTCCTAAAGTAGAGTTGTTAGATCACCAGCCACTGCAGCACTGAATGGCTTCAGGATTCTTCCATGGTTTGTACATAATCCTTTAAGGAGGATGATGGGTGATTAGCTGTGGGTCACAAATCATCAGTCATGTATGTGTCCCTGAGTGTCCCTTCATAGCCAGTTCCAACATGATGGTACTGTCAACTGACCTGCCTGTGCATCCATGGTTTAAGCCCTTCTGCTCCACTCTTGGAACATATTGCACACTGCAGGTTCTGTGGTGACAATTGCAAATTTAAGTCTCTTGCATCCAGTTTAACACCAGTGACTCCTAGGTCACACAATTGCAGCAGCTATCTAATCAGGGCTTCCCAAGCCTCTGGGTTGCCCTTGGAAACGCCATTTATTTCTTGCCATGTAAAATATTACATCAGGTACCCAGATCTGATGTGGGACAATGGTTTGTATTCTGTCAATTATATCTTAAATAAACGCTGATTGGCCAGTAGCCAGGCAGGAAGTATTAGGCGGGACAACCAGACAGGAAGTAGAGGCAGGTCAGTGAATACAGGAGAATTCTGGGAAGAGGAAAGCTCTCTCTGCAGTCCTGTCCCAGCCACAAAAGAAGCAAGATGTGACTGCCCCACCAAATAAGGTAACAAGCCACATGACTAACACAGACAAGAATAATAGGCTAATATAAGTTATAAGAGTTAATAAGAAGTCTGAGTTATTATAACTAATGTAGACTTCTGTGTGATTCTTTGGGACTTAATGATTGTGGGAACCGGACAGGACAGAAACCCCGACAACACAGATCCTCCCGTTGTTCTAAGCATCTGTGCAGCAGAGTCTAGCTTTCAGTAAGATGGGATTCTCTCTCTCCTCTCATAAGTCTCATCCTCAACCCATACATACATTGCTGTCCCAGGCATAGGTGTCAGGATCTCAATTTGGCCAAACATTTGCCAGATGGCCTTTCCGGGCATTGGCCCCCCATTTCCTCTCCTGCACTTGTTCACTAAGGATGTATGTCTGCCATTGCAACATCAACAGCTCTGCAAATCTGTCGCCTCCTTTTCCCATTGAACATTTCTCTGTCTTCCCCACCTCCAACTTCAATCGCTTTCCACTAGGCCATTAGCAAACACCAGCCTCACCTGGCCCTAAGAGTCATATTTCTCGCAGCAACCATTTTCAAGGCCTAAGTCACGTGGTGCAGGTTCAAAGCTTTCAACTTGTTGGCCCACTCTTCACAAAGACCAGCCTGATTCGTTCACTACAAAGCCAGTTCACTAAAGAGAAGTTCTTCAGAGCCAGGGATTTGCTCAGCAACCTTAGAATATTTTCTCCTTCAGAACAGAAATGCAGCTTATGGAAGGATCCGTGCTAGCCATGTATATGATTTTAAAAGAATAAAACAAGCAGCAGAAACACACTAGAACATGAGGCTAGACACTTACACCACCCAGAAGAAACTGTCTGGGGGAGCCCTAGACACCGAAACAGCAAGTTGGGGTGTCTGACCACCAAGACTCCCAGACAGAACGTGTTTTCCTGGGTGATACTTCCCATTGGCAGTTCACACCCCAGGCATCTTTTTATCATGGAATTAAACAGTAGCTGAGTCTTTGGCTTTGGAAAGCCGCCTGGGAATGCCTACCTCCCAGAGTGTTCAAGGACACGGCACTTTCACTCCTTCTGACGGTCTTCATAGCTCTTCTGCGGTTCCTTCTTTCTCTTCACAGGGCCAGAGGGAGCTAGCCCGTTCCCTGGCAAGAGGTCTTGGGGGACACTTGAAGATAGCATGCTTGGGTCTGAAGAGCCAGGTTCTCAGTGACCTCAAATTGCAAGACAATTTATTAATGTGACATTTATCATGCACACACACAACATATACGCATACACCCAAAAGATAAAGGGGCTAGGGAGATGATTCAATGGATAAAAACCATGTCAAGAAAATATGAAGATTGGAGTTTGCATCGTCAGTATCCACATGAAAGCCATGGGCAGACATGGTAGAAACCTGTAATTCCTGCACTAGAGGCAGAGACAAGGTGAACTGGCTAGCTAGGTTAGCTAGACTCCTCAGATTCAGGTTCAGTGAGATACTCGGCCTCAATGAATAAAGTGGAGTATGACCATGGAAGACTCATCAACTTCTAGCCTACACACACACACAAACACACACACACACACACACACACACACACTTCTACATGAATACATAATTCTACATATACATGCCTACACACCATATACACACACCTACCCATATACATACTACACACACACACACATTCCTAGACACAGGTAAATGCATGCATAGGTGCATGTACATTACACAGGAACAAGAAATAAAGATTAAAACAGAGAAAAGAAAAAACTGTAATTCATGACTAATAGAACCATCTGTAACTCTGAAAGGAATAAGGAATATCCTGGCAGGGCCAGCCATGTGGTTTGATCCATATGGTAACACATTATTTCAATTCATAGTTTGGGTATCTGTAAGACAAGAGATTCCCAAAGTTTTGGTTCTCCAAAGTGCTTTAGGCAATGGTCTAATAGGTCCTAACAACAGAAAAACAAAGCTTGGCCTATTGGTTAACCTGGGAACCCAGGCCTTAAGACACTTACCTGAAACTTGGCCTGGTATGTTGTTTCTGGGACCTTTATTGATGACAACCTAGCTAATTCCATTTGCACAATCTACAAACTTGTGTACTAGTCCCTAACTTGGCCCCAAGGGGATTTCCAGGGAGAAAAGAGTGTGGGTTAGGTGTGACCTCTTCCAACAAAAGAGTCATGGCAAGGAATTGAGAGATGTTTCTTGGAGGCCAGATTTGGCTCCATTTATTTTTTTGCTTTTTAGATTTATTTCATTATTTATTTTAAAAATGTGTTTATTATTATTTGTTATACTATTATCATGTGTTGTATGTGTCTGTTCCTGGAAGTGCAGGTGCCCATAACGACCCTGCAGTTACAGGCCGTAGAGCTAGCTGTATGATATGCCACGCTTGGATCTCTGCAAGATCAGTACATGCTTTTAACCACTGAGATCTCTCTCCAGTCTCTATTTTTTTCTTTTTCAAAAAAATGCATGCCTTATATATATTCTTTTATGTGCACTGGTATTTTGCCTGCATATATGTCCTTGTTAGCATGTCAGATCCCCTGGAACAGGAGTTACAGAGAGGTGAGATCTGCCATGTAGGAACTGGGAATTGAACCTGGGCCCTCTGGAAGTGAAGCCACTGCTCTTAACGGTAGAACCATCTTTCCCAACTCAGTCTCTATTTCTTTTCTTTTTCCTTCCTTCCTTCCTTCCTTCCTTTTTTTTTTCTTATTTTTGAGACAGTGTTTCACTATGTAACCCTAGTTTGTCTGGAACTTGATATGTAGACCAGCCTGGCATCAAACTCACAGAGATGTGTCTGCTTCTAAGTCCCAAGTAGTAGGATTCAAGTATGTTACCATACCTAGCTTGGTTTTGTTGTTGTTATTTGTTTGTAGGTGTGTGTGTGTGTGTGTGTGTGTGTGTGTGTGTCCATATGTGTTTAGGAGCCCATGAAGGTCAGAAGAGGGTATTAGATTTCCTGGACCTGTGATGTGGGAGGTGATGTATGCCATGAATATGTTTTATTGTCATTGGTTAATTAAAAAACTGCTTTCAGCCAATGGATTAACAGAGTAAAGCCAGACTGAAAGAGATAAATAGAGAGAGAGAGTAGGCAGAGTCAGAGAGAAGCCATGCCGCTTGGGACAGTTTCCTCTGCTGGAGCTTGCCGAAACTTTGCCAGTAGGCCACGATCTCATAGTGATGCACAGATTAATGGAGATGGGTTAGTTTAGAATATAAAAGCAAGCTAGAAATATGCTTAAGTGATTGGCCAAGCAGTGATTTAAATAATATCGTTTCTGTGGGATTATTTTGGGAGTCTAGGTGGCCAGGAAACAAATGAGCAGCCTCCTGCCAACAGAGCTAGAGTTACGTGAGCTGCCTGATGTGGGCTCTAGACACAGAACCCAAGTCCTCTGCAAGAGAAGGATGGACTTTTAACTGCTGAGTCATCCCTCCTGCTCTGCTGTTTAGCTCTTTTTAAAGCCACTAATAGAAATGATTTTAACTTGTAGCTAAATTTTAAGGTGCTTTCCTAGTGTCAAAAATAAATCATTATGGTCTGTTTTCGGTAGAAGGTGTGTTTCGAGCTCATGAGAGAACCACAGAGACTCAGGAGGCTGGCAGCTGGAATCCTCTTATCTCCGTCCATCCTAAGGTTGAAAAATTACAGTCTGCAACCTGACAGAGCCCGTGTATCAGAAAGGGACTCTTGAGCCCTGGGATATTTATTAGATAAGTCTTTTCATCCTGAACCAATAGAGTGGGTATTTGGGGGAGTGAACTATACTAGACACCAGGAAGATTGTACTTCACCAAAGAACTCAGCCAATGAGGAATTCAGGGGGCAGGAAGGGAAATAAGATTAGTAATATAATTTTTTTAAAAAACTACAGTTTTATATAAAACTGGCATTGTAGTCACTTTTGCCTTTTCTCTTGCCGGCCACCCAACTTTATAAGGTTGTAAAATAAACTTTCCCCTTTGGTATTCTGAGTCTCCAGGACTCTTCTCACAACTCCATGTCCTCTGTGAGTGTGTTAGATGAGATTCCTTGGCGAAGGATGTTGTTGGTGCAGTGTTGCATCTGTGTGCCTGTAGAGACATGGATGTTAGCAATATCTTATCTGGGGGCCAGGGTGTGGTCCAGGTGCTAGAGTGTTTGTATAGCATGCACAAGGCCCTGGATTCCATCCTGGAACCAAACATACTGAGCATGGTTGAGTTCATCTGTATCCTAGTACTCAGGAGGTAGAGAGAGGCGAAGCAGGATTTCAAGGTCATTCTGGTCTACAGGAGACCAAAAATAAAGGAGAGGGGGATGGCACATGGGATGCTCAGGTGTGCCTATAGTTTTATCTCCAGTATTAGGTCTGCTTTTGTTTTGTTTTTGCTTCTGTTTCAGTTTTGTCAACTGGTGTATTTCCCACTTGTAACCATTAGCTAGAATTTATGTTGTAGAAGTATAAAAGTCAGTAAGTGACTTTTAGCTACACTTTTGTTATATATATGTAAGCACATATGTGTGTGCTTGCGCATTCATAGGCATATGAAGGCTAGGGGTTGATATGGTGTTTTCCTCTAATGTTCCCCCTGTGGTGTGGTAGTTTTGTTTGGTTGTTTCCAGACAGGATCTCTTACTAAACCTGAAGCTCACCAACTGGCTAGCCTGGCTGGGCAGTGAGTCTCCGGGATCCACTTTTCTCTGCCACATGCCTGGCTTTTACAAGGGTGTTGGAGATCTGAACTCTGGTCCTCACGCTTGCACAGAAAGTGCTTACCCATATAGGCATCTCTCTAGACCCCTGAATACAAAAGTTATTTAACTATGTGACCATCTGGGGGTCTGTTCTAAAATCATCAAGCTACAGATAGCACAGTTTGCTAGATCTGACACATACTCAATGCTCAAAGATGAATGGAAGTGGGCTGGACAGATGTCAGTGGTTAAGAGTGTTTGCTGCTCTTGCTGAGGACTTGGGTTCAATTCCCGGCTCCCACATGGCAGCTGACAACCATCTGTAACTCCAGTTTCAGAGGTTCTAATGCCCTCTTCTGACCTCCTATGCACCAGGTACTACCCACATAGTACACAGACATACATGCAGGCAAAACACACATGCATAAAAAAATAAATCTTAAATTTTTTAAAATGTTGTTTGTTTGGTTTTCTTTTTTATTTTTCTTTTTTCTTTTTTTTACTTTTGGTGACCTGAAGCCACAGTTCTTAGTTTCTGTCTCTGGTTATGGTTCATACCTGAGATAGATGTGTGTGTTCCAGTTGGCAATGTGCAACAGGTCTGACTATGGACCATTAGAATAGATGCAGAGATTACAGCCTGAAACCTCGAGGCAGTAGCTTCAAATAATTAGTCCCTTTCTTCATTCACACACACACACACACACACACACACACACACACAGGGTGTTACTATGTTTTGTAAGTGGAGACTGCTCATTCATTTCCCGGTCACCCAGACCCAAATAATCACACAGAAACTATATTAATTACAACACTGGTTGGCCTATTAGCTTAGGCTTCTTATTAACTGACTCTTACATCTTAAATTAACCCATTTCTATTATTATGAGTATTGTCACAAGGCTATGGCTTACCTGGTAAAGTTCTGGTGTAAAGTTTCAGCATCTGTCTCCTTTGGTAGCTACATGGCGTATCTCTGACTCTGCATACACTCTCTCTCTATCTGGGCAATCCGCTCCTATCAGAGATTCTTCAGGGGGTCCTCCTTGATTTTTGTTAACCCAGAATGAATCCACAGCCTCTCATTTCCTGTGGAAACAAAAGCAAAACCTCTTCTCCAAAGTAGTATATTTTTTTATTTAAATTTTGAAGTCAAGGCATTTTCAAAAAATATATGTTGGATTACTCCAGCAGCATTTATAACCAAATATCTTTTAGTAACTGTTGCTCCTTCCTCAGCCATCAAACAATTCAAAGAGAACACTGTTTGTTATTGTGTGATTTTCTGTGTATTTTCCATCTTTAAGTGGCTTTATTTTAAACTCTATTTCTTTTATTTTTACTTTTTTTTCTTTTGAGACAGGGTTTCTCTGTGTATCTTTGACTGTCCTGGAACTCACTCTGTAGACTAGGCTGTTGATGGAGGAAGGTCATTGGCTAATAAAGGAACTGCCTTGGCCCATTTTATTGGTTAGAAGATAGGTGGGAGGAGTAAACAGAACAGAACGCTGGGAGGAACAGGAAGTGAGCTCAGACTCCACAGCTCTCCTCTCGGGAGCAGATGCCTGAGAGAGACACCATGCCCCGCTCCCGGGCAGACACACGCCATGAAGCTCCGACCCAGGATGGACTAGGCTAGAATCTTCCCGGTAAGACTGGTTCTCACAGATTATTAGAGATGGGTTGATCGGGATATCAGAATTAGCCAGTAAGGGCTAGAGCTAAAGGGCCAATCAGTGTTTAAATGAATACAGTTTGTGTGTTGTTATTTCAGGTAAAGCTAGCCGTGTGGGTGGCTGGGGTGCTGGGGACACAGCCCCGCCGCCCTTATTACTACAGGCTGTCCTTGAACTCACAAAGTTCTGCTTGCTTCTGCCTCACAAGTGCTGAGGTTAAAGGTGTGAGCTGCCACATCCAACTGCTCCCCCCCTTTTATTTTTAAGAATTTTATCCCTTTTTTTTTCTTTTCCAAGCCTACACATATTTTTAAGCACACTATAAAATGTTTAGAGGTTTTTTTTTTCCCCAGCTGAATCTATCTTTACTGTATCTCTCGCTTTCTTCTGACTACATGAGTCTTTAATTTGCTAAGCAATATGGCTAGGATTAAAGCCGTGGCTTTGACAGCTGGATCCACCCCATTCCTTAGCTTTCTGAGAGTCTAGCTTCATGGCAGATGTACTGGTGGGAGCCATGTTATTTTCACAACTCTATGAAGTTTCAAGGTCCCTGCCACCACAAAGAAGCATGCTGTTGTGCAATTTATAAATACCACTTAAGTGTTTGTTGGTGGGGCCTCTTAAAAGAACTGCAAAGTTTTTGCAGCTAAAGCTGAGTCAGGAAGCATCACTTAAATGAGACACACTTGCCTCTAGCAAACAGAGCCCACCTGAGAAAATACTGCTACCAAGAAGCTGTGCTTACCTCTGTTCTTTTGTGTCTAGAATAACTTCCCAAGCTCTCTTAGATTTTATGTGGATATAGTTGCCCATGTTGGCGCCATTTTGTAAGCGAAGACTGCTTGTTTATTTCCCGATTGCCCAGACCCAAATAATCACACAAAAACGATATTAATTACAAAACTACTGTGTAATCTAGGATGGCCTCAAAAACAGTCCTGTTGCCTGTCTTCTGAGTGCTGAGATTACAAGTGTGTACTGTCACGCCTGTCTGCCTGCCCTTTATTTATTTTTATCTTTGTGTGTTTAAAATTGCCTTTTGTCTTTTTTATCTTTGTTCTGGTTTTAGTGTGTGTGTATGTATGTACGTGTGTGTGTGTGTGTGTGTGTGTGTGTGTGTGTGTGTGACAGGTTCTCACTATATCACCCTGAAATTTACTATGTAGAGTAGGCTGGCTTTGAACTCATTGAAATCTGACTGCCTCTGTCTCCTGAGTACTAAGATTAATGTTGTGGGCCACCGATTTTTTATTATTTTATGTGTATGAGTGTTTTTCTTGCATATATGTATGTGTACCACCTGCTTGTCTGGTACCCAAGGAGGCCAGAAAAAGCCATTGTATCCCCTGGACTTGGAATTACAGACAGTTGTAAGAAACATGAGGATGTTGGGAATCAAACTGATCCTCTTGAAGAGCAGCCAGTGCTCCTAACTTCTGGACCATCTTACATCCCTTTTGTTGTTGTTGTTTTCTTTTATTTCATTGTGAGGGTGGGGATGGGGCAACAAAGTCTCATTCTGTAGCCCAGGCTGGCCTGGATGTCATGGCAATCCTCTTGCCTTGGCAACCTGAATATTAAGATTATAGGTAAGAACATTCTGCTCACCTTTCTTTTTCCTTTGTATTTATTTTTGTTCCTTTTTCAAAATCTTTGTAAACATGCATATGTGGTGTGTATGATATGTGGTGGTGGTGGTGGTGTGTGTGTGTGTGTGTGTGCACGTGTATTATGTGTTCCTATGGCACAGGCAAAGCTGCACTCATATAGTAAGTATACAACCTCAGGCATTGGTCCTCACCTTCCACTTTGAGACAGGATCTTATTTTTTCCAATTCAAACTGCCAGACAGCAAGCTTCTGGAGTCTCCTATCTCCACCTCCCATTTTGTGGTGACCCTGGGAGGACAGATCCTCCTCTGAATGCTGTTTTGCATGGGTTTTGGGGTCTCAGCTCAGGTCCTTACCCCTGTGCTGCAGGCCCTTGATCCACCAAATGGTCTTCCCAGCAGTTTTCATGCTTTTAATTAATTTTTTCCCAGGGCAATGCTTCAGAATCTGATCGTTGCCTTTCTACTGTCTGCTTTATAGATTCCCCCAAGTAGCTGACCTATGCATTCTGTGAACACTTTTCTTCAAACAGATAGGGAAAATTATACTTTGTTTTTCCCAAGCAGAAATCATTCTAAAAAAAATAAAAAATAAAAAAAAACTGCTTAACTCATATTCTGGAAAGACAATTCTAATTTTTAGAATTTTTAAAATTATCTCTATGTGTTTAAGGGAATATGATTTGGGTTCAGTGTCCTTGCAGGCGAGAGGCTTAGAGCCCCTGGAGCTGTAGTGACAGGGCGTTCTGAGACGCTTGATTTGGGTGCTGGAGACGAATTCAAGTCCTCTGGAAGAGCATATGTACTCTTAACCGCTGAGCCATCTCTCCAGCCCCAGAACCATTTTCCCCTAGTTTACAAAAAAGAAGAAGAAAATTCATTTGCTGACCAGTGGACTGCCCGGCCACGGCCCTTGAGCTAAGCCACCAAGGAAGCTTGGTGCCCTCCAGGCACTGATCACATCGATTATGAACCACAGTTATCAGGTCACAGTTACCCTCAGCACCATTGCCACCTCTAGTCCTTGATCTGGGGCTGCAGCACATCAGACAGTCAGAGGGGACCTCTGGGTGATGGTGAAACCATGGTTTCCTGCCTGTTGGTGCAGGATTCTGCTTGGAGAAAGGACTGCCCAAGTCCCGGAAGAGCATTGCTGAGCTGGTCTGCAAAGACCTTGGACCCTTTTACAGCCAACTCAGAGGCACTAGGAGACGAAAAGCAGACTTCTGTGGGAGAGGAGCAATTGACACTTGCTAGCATGATCTTCTCCCTTCCTCATCGCTTGCAATAACACTAGCCTGCTGTGGTGCCCTTCCCTCTCTGCCTACTGCAGGCAGGCCTGATCTCCTCGCCAGGGCCAGTGGCCCCACAGGGCTTTTGTTGTTTGAGTGTTATTGCTCAACCTGTTTTTGATGGAGCTACTACTGTAGTATGTGGACTAACCAATTTATAAACTGTAAATGGGCACCAGAAGAACATGGAGAAATGTTGTTACTTTATTTGTTTGTTTGTTTACATATGTGTATGCATGTGTGTGTGTGAATGTGTGCCAAAGCTTGTGTGTGGAGACAGAGGGAAACTTCCTTCTTCCCACTATATGGGTCCTGGGCTCACGCACAGGCTAACCGGCTTGAGGGCAAGCTGCTTCCTGCTGAGTTGTCTCAACAGACCTTATCCTACTTTTAACAATGAACACAACAGGCAATATAATTTGGGCATGGTGGCATGCACCTACATTCACTGATACTCAGGTGGCAAATGATCCATTTGAAGCCAGCCTGGACAATATAGTGAGACCCCCATCTCAAAATAATCATAGTAAATATGCATTTTTACAACTGATTTCTTATGCGATGTGTTTATACGAGTCATCCATGATATTGCATGCACCTGTGTAGTAGGTATGGCTTTGTCTAAGTCCATCCCACTGAACACAGATGGGATGTATAGCTCCATTGTAATCATGTGAATACAGAGGAATTCACTAACCCAGTCTCTGGAAACCAGGTCACACTGCGTGCTCCTAGAAGCAGCTGTCAGCCCCTCAGTTTCTGAATCCCAGTTCTGTTGAGCTCTCCTGGGTCTGGGCCAGAGTCTGGGCAGGCTGACAGTGTCTTCCACTGTTGGGTGAAGCTTCTCATTTCTTCCTGGCTGCTGAGACTCAAAATAACCAAACAGAAACTATATTAATTAAATCACTGCTTGGCCTATTAGCTCTAGCTTCTTATTGACTAGCTCTTACATCCTAAACTAACCCATCTCCATTAATCTATACATTACCATAAGATCGTAGCCTAACAACAAAGTTTCAGCAGGCTCTAGCGGAGGTGTCTGTCTCCAGAGGCTTCTCACTGACTCTGCCTACTCTCTCTATATATCTTTTCTAGCCTGGCTATATTCTGTTAAGCCATTGGCCAAAAGCAGCTCCTTTATTAACCAATAAAAGGAACACATATTGATGTAGGTGGGTCTTCTATCTATCTGTTGCTTCCATTGGTTAATTAATAAAGAAACTGCTTGGCCTTTGATAGGACAGCAGCTTAGATAGGCAGAGTAGACAGAACTGAATTCTGGGAGGAAGAAGGCAGTGAGGCAGACTCTATAGCTCTCCTCAGTGAGGCAGACACTATAGCTCTCCTCTCCAAGATGGACTCAGGTTAAGATCCTTCCCAGTAAGCCACCACCTCGTGGTACTACACACATTATTAGAAATGGGTTAATCAAGATATGAGTATTAGTCAGAAAGAGGCTAGAGCTAATGGACCAAGCAGTGTTTAAAAGAATACAGTTTGTGTGTTGTTATTTCGGGTGTAAAGTTAGCCGTGCAGGAGCCAGGTCATAGCCCGCAGCCCTCCTCACTACAGAGTGGCACCCAACGTGGTAACTAAATCCACTTAAAAACCTGAGAAGGCTTAAAAATAAGGGAAAGAGCTTAACACAGCTTTTTGCTGTTTGTGGGTGGCGAGCTGCAGAGAAATTCCCCTGACTCAGCAGCCATAGCAGGAAAAAAGCTGCGCAGTTTAAAAACAGGCTGTGCTGCCAGTGCAAACTCTGGCTTTAAAGCATTTCAAAGGCTTTTATGGGACTGGATGTTTGTGTTCCAGTTCAGGATCGGGAGGAAAGTACTCTGAGACCATGCCTGCGCTCTCTGCCTGGGCAGACTGCAGAATCAGGCTTAGGTAGGCAGGAGAGCATGGGGGATTTCTGCCGCCATAGAGAGAGATGTTTCAGACTGTGCAGTGCTCTGCGTGTCAGATTTGGCTGTAACTTGGATGAAAAGAGTTTCTGTGCTGCACGCTCAGTCTCAAAGTCAAAGTGCTGAGTGTGGCTCCTCTCTGGCGGCCCCAGAGCTAGTAGAAAATGGTACGTCCTCCATTTTGAAATTGCAGAGAGGTGGAGTCAATATCCAGAGCAGCCTGCCACTCTGCAGAGTCATAAGAGGTTCCACCATGTTGGACTGGGCGGGGCAAACCCGCAGTACCTGTTTTTGACCTAGGAATGTCACAGCTTAGATTCTTATGCACTTAGTGATTTAAAGGCACAAGTCAAAAGTGCTCCTGGATAGTAAAAAATTACAGATTCACAAGAGGACAGATTCAGACATAAAAGACTGCTAAATGGGTCACAATGTTGGATGAGTGTACGTAGGCTTGAGAGAAGAAAAAATACAGAGAATAAAGTTAATGGTTTAAAAAAGGGTAAAGTCTTTAAAGAGACAGAGTACAAATAGTTATAGACTAAAAGAAATAAAGAAAATTAAGCCACATAAAAATAGAAAATTCACAGAAAGTTTGGATTCTGTATATTGTATTTTCTTTGAATTTTTTGACTGTGAAGGAGCTAAATACAGAGAGACATTTCATTGTGTGGTCTGCCAAACTACATGTATGTTCTAAAGGTATCATGGCTTCCAAATTTGGGTCTAAGAATATGATGCTTTGGAGAGGGTCTTCTTTTGTTTTCACAGAGGATGAGACCCTGTGGACTGCTTCTATCCCAATATGGTATGATGGATGACGCCCTCCTGAAAGGTGGTGTCCTCAAAAAATTACTTCACTCAACTGCTGAGATGAACCTGGCACACAGGTTACACCATGAAAGATCTGATTAACAGTGCCCCCATTCAGCACGAAGCAGTTTGGAGAGAAAAAACTGCGCCCATATTCCCAAATATTGTTTATAAATGTTCTTTTACATTTAAAGGGGGATATGATATAGATATGAATAATTTGCATTGGTATGAATTTAAGGTCAATTTTGTTATATGTATATGTATTTCTGCTCTTGATGAAGGTTTTGTGATTGTGTAGTTCATTTAAAATGTAATGTATAATTAGGAAATATAGGCTGTTAATGAATAATCATCGATAATACTCAAGCTTGTAGTCATGTTAGTTAGATTTTCTAGATGTGCATAGATATATTTCAGATAGGCATTCTTCATCTCTTTCAAAGACTATAGAATATGGCATTTAATGTTTTAATAAGTTAGGGCTTTTCATGACAATGAGACACATCTGCTCCTGGCAGCACCAGTTACTTCAAGAGGAAGATGGGCATTGAAAAGGCTCCTTATAGAGTTGGTTAGCCATTTGGGCAAGAAACTGCTCTTGTCTGGACTGTTGCATAGACTGGACACAAAGAACCCGCAGAGAGAGGACTGCCAAACTTGCCTAAAGGTGAGATGGTCTTTCGGGGTTCCTGATTCATGAAAGAGTCTGCGAGACATTCTGCAGGACACAGCAGATAGTGACTGAACTGTCTTTGAAATATCCTGCTTCATGGAAATGTCTACTGGAAACTATGGTCCTGTAGGCCGAAGATGGATGCCCCAATGGTACAAAAAAACCTTGGGCAACTGTCCAGGCAGCAAGATGTCTCTGTCATTTCTAGAGTTTGGAAGTTGCTTATTTCTTGTTTGCTTAGGTAATATTATATCCTTCTGGAGTCTTTGATGGAGTTGAAGAATGGATAGTTATAGTTTTCCTTAGTTATGATAAAAGATAAAATAGATATAAATATTGTAACTGTAGTTATTGCGTGATAACTTTTGTTATATGTAATTTTACTACGTTAAAATTAAAGAAATGATGTAGGTGGGTCATCTATCTATCTGTTGCTTTCATTGGTTAATTAATAAAGAAAACTGCTTGGCCTGATAGGGCAGAATTTAGGTAGGCGGAGTAGACAGAACAGAATGCTGGGAGGAAGAAGGCAGTGAGGCAGATGCTATAGCTCTCCTCTCCAAGATGGACGCAGGTTAAGATCCTTCTCGTGGTGCTACACAGATTATTAAAATGGGTTAATCAAGATATGAGAATTAGCCAGTAAAAGGCTAGAGCTAATGGGCCAAGCAGTGTTTAAAAGAATACAGTTTGTGTGTTGTTATTTCAGGTGTAAAGCTAGCCATGCGGGAGCCAGGCCGCAGCCTGCCGCCCTCCTTACTACAACATATTTAGAAGGACTTCCCACACCACTCCACGAAGACTCAGAAGATGAAATCCAGACAATGGAGAGTTGTCTGAGCAGTCAAGAGCACTTGTAGGTCTTTCAGAAAGCCAAAGTTTCTTTTCCAGTGTCCTCATGGTGGGAAGCTCATAGCTATATGTAATTCCAGTCCCAAAGGATCTGATGTCCTTTTCTGACCTCCACAGGCATGGAGCACACACATGGTACACATATATACACATGAAATAATAAAATTAGAAAAAATAACTGGGGTAGCAGACACCTTTAATACCAGCATTGGGGAGACAGAGATAACCATATTTTTGTGAGTTTGAGACCAGCTATCTACAGAGTGAGGTCTAGGACAGCAGAGCTACGTAGTGAGACCCTGTCTCAAGAAACAAACAAAACCACAAACCCAACAAAATGAATTATCACTCCAAAAGTGAGTCCCTCTGGGCTTTTGTCCAAGACATCTGACTCGAGCCAGGAAGTCCTCCCAACCCCTCTCCCTTACAGTGGAGCTCCCTTTTCATCAAGAGTATAGACGTTTCCAACAAACAAGCACCCAGCTTTGGAGGGCCTTGTCTAGGGGTCATCTTGGCAAAGCAGGTACCTTGACTTTGCACTGACGTTAACAGTTCCTTCAGCTGCCCATCCTGTCAAAGGAGTCTGCTGCCTTGTGGAGGCAAAGGCTGGAGACCACTCCTTTCCAGGGATTCTAAAATATATTTTATTTTTAAATTATTCAGTGTCTGTATGTGAGTGTGTGCGTGTGAATGCAGAGCCGGTGGAAGCCATAGGATCCCTCTAGACCTGGAGCTCCAGTTTTGAGCTGCTCTACATGGGTGTTCAGATGCTGAACTCAAGTCCCCTGTAAGAGTTTTTAACTCTGAGCTATTTCTACAGTCCATTTGATTTTTTTTTATTAAATGTATTTACTTATGAAGGGGGATACCTGTGGAGGTCAGAGGGAAACTTTTAGGAGTTGGTTCTGTCCCTTCACCATGCAGAGGGATGCAGCTCAGGCTGCCCAGTTTTTTGTTTTTTGTTTGTTTGGTTGGTTGGTTTTTCAAGACAGGGTTTCGCTATAGTTTTTGTAACCTGTGCTGGAACTATGACTAGTTATGTAGACCATGCTGGCCTCTTAGCTGACAGAGATCCTCCTGCCTCTGCCTCCTGAGTGCTGGGATTAAAGGCATGCACCACCACTGCCCAGCAGGCTATTAGGTTTGACAGCAAGTACTGAGCAATCTTGCCAGTGCAGGAAATTTTACTGGCTTTAGTCTTTTTTCCTGAAAACCTTGGGCTACTCCATCCTCTTTTCCTCCACTCTGCCTAAAGTCCAGTCCCTGAAGGATTGGGGTGGTGGGACTAACGTGGTCCATGCTCCAGCTACTTTGGAAGATCAAAGCTTGGAAGTGGGCTGTAAACCCAGTCCTGGCCCACGCTAAACTGGTTCTCAGGAGTTGAGATTGGCTGCTGGGAGTATTAAGTTAGGCTCAGCTCTTACCTCCTGCTTCTATTTCTCTACCCTACCTTGCCTTGTGACTGGACTCCCTCTTACTAGTTCTCTTTGCTGTTTGATGATAGCGTCTAAGGCCACTTCATTATACATACAAGGCACGCATCACTCTGCTACATCCTAGCTGTCCTCTGTCTCTGCCTCTCTCTCTCTCTCTCTCTCTCTGAATAGGGTCTCATAAAGTCCACTTTGGTCTCAACTGCTATGCAGTAGAGAATGGCCTTGAATTCTTGTCCTGCCACCTCTCTCCCCAGGGTGCTAGCATCACCAGTATGCACCTCCCATACTCAGATCCCAATTCCTCGTGATGATAATGAATTTTATTCCTTAAGATGTACACTGTAGGAACCAGCCATGATAAGCCAAATATGAACAGATCACACAAAGGAAGCTCTTTACTTCCAACCATTATCACCTGCCAGTGTAGGACTCAGCCGTCAACAGATTTAATAGAGGCCTGAGGGAAATCAGTAGTATACCCTGAAGCAATACTTGGTTGCAGGAATGTTAAGAGCTGGGGGACTTCAGCTCCAGGTTCTTTTCGAGTAATATCTATGAGGACTCTGTGCCCTTCTCCCCAGAGAGTGATGAGTAACCAGACCAAGCAAGAGAATTGTCTTTATAATGATTCTTTACTAGCAACTTCAATATCCAATGCATCAATGGGGGTTACAATCTCAATAGGCATGGGGGATTGATAATCCGCAGCACACAGGCATTTCAATATCACAATTATTAATCCTACTAAACCTAATACATAAAACCAATTCATAACCTTAATCTAACTTATCACTTATTCATAAAACACTTCTTAACCTTAATACAACTTATCCATTACTTATCTAAAAAATGCTTCTTAACCTTAACTTATCCATTACTTATCTATAAAATGCTTCTTAACCTTAACTTATCCATTAACATTTCCTAATCTTATCAATTATCCATAAAATATCTCATAACATTTCACACACTAAACTTATGTATTAACACATCTATGCTCTTCTCTTAACCTCTCATACACACATGAAATATCATCATACAATCTGGTATTCCCTGGCTTAAAAAGGGCTTTTTGAATTTCTTCAGGCTGGGCTCTTGTCCGCACTGGGGCCTGGGTAGCGAAGATCGACTCTTGACCCCGTAGTCTGCGCTCAGGAGATGATGTTCCAGGCTGGTATCTGGTAGGGCCTTGGACTCGGCTTTTCAGGTGACCGATTCTTGGGAGACAAGGCTTTAGTTCTCTACTCTCGAAGATGAGGCTTTGCTCTCGGGATGGCAAAGCGTTCTGTCTGCTCAGAAGACAAAGCTTTGCTCTCGGGATGGCAAAGCATTCTGAAAGGCAGAGTATCTAGTCTGTTCTCGGGAGACAGACCTTCAATGTCCACTCTCAGGGAAATGAGGATTTGCATTCGGGATGCAAGGCATTAAATGTCTGTTTTCGGGAGACAGAGCGTTAAATTTTTAGGCAAGGCATTTAATATTGCTGCTTTTCGGGAGGCAGGCTAGGAGGATCTCTCTTTCCACGGAGGCCTGGTGCCAGAGCCATTGTGAGTAGTGAGATAACCATCCTGCTTCAGCCACCTCTTTTAAGTCAGTTCGAAACTGCCCCTCGTTTGATCCTTCCGATAACCAGATGTCCTAGGTTATCAGTATCGACTGGCCACAGAAGGGTGGGGGTCCCTCTTGTGTGGCAAGATTATTTCGTTACCACGGTTGCTGGGTGCAGCCCCCACATCTGGCAGGGCCAGATGGGTGTGGCAGCCTTCAAGCGGGCAAATGTTCTCTTAATATTTCACCTTAGTAATTTTCCATACCACACACAAGAAGAAATGCTTTTACATTACACCAAGTTACATTCATTCTTATTCTATAAATTTCCTGCTCTATCTACACTATAGATTCCCCTTTATTTATTCATTCAGAGGAATCTGCTTCCACGCTTATTACAAGGAAGAACCACAAACTGAGATTACCTGAGCACCACCCAAGAACAGACCATTCAAAGGAAATGCCTAATGTTCCAACCACTGTAGATAGGATCACCTGCCAGTGCACACTCACCATGACACCTCCAGACAAATGTCAGCCAATCAGGGGTCCTAAAACCTCAGAAACCCCTCCCCCCCACCTTTACTACTATATAAACCCTAATCTAACTGAGCTCTGGGCTCTCTGTTTATTCCAATATGTTGGACATGCGGAGAGACCGAGTTTGCAAACGTGTATAAAATAAAGGCTCTTTGCTTTTACATACGGGACTCAGTCTCCTTGTTGGCTTTTGGGGGACTTTGCGGATTTGGGCATAACATACACATGCCCAAATTTTGAAAAAAATAAAAAACCAAATCCTTTTTCCAAATTAGTTTAAGAAACAAAATACCCACAATGGTGGCCAGCGAGATGTTTCTGCTGCCAAGCCCTGTGACCTAGTTAAGTTCCTGGAGTCCACATGGTGAGAGAATTGACTCCTGCAGGATGTCCTCTCCAACCCTTCGCTCACACGTGCAACACACACACCAGCGTTCCCGACCCAAATGCACCCAATGCCTGAGTTCAAGTAAACCAAGAAGCTGGGACCTGGGCTACATTTTCAGGCTCTCACTGGGCCTCCAGCAGAGCTCAGCCTCGAAGAATTAAAAAAAAAAAATCACAAGGGGTTGGATTCATGCTTACAATTCTTACTGGCCTGGAACACAACAAGTGGACTAAAATGGCTGGCCATTAAGTCCCCGGGATTCCTCCTCTTTCCTCTCTCGCACTGGGGTTACAAATGTTCACCACAACTGGCATTTTGTTTTACATAGGTCCTAAGGATTGATATCAGGTCCAAGGTGGTCCTACGTTTCATCCCCATCACCAAAAAAAAAAAAAGGGGGGGGGGGCTGGAGAGATGGCTCAGAGGTTAAGAGCATTGCCTGTTCTTCCAAAGGTCCTGAGTTCAATTCCCAGCAACCATATGGTGGCTCACAGCCATCTGTAATGGGGTCTGGTGCCCTCTTCTGGCCTGTAGGCATACACACAGACAGAATATTGTATACATAATAAATTTAATATATTTAAAAAAAAAGACAACAAGCAAAGAATAGATTTCTCTGTAGGATCCTTCCTACATCACAGTAATTTTAAGTCTTTTTAAGTTGTTGTTTTTTTAATACTTCATTTATTTGTTATGTATACAATATCCTGCTTCCATGTACGTCTTCAGGCCAGAAGAGGGCACCGTATCTCATTATGGTGCCACGTGGTTGCTGGGAATTGAACTCAGGATCTCTAGAAGAGCAGCTAGTACTCTTAACTGCTGAGCCATCTCTCCAGCCCCCTAAGTTGGTTTTTTGTTTTTGCTTTTGTTTTGTTTGTTTGTCCCTTGCTATGCTGTGGTTAGAATCCACGACTTCACACTTGATACACAGAGGCTCAACAAACGAGCCACACCCTGGTTACTAGAATTACTACGTTCTAGTCTGGAGGTCTGTCCTGTTCAGCTCTCCTGTCCTCAGCTTCTGCGCCCCAGTGCATTCAGTCCTAGAATTCCCAGTACGTGACTCGACACCAGTTTGTGTAGGCCGGGCTGCTCTGCTGGTGAATAGCTAGACGGTAGGCATGCAGCAAGGTTTTCCTGAGCATCCCGTAGGACAAGTCCCCACGTGAAACCTTGCTCTTCAGGTCTATCCCGCTGTGCACACCGCGAACCCGATCCGGCCCCACCTCCAGACCTAACGAGTACGTAGAAGTAGAGCCCCCGGCCTCTGGATTGGTCAGAACAAGCGGCCTCGCCCCTAGGCAGAGGACAAGTAGCCCGGTAGCGACCCGCCCCCACAAGTAGGTGACCCCGCCCCAAGAGTAGTTAGCCCCTCCCCCGGGTGGGAGGTACTGCCCCCAGGTAGGGACGCCGCCCTGAATAGGAGGCCCCGCCCCCACCGTGCTGGCACATTCTAAAATCGGTGCTAATGGCGGGTACCAGTTCGCTGGTAGCTGCAGGGAGCTGTGTACTGGTCTCAGCCGTTTCACTGCCGCTGAGACCGAGTTTGCGCGCCCCGCCGGAGGCTGTTCCGGAAGTGACACCACAACGCTGTCTTCTCTTCCGCCGCCATCCCGGTTTGTCAAAGGACAATTGGTGCTGGCCCTGGGTTGGGCCTACCTTAGAGAGGGTCTAGTGACGTGGAGGGCCCGGGTGTGGGTGGTGACCGGGGGGCCAGCGCGCCTGCTCCCGTCCAGACCGGCGGGAAGCGTCCTGTCTGTACGCTGAATCCCCCCGGGTGCTTTTTGCATTTTTTTTTCTTTTTGAAACAATGTCTCAATATAGTACAGAGTGGTTTCGAACTCCCGCCCCCCTCACCCAACTTCCGACGTGCTGGAATTACAAGAAATAGCCACTACGCAAGACTCGAGCCTGGTTTCGTGTCTTACCCTCTTCAAAAGTCCCTAGAAAACCTTTCTGGTTTCTTTTTATTCCAGAAGAAAAAAAAATCACCTGTACATACATTTAGTTGAGCCTCACCTTAAGTCTTGAGGCTGCAGGGTCCTGGCGATTCCGATGCTTTCAGGTGAGCCCTGGGTAGAAAGACCATTTCTGGCAGTTAGGTCACCCTATTTATTTTTCTTTCCGAATCGCAGTCTTTGATAGCCCAGGCTAGCCTCGATCCCACTCTCAACCTTGCTATTGCTGGTATTAAAGGTGTCTACCACTAATACCTGCTTCCATGTGATTCCGAAACAGTGACATCAAAGCAAGCATAAAACTGCCACCTTCGGGGTAACAGTTCACGGAGAGAAGTAATTTTAACGGAGACTGGCCAGTTCTTTCAACATACAGGAAGAGGGGAAGAACTTGAGAGGGTTTGTTATTTACACTGAATAATAATAATAAAAGCATTTGAATGTATTTGTTACTTTCTCTCTGTTCTGACAAAGTGCCTGAAAGACCCAACCTTGAAGTGAGAAAGGCTGGCTCACAGCTTGGGAAATAGTCACAGCCGGTGGGGCCTCACTCCGTTAATCCCAATGTGGGAGGCAAACGCAGGTGGATTTCTGAATTTGAGGCCAGCCTAGTTAGTCTGCATGTCAGGTTCTAGGCCAGCCTGGTCACATTATGAAACTGTGTCTCAAAATCAAAAACAACAATAACAAAAACAAGAAAGAAAAAAAAACAAAGCCAACAATTTAAAAGTAGACTAGATGTATAAATAACTTCATAATAAGTAACTACAGTCTTAATGTTATGGTTTCATCCTATGATTACAGTCTCTGTACCCAATACCTAATTTTATTAAAATACAGATTCTAATCAACCTGTACATATTTTGCTAGCATAGATTTGGATGGGGCACTCTGCTTAGTGTCTTTCTCAATGGTTTCTCAGCTGCAGTTTGCCTTCATCTCCAGGGAAATATACTTTTTCCAAACCACTGTGAATACCTCAGTTTGAGTCTTGTTACAGATAATCTTGCAGACAGAATCTTGACTTCATCCAGTTTTATCCAGGAGTACAAGTATGATAACACGTTGACAACTTCTAAAACATGCATTGGACACTCCCTAAAGTCATGCCATACGCAGGGCTGACGGGATGGCTCAGCCTCAGTTCAGTTCCTCAGACCCACATGGTGGAAGGATAGAACCAACTCCTTCAAACGGTTCTTTGCTCTCCCGTTAGGTCCTCTGGAGACTCCGTCGTGGAAATGGTTTTAGTAGTCTCATGCTTCCTGGAGTCTCGGGGTCACCATTCTAGCTGGTATCTACTTACATGCTCTTGATGGAAGAAACAACACCCTCTTTTGAGGCAGTGCCTCAGGTATTCCAAGTTGACTTCAAACTGTGGTCAAAGATGATCCTAATGATCCTCCTGCCTCCACCTCCTGAGACCTGGGATTATATGCAGGCACCATCATACCTGTTTTTGTGCAGTGCTAGGGATGGAAGCCAGAGCCCAGTGCTTGCTAACCAAGTACATTGCCAACCAAGCCAAATACTCAGCCCCAGACCCTCTCAGCCTCTTCGCACGTGCCTTAAAATCACAATTGCTGACTACATGCTGGGATGTCTAAGAAATAGTCTCTCAAAGACCTGAGCACATGATCCTTTATGCTCAGTTGCTAATCATGCTTAGCCTTATGAAAACCCCACCAAGATGGACAAGATGCTTCTGTAAAATACAGTCTCCAGACTGGGGTTCATAGAGTGCTAACCTAGCATGTGCGAGGAGGCCCTGGATCCATACTTTGCACCACAAAAACAAAAGCAACCTAGATGTGGTGGCTCATGCCTTAATCTTAGCACTTGGAGTCTGAGACAAGAGGGTTGCTTCAAATTTGAGGCTATCCTGCGATGTATAGTGAGTTCTAGGCTAGCCTAAGGCTGTTGAGTAAGACCCTGAAAACGTTGGCCAACAGGTGTCCCCATGTTACAACCACAAACTGTTGGCTACCGCCTAAAAATTGTCCCATTCAGAATGAATGCTAGGGATCTCTTGATTCACAGAGGCTAAAATAGTCATCAATGTCACATTTCAGGCTGGGTACATAACTTAGCCATAGAATGCATGCTTAATATGTATGAGATCTATGTTAGAATTCTACCACCTAACAAAGAACATCACACGTCTCTATTTCTTCTGAGGTCAGAGTAGAGTATAGTGGTTATGTCCAGGTCCTGGTAGGTCGTTTTTATATTCATCTATTGTGTATGTATGTGTATGTATGTATATATGTATGTGTGTATGTATGTGGACATGAATGTAGCACAGCACTTGTGTGGAGGTCAGAGGGTAAATTTGCAAGAGTTAGTTTATCCTTTCCCCGTGTAGGTGTGGGGATTGAACTCAGATTGTCAGGCTTGGTAGCAAGCACCGTCTACCTGCTGAGCCATCTCACCTACCCAGACATTTTTTTATTGCCTTTGGAGTTTCAGGTATTAGAAAGGGACCCTGGTACATACTTCACTTTTCCAAATGTGTAATTGGAAAAGGCAGCCAATGAGACTTTCAGTTCCTCATAAATTCAACATAGCCAGTTTTGCTGAAAGGTACAGCAGACTCTCCAAGCAACTTAAAATTCCAGCTCAGGAGCTAGGGCTGGGGCTCAGTTGGTTGGCATGCTCACCTCCCGAGTACAAAACCCTGCCTGGGTTCTCTCCCCAGCACCATGTAATAGGTATAGTGCTGCCTGACGGGAATCCCAGCACTTGGGAGATGGAAGCAGAAGAATCAAGTATTTCAAGATCATCCTCAGCTACATCGCAAGTTTGAGGATAGCCTGGGCTACATGACCCTGTCTCAAAATAAAATTCCAATCTAGCAAAAGAACCTCTAGATTTCAGAGTTGCTCCAAGTCTTCAAGGCTTAGTCTGTCTTGTGAGATTTTCATCTTTCCTTCATCTCATGAGATACAGGACTGATTGAGGGTGTGTGGTTTCCTGATCCACTTTCCAGAAATTGTTCATTGGACTAGGTGGCTGTTTTCCTGACATGGGGTCTATTTGATCTTATACTTTCATTAAAACAAAACAAAAACTGTTAGGTGGGGCCAGGCTCTCTGTGTTGTTGGTGATTTCATTAGTTTACAGGATAGAGACTCACATTTCCACATAGGCCGTTGTTCCTCCCAAACACAGCAGAAGTAGAGACCCATCTCCACCCACCTGGGATATCAGATGGAAAGGGAAATGCAATTCCACATTCCACTCAGCATCTCTCTGGCCTGGAGGCCCCCACTGCTGCTGATGTCACTTTAAATCACTCCATTCCCCACCGCCTCCCCAGTGATGATGCGGTATCAGAGCTGATGTCACCCATTTGACTAGAACTTACATCTTGAGGTCACCCACGACCTTCCTCTCAAGGCACATATTGGACACAGACCTTTGCAAACATTTGAACTTGAGTTCGAATCTCCAGCACCCCACGTCAAAAGTCAGCTATAGCTATACATATGTCTGAGTCCAGAGCTGTCGGGAGCTCAGGCCGGAGGATCTCTGGGGTTTGCTGACTATAGGCCTAGCTTCAATTTTGTTAAATACCTTGTCTCAAGAGAAAATAGAGCAGGACAGCCAATGTTCTCTTTTGACCTCTGCACCTCTGCACACAAGATCATATGCATTCTACACATGTGCACACACACCACGAAGAACAAACACAAAACAAAACCAGTCTTTTTTTTTTCTCAAGTAGGCATTGGGCAGCTGTATATAGGAAGTAGTACAGGCCTATATTCTAGAACCCATGTAAGAAACCACATCTGGGAGCATGAGCACCTGTAATCCAGAGGTTGAAGAGATGGAGCCAGGAGGATCTCAAAAGTGACCTGGCCAAGCAGCCTATCAGTAGGTTTAGTGAGAGTTCTTGTCTTGAAAAACTAAGCTGGAGAGAGCTAGAGAGATGGCATTGTGCTTAAGAGCAGGTAGTCCTCTTGCGGAGGACCTGGGTTCAGTTCCCAGCACCCAGGTTGGTGGTTCCCAACCACCTGTAACTCCAGCTCCAGGGAATCCAATGCCCTCTGGCTTCCACAGGCACCCACACAAGCCACATAACTTAAAATAATAAAAATAAATCTTTAAAAGGTGTAGAGTGAAGGAAGACATTAGAAATCAAGCTCTAGACTCTATATGTATGAACACACATGGACACACACACAAAGCATGATTGTAGTTACCTACGCTTGGATTGGAAGCATCACCTCAGCTCCCTGGTACCCCTTTATACAAAGAGTCTGGAACATTTAGTTGGAAGCTTCTCCCCAGCCCCCTGGCATCCATTTTGAAATGTTGGGTGGGGCTGGAGAGATGGCTCAGCAGTTAAGAGCATTGCCTGCTCTTACAGAGGTCAAGTTCAATTCCCAGCAACCACATGGTGGCTCACAACCATCTGTGATAAGGTCTGGTGCCCTCTTCAGGCATGCATGCAGACAGAATATTGTATACATAATAAATAAATATTTTTTTAAAAAAAATAAATGTTGGGTGGAAAATTCCATTTCAAGCTCCCTCCCCTGGAAGTTGCCTCAGTCCAAACTCCACCTCCAAAGAAAGCCCGCCAAACAGTGACCCCTCCCCAGGGAGGGTCAAGACCACTCCCACAGCCTATTTAAACTGCCCCCCCCCCAGAGAATAAGCATGTGACTTTCCTTTTCTCTCTCTGGTGGTAGTTCCAGTTCTCCTCCCCAACTCCGTGCTTTTCCAGGGGCCACCCAGGAGCGCTGGCACCCATTAAAGCTGGGCATCTTCTCAGTCTGATTTGGTCTGATTGGAATTACTGTGTTGGCGGAGAGGTTTGTCAGTCAGAAAAATACTTAACAAACACAAATGTGTGTGAGTGCCATGACATGCAAGTGGAGGTCAGAGGACCATCTGTGTGTCATCCCTCACTATCCTGCTTGTTGGGGCATGATCTCATCAGTCACAGCTGTGATGCTGTAATGAGCATGGAAGCAGATTCCTCTGAATGAATAAATAAAGGGGAATCTGTAGTGTAGATACAGCAGGAAATTTATAGAATAAGAATGAATGTAACTTGGTATAATGTAAAAGCATTTCTTCTTGTGTGTGGTGTGGAAAATTACTAAGGTGAAATATTAAGAGAACATTTGCCCGCTTGAAGGCTGCCACACCCATCTGGCCCTGCCAGATGTGGGGGCTGCACCCAGCAACCGTGGTAACGAAATAATCTTGCCACACAAGAGGGACCCTCACCCTTCTGTGGCCAGTCGATACTGATAACCTAGGACACCTGGTTATCGGAAGAATCAAAGGAGGGGCAATTTTGAACTGACTTAAAAGAGGTGGCTGAAGCAGGATGGTTATCTCACTTCTCACAATGGCTCTGGCACCAGGCCTCCGTGGAAAGAGAGATCCTCCTAGCCTGCCTCCCGAAAAGCAACAATATTAAATGCCTTGCCTAAACATTTAATGCTCTGTCTCCCAAGTACAGAGCTTTGTCTCCCGAAAACAGACATTTAACACCTTGCATCCCGAATGCAAATCCTCATTTCCCTGAGAGTGGACATTGAAGGTCTGTCTCCCGAGAACGGACTAGATACTCTGCCTTTCAGAATGCTTTGCCATCCCGAGAGCAAAGCTTTGTCTTCTGAGCAGACAGAACGCTTTGCCATCCAGAGAGCAAAGCCTCGTCTTCGAGAGTAGAGAACTAAAGCCTTGTCTCCCGAGACTCGGTCACCCGAAAAGCCCAGTCCAAGGCCCTACTAGATACCAGCCTGGAACATCATCTCCTGAGCGCAGACTACGGGGTCAAGAGTCGATCTTCGCTACCCAGCCCCCAGTGCGGACAAGAGCCCAGCCTGAAGAAATTCAAAAAGCCCTTTTTAAGCCAGGGAATACCAGATTGTATGATGATATTTCATGTGTGTATGAGAGGTTAAGAGAAGAGCATAGAGGTGTTAATACATAAGTTTGGTGTGTGAAATGTTAAGAGATATTTTATGGATAATTGACAAGATTAGGAAATGTTAATGGACAAGTTAAGGTTAAGAAGCATTTTATAGATAAGTAATGGATAAGTTAAGGTTAAGTTTTATAGATAAGTAATGGATAAGTTGTATTAAGGTTAAGAAGTGTTTTATGAATAAGTGATAAGTTAGATTAAGGTTATGAATTGGTTTTATGTATTAGGTTTAGTAGGATAAATAATTGTGATATTGAAATGCCTGTGTTCTGCCGATTATCAATCCCCCAAGCCTATTGAGATTGTAACCCCCATTGATGCATTGGATATTGAAGTTGCTAGTAAAGAATCATTATAAAGACAATTCTCTTGCTTGGTCTGGTTACTCATCGCTCTCTGGTGAGAAGGGCACAGAGTCCTCATAGATATTACTCGAAAAGAACCTGGAGCTGAAGTCCCCCAGCTCGTAACAGATGCTGAGCTAGCTGCCCTGGGAGTTCCCAGGAACTCTCATGTCTCCCTCTCCCATCTCAGTAGTACCCCCGGATCACAGAAGGCACTACCTCATTTGACTTTTGTTTTGTTTTGTTTGTTTTTCGAGACAGGGTTTCTCAGTAGCTTTGCAGCCTGTCCTGGAACTCTTCTGTAGACCAGACTGTCCTTGAACTCACAGAGTTTCACCTGTTTCTGGCTTCCGAGTGTGAGGATTAAAAGCATGTCCCACCACTGACTGCCCAGCTCTCATTTGGCTTTTACATAGGTCCTGAGAAGCCAAGCCAAGCTCAGGTCTTCAGGCTTTAATAGCCAGTACTTTGTCACTTCTGAGCCGTCTTCCTAGCCCAACTGACCAGTTTCCTAGACATATAGAACCTTACTCCAGGACTCAGTCCCTCACTGGTTTACTCAGAGAGCAGAACCCTTAAATTAGAGAGGAGACATCTTGAACATTGTTATAATTAATTGTCCATGGAACCTTACTCCAGGATTGAGTCCCTAGCTGGTTTACTCAGAGAGCAGAACCCTTAGATTAGAGAGGGGACATCTTGAACATTGTTATAATTGTCCAGTAGTTACTGATGGTGACCCTCCTACATGAGACCCTGAGTCTAATAAATTAAATAAGGAAATGAACCAGGTTTGGTGACACAGGTTTGTCATCTCAGCTACTTAGAAGGTTGTGGCTTACTAATGCTCTGTTTCATTAAAAACATATGTCTGGATGTATTGGCACACACCTTTAATTCTAGCACTTGGGAGAGAAAGATGTCTGTCTGTTTGTAGGTAGATGTCTGTGAGTTCCAAGCCAGTCGGGGCTACAAAAAGAGACCCTTGTATCAAACATAAACAAGCAAAACTAAAATGCAGAGACGACACCAGTGCAGGGTTCAGGATATAAAGGCACTTGTCACCAAGTCTGACAGCCCGAGCTTGATCTCTGAGACCCATATGTTGGAAGGAAAGAACTGACTCCCTCAAGTTATTCTCTGACATCCACATACTCAGAGTGGCATGCATATGCCCACATGCAAACACACATGGATAAATAAATGTAATAAGAATGTGGTAAATGAAAGAAAGAGCTAGGGTGCAGTCCAGTGTTAGAGCGCTTGCCTGGTATGTATGACACCCTGGGTTTCCTTCCCAGTACTGTGAGATGGGAAGACTGAGATGAAAGGAACTCCCAGTCTGGTTACTCTGAGATCCCCTCACATGTCACTAATGTCATGAATGCCTTGAGTCGAGAGTGGCTGCAGTAACTACAGAGAAGACCCAGAACTACAAAGCCCTCAGAACCAGATCTGGGCTTTGTTCTCATTCCTCTCCAGAGAACACTGCGGAGACATGCCTTTGGCCACGTGTTACTCAGACTGACATGCACACAACTTAGGACTTGGTGACCTTTGATGTGGCTGTGGACTTCACCCAAGAGGAGTGGGTTATAATGGATCAAACTCAGAGAGACCTCTACAGAGAGGTGATGCTGGAGAACTACCAGAACCTGTTCTCAGCAGGTAATACTGCTATTGTCCCTCCTGGCCTCTTGGGAGAGAGCAGTGCTATGTAGCAACTGTATTTCAGCATCACTGAAGTCTGTTCTGAGTCTCATAAGAAATAACAGAAGCCTTGTCCCAGCGTTGATGAATTGTAATCTGCACTGTGGTTGTTCTTAAAACATGATCCAACAGAGCCAGCAAGATGGTTCAGAAGGTAAAGGCACTTGCAGACAAGTCTGAAGAGTTGATTTCAATCCCTGGGACCCACACAATGGAAAGAGCGAACTGAGTCTTGCAAGCTGTCCTTCGCCCTCCACACATGATGGAGCACATGTGTACAAACATGCACACACAGTCTAAATAAACAAATAAATCTAATGAAAGATTCTTTTTTTTTTTAGTATTTATTTATTATGTGTACAATGTTCTGTGTCTATGCCTGCAGGCCAGAAGAGGGCACCAGACCTCATTACAGATGGTTGTGAGACACCATGTGGTTGCTGGGAATTGAACTCAGGACCTTTGGAAGAGCAGGCAATGCTCTTAACCACTGAGCCATCTCTCCAGCTCCCTAATGAAAGATTCTTAATGTGGCCCAAGTGCACCTGTCACCCCAGCACTTTGGAGGTAGAGGCAAGAGGATCCGGAGTTCAAAGGCAACCTCAGCTACATAGTGCTTCCGAGGCCAGCCTAAGATACATAAGGTGCTGGAGAGAGAGGGGTGGGGGAGAAAGAGAGATGGGGACAAGGTGGGCAGAAGATAGTCTTGCTTTTAACTCAGTTTCCTAAGTGAGAGTGTTAGTTATAATTGGGTATATAAACATTGATTTGGGCTTCAGGGTTCAGAGATAATCTTTTACAGACAGAGAAAGGTCATTTTCAGCTGTCTTAGTCAAAGTTTTATTGTTGTGAAGAGACACTATGACCACAGCAACTCTTATAAGTGAAAGCACTTATTGGGGCTGTCTCACAGCTCAGAGATTTCGTTATTGTCATCATGGTAGGAAACATGGCAGTGTACAGGCAGACATGGTGATGGAGAAGGAGCCGAGAGTTCTACATCCAGATCTGCAGGCATCAAGAAGAGAGAAACACTGGGCCTGGCCTGAGCATCAAAAATCTCAAAGCCCACCCCCAGTGACACACTTCCCCAACAAAGCCACACCTCCTCCAATAAGGCCACCCCTCCTAATAATGCCACTCCCAAGCAGCCTTTGGGGGACATTTTCTTTGAAAATACATCAGCCTTTCTTAAATAATTTCATGGGTGTAATGAGAAGGAACATTCCTGGATTATCTGGAGGTGCCTGGTGCTTCCATGAGTCCATTCTGTTGTACATCATTCCCTGTATACAGGTTGTTTACTGCTCAAACCCAACCTGATCTCTCCGTTAGAAGATGTGGGAACACTGCAGAGAGAGGACCGCCAAGGTGAGTATGAAAGAAACTGTTTAGGATGCTGTTGATCCTAAAAGAATGAACTTGTTTATCTGAGAAAATAGGGTATCTTCAGCTTTTCATCCTCATCCACCTTTTGTCCACAAAAACTTTTCTTTCTTTCAAGACAGGTCTCGCTGAATTGTTGGGGAATGTTATTTTTGGTGTGTGACTTTTGTTTAACTCTGTGAAGCTGTGTTATTGTGCCTAACACACCGGATGGTCCTAATAAAGAGGTGATAGCGAGGTAGGAGCAAAGATGGGGGGGGGCTAACAGGCAGAGAATATAAATATGAGAAATCTGAGAGGAGAGATGAAAGAGGAGCAATGAGAGACCAAGGGGAGGAGATCAGGGGCCAGCCACCAGCTACACAGCAAGCCACAGAGAACGAAGCAAAGGAAGGTACACAGAAATAAAGAAAGGTAAAAGTCTAGAAGCAAAAGAGAGTTGGGACAATTTAAGTTAAGAAAAGCTGGCAAGAAGCAAGCCAAGCTAAGACTTGGCATTCATAACTAAGAACAAGCCTCTGTGTGTGCTTTATTTAGGAGCTTGGTGGTTGGCCCCCTAAAAAGCCAAAAGAGAAAAAAAAAATCTTACAACACTAAATAGCTCAGACTGGCCAGGAACTTTCTTATGTAGACTAGGCAGGCTTCTAACTCCAAAAAATCTGTCTGCCTCTGACTCCCAAATGCTCGAATTAAATGGGGTGTACCATGATGCCTCCCAGCTTCTCTCCTTCCTCCTTCCTCTTCTTTGTTTTGTATTTTTTTGTTTTGTTTTTTTTTTTTTTTTTTTTTTTGTTTTTTTTTTTTTTTTTTTGGATTTTTCGAGACAGGGTTTCTCTGTAGCTTTTGGTTCCTGTCCTGGAACTAGCTCTTGTAGACCAGGCTGGCCTCGAACTCACAGAGATCCGCCTGCCTCTGCCTCCCGAGTGCTGGGATTAAAGGCGTGCGCCACCACCGCCCAGCACTGTTTTGTTTTTTGAGATGTGGTATCTATGTATTCCTGGCTCTCCTGGAACTCGATTTGTAGACAGGCTGATCTCGAACTCACAGAAATCCTCCTCTCTCTGCCTCCCAAATGCTGAGATTAAAGGTGTACACCACCACAGTCCAGGCTTCTTCTTCTTTTTTTTTTTTTTTTTTTTTTTTTTTAAGATTTATTTATTGGGGGCTGGAGAGATGGCTCAGTGGTTAAGAGTATTGCCTGCTCTTCCAAAGGTCCTGAGTTCAATTCCCAGCAACCACATGGTGGCTCACAACCATCTGTAAAGAGGTCTGGCGCCCTCTTCTGGCCTATAATAAATAAATAAATATTTAAAAAAAAAAAAAAAAAAGATTTATTTATTATGTACACAACGTTCCTCCTGCATGTACTCCTCTATGCCAGAAGAGGGCACCAGAACCTCATTAAAGATAGTTATGAGCCATCATGTGGTTGCTGGGAATTGAACTCAGGAAGAATAGCCAGTGTTCTTAACCACTGAGCCATCTCTCCAGTCCCCTCTTCTATCTCTTCTTGGATGCCATCATTAGATGTATGTTATTTGTACAGGTGTTTTGATACTTTCCAACCCTGATTACATTTATCTTGCTGCTGGGTGGTGTACCGTAAGTGGTGTTGCCTAGTATTCACGAGGCTCTGGATTTCATCCCAAGCACACCACCAAAATGAATGCGTGTGTGCAGGAAAGTGTCTCTGGATCTGTTTCTATGTATGTACTCGGCTTTGATTTTCCAAAAAGTCAGCTTATACTAAACTAACTAAAGTTACAATTCACATCTTTAACTGTCAACCTGATACCCCCTAGAATTACCTAGGAGAAGATTCTCAATTGAGGAATTGCATAGAGCAGACTGGCTTGTGGTCATGCCTGTAGGGATTGTCTTATTCGCTAATTAATGGGGAAGAGTCCAGCACACTGTGGGTAGCACCATTCCCTACACAGGTAGTCCAGAACTGCATAAGAAAGGCAGCTGAAAGCTGAGTGTCCTGTCCACACCTGGAACCCCAGAACTCAGGAGGCAGAGACAGGCAGATATCTGAGTTTGGGGCTAACCTGGTCTACATTCTAGGTCAGCCAGGGCTACCTAGTGAAAACCTGTCTCAGAAAAGAAAAAAGAAAAAGAAAAGAAAGGTAGCTGAGCATACAAGCCTGCAACCAGTAAACAGTGTCTGCCCCGGTCTCTGTTTTCATGTTTTCTGCACTTTAGCTGTAAAGTGAATTCCTTGATTACAAGTAGCAAGCAGACCTGTCTGTCTTTAAGCCCCCCCCCCCCCCGCACACACCCCACACACACCCCACACACACCCCTTGATTTCCTGCCCTGACTTCCCTCAATGATAGACTGTGACCTGGGATTGTAATGCAAATAAACCCTTTTTTGCCCAGAGTTGTTTTTAGTCACGCTGTTTATAACAGCGGCAGAAATGAAACAAGGACGGTTGCACTGCCGCTCTTTCTCTCTTTCCCTACGCTGGAGATCCTATGCATACTAAATAAGCATTTTCTCACAGAGCTGCCCTGTCTACTCCTCCCCTTCTGAGACGTGATCTTGCTCTGTAACCTGCGTGGTCCATCTTGAGCTTATGTTCTTACCACCTCAGCCTCCCAAGCTTTGGAAGTGCAGCTGTGTACCACCCCCTCCCGACTTCTAAATTTATTTTTTTTTACCATTTTTTTAAAAGCAGAGTGGACAGAGATTTATTAAAGAAAACGGAGAAGTAAGAAAGAACTCCAAGGAGGGGAAGATGTCCCAAGGGTAGAATATTCAAGTTTCTAATTTTTTTAAAGATTTTATTTTAAATTTAAAAATTATTTTGCCTGCAAGTATGTCTGTGAACCACAGGTGTACAGGATCCTTGGAGACCAGAAGAAGGCATTAGATTACCAGGAACTGGAGTCACTGATGGTTGTGAGCCACTATATGGATGCTCAGAACCAAATCCAGGTCCTCTGAAAAAATATTCTTGCTGAGCCTTCTCTCTAGTCCCCTATTTTTTAAAGATTTTATATAGAAGGAGGTGTGTGTGTGCATGTGTGTGTGTGTAGATGCCTGCAGAGGCTAGAGGCATCGAATCCCCTGAAGCTGGAGCTGTAGGTGGTTTTTAAACCACCCACCATGGGTCATGGGAACCAAACTGGGTTCTCTACAGGAACAGCAAGCCTTAACCACTAAGTCATTTCTCTGTCTCCAAGTTTATATTTATTTATTTTGTTTGTTTGTTTGGTTTTGTTTTTTTCACAACGGTTTCTGTGTATAACAACCCTGGCTGTCCTGGAACTCACTTTGTAGACCAGACTGACCTCTAACTCATAGAGATTCACTTGTGTCTGTCTCCCAAGTGCTAGGATTAAAAACGTGTGCCACCACTGCCCAGTTGGTCATTCATTTTTTTGAGACCATGGCCGTGGCTATCCTGGACAGGATAGTTTTGAACTCAGAGACCCTCCTGCCTCTGGAGCACTGAGATTTAAAGTCATATGACATCACACATAGCTATTTTCAGCCGGTTTTAATTAAAAAGAAATATGCGAAGAAACCCTGTCTCAAAAAAATTTTTTTCTTTGATAGGCCAATCTCATATCTTTGATCGCAGCACTCAGGAAGTAGAGGCAACCAGTGCAGCAAGGACTCAAGAATAAAGGAAAAGAAAAGAATTTCTATCATTTGATATTTTATTTTCTGTGTGTGTGTGTGTGTGTGTGTGTGTGTTAAATTGAGTTCAGAGGACAATTTGCAAGATTTGGTTCTCTTCTTCCAACATGTGGATCCCAGGAATTAAATACAGGTTATCAGAGTACAATTGCCCATATGAATTCAGACACCGGGAGAGTCTGAACAAGATTTGCACAAATCAAGCCAACCAAAGTCCCAGCATATCCCAGTATGGGGGTGGGGGATGGACTCAAGACATTTCAAACTTATCTGAGGAGCTATTGGCAATACTGGGAAGGGAAAGTGGTGATGGGGTGATAGAGGAGAAATTGGAAGGGAATGAATGGGGTGAATTTGATCAAAACCTATTAAATAAATACATAAATAGCAAGTAAAATCTTTTAAAAAATGAAAATTAAGAATTCAAGTGATGAGGTTTTGTGGCAGGTATCTTTACCCACTGAGCCATTTTACCAAATGTTATGGATCTGGGTCATTCAGAGATTCACCAATCTGACCATAAATACATTTTTATAAAAGAAGAGGCTTTACCAGAACCTGGAAACAACCAAGATGCTCCTCAACTGAAGAATAGATAATGAAAATGTGGCACATTTACACAATGGAGTACTACTCAGAGGTAAAAAACAAGGACATCTTAGCCGAGCGGTGGTAGCACACACCTTTAATCCCAGCACTCGGGAGGCAGAGGCAGGCAGATCTCTGTGAGTTTGAGGCCAGCCTGGTCTACAAGAGCTAGTTCCAGGACAGCTAGGGCTGTTACACGGAGAAACCCTGTCTTGAAAAAAAAACAAAACAAACAACAAAAACAGAAAAACAACAACAACAAAAACCAATGACATCTTGAAATTTTCAGGCAAATGGATGGAACTAGAAAAACCATCCTGAGTGAGGTAACGCAGAACCAGAAAGACAAATGCAGTATGTTCTCACTCATAAGTGGTTATTAGATATAAAGCAAAGGATAACCAGCCTATAGTCCACAAGCCCAGAGCAGCCAGGAAACAAGGAGGACCCTAAGAGAAACACACATGGATCCCCCTGGGAAGGGGAAATAGACAAGACATCCTGAGAAAACTGGGAGCATGGGGGGGGTGGAAATGGGTGAGGAGCGGAAAAAAGGAAAGGGGGAGGAGAACATGAAGGATCCCGAAGGTCGAGTTCGGAAAAGGTCAGAGAAGGAGAGCAAAGAAAGAGATATCTTGATAGAGGGAGCCATTATGGGGCTAGTGAGAAACCTGACCCTAGGGAAATTCCCAGGAATCCCGAAGGATGACCCCAGCTAAGAATCTAAGCAGTAGTGGAGAAGGTGCCTGAACTAGCCTGGCCCCGTTGTCAGATTGATGACTATCTTAAATGTCATCATAGAACCTCCATTCATTAGTAACTGATGCAAGCAGTTACAGAGATCCACAGCTAAGGACTGGGCTAAGCTCCTGGAGTCAGTCGTAGAGAGGGAAGACTGATAATCTGAGCAAAGGGGTCAAGATCTTGATGGGAAAACCCACAGAAACAGCTGACCCGAGCTAGTGGAAGTTCACTGACTCCAGACTGAGAATGGGGGAACCAGGACTGAATTTGGGTGACATCTTGTAACTTGGGCAGTTTGTGGGGCCACTGGCAGTGGGACCAGGATTTATCCCTAGTGCATAAACTGGCTTTTTGGAGCCCATTCCCTAAGGAGGGATACCATGCTCACCCTAAATACAGGGAGGAGGGCCTCAAGTGACATGACAGACTTTGTTGACTCCCCATGGGAGGCCTCACCCTCTCTGAGGTGTGGATGAGAGGTGGGGTGGGGAAAAGATAGGGAGAGCAGGAGGAGGGGCGAGGGAGAGAACTGGGATTGGTATGTTAAATTTAAAGAAAGATTGTTCTTAAGAAGTAAAAGAAAAAAAGAAAGGAAAACTAGATATTAAAATTAATGACAAAAACAGAAGAGACTTTACTCAGATTCTGGTACTGGAAGCTCATGGTGCCTGGACTGCACCTGGGAGTGCTCTCAAGATGCAGCCCTGAATTCCATTAGTCAGGGTTTATAAAGGCAAAACCCACAAGGCTACGTACTTCCTGCCTCTGTGTAGTCTGGGGGAAACACATTCTGAGGTACTTCCCGCCATTATAATCAGGCATATATCCCACCTATGTGTAGTCAGGGGCAAGCAAGCTTGTTTGCAGAAGCAAAAGCAAGTAGGTTATCTTATACGAATAACAGTTTTGTTATAATGCAAGGTCAGGCAATTACAAGAAACAGCCCCCACCATTCTGGGAAGTTATCTGTACTTGGGCAAGTGGAGCTTGTCTGGAATGAGACCTTAATTGCATTAGACCTCAAGGTTTTCTGGAGAAACTAAAATGTACAGGCTAAAAACTAAAAACAGAGTGGTAAGTCCACCTATGCAGTTATAGATACTGTTATAGGGCTGTTATAGATACTGAGTATAGGCCAATAAAAATAGATATTGCCTAACACCCCCTCCTTTAAGGAAAATTTCTTTAAAAAATGAGAGATTTATTTATTAATGTTTTTATGTATAATGGCATTTAAAAACTTTTAATCTAGAGAGATTTGTATATAAAGGTGAAGACGGCCACATATAATTATAGACATTTAGCTCTCTGAGGGCTGCACCGCCTTTGAGTTCTTGTTTACAAACACTGTTCCCCCATTCAAGGTCATTAATATCTCCGAGTCTCTTGCTAAAATGCAAACTTTCTTACTCTCAGGATCTACAAAAGGATGGGGTTGAAGGATTAAAAACTGTAAAAATTCTAGGGCTGGAGAGATGACTCAGCGGTAAGAGCACTGACTGCAGCAATCTTACCAAAAGCGATCTCCAGATTCAATGCAATGCCCGTCAAAATCCCAGCAAAATTCTTCACAGACCTCGAAAGAATGATACTCGACATCATATAGAAAAGCAAAAAACCCAGGATATCCAAAACAATCCTGTACAATAAAAGAACTTTTGGAGGCATCACAATCCCTGACTTCAAACTCTACTACAGAGCTACAGCCCTGAAAACAGCCTGGTCCTGGCATAAGAACAGACAGGAGGACCAATGGAACTGAATAGAAGACCCAGATACCAATCCACACATCTTCGAACACCTGCTTTTTGACAAGAAAGCAAAAAAATCAAATGGAAAAAAGAAAGCATATTTAACAAGTGGTGCTGGCATAATTTGATATCAACACGTAGAAGAATGAAAATAGATCCATATCTATCACCATGCACAAAACTCAAGTCTAATGGATCAAAGACCTTAACATAAAGCCAGCCATACTGAACCTCATAGAAGAGAAAGTGGAAAGTACACTTGAACGCATTGGCACAGGGAACCACTTCCTAAATATAACCCCAGAAGCACAGACACTGAGAGAAACAATTAATAAATGGGACCTCCTGAAACCGAAAAGCTTCTGTAAAGCAAACGACACAGTCAACAAGACAAAACGACAACCTACAGAATGGGAAAATATCTTCACTAACCCCACATCATACAGAGGTCTGATCTCCAAAATATACAAAGAACTCAAGAAATTGGACACCAAAAGAACAAATAATCCAATAAAAAATGGAGTAAAGACCTAAACAGAGAACTCTCAACAGAGGAATCTAAAATGGTTGAAAGACACTTAAGGAAATGTTCAACATCCTTCGTCTTCTGAGAAATGCAAATCAAAACAACTCTGAGATTCCATTTTACACCTGAAAGAATGTCCAAGATCAAAAACACTGATGACAACTTGTACTGGAGAGGTTGTGGGGAAAAGGGAACACTTCTGCATTGCTGGTGGGAATGCAAGCTGGTACAACCCCTTTGGATGTCAGTATGGCAATTTCTCAGAAAATTAGGAAACAACCTTCCTCGAGACCCAATAATACCACTTTTGGGTATATACCCAAAGTGCCACAAGGACATGTGCTCAACTATGTTCATAGCCAGAAACTGGAAACAACCTAAATGCCCCTCGATCAAACAATGGATAAGGAAAATGTGGTATATTTACACAATGGAGTACTACACAGCAGAAAAAAATAGCTTGAATTTTGTAGGAAACTGGATGGAGCTAGAAAACATTATTCTGAGTGAGGTAACCCAGACACAGAAAGACAATTATCACATGTACTCACTCATAAGTGGTTTTTAAACATAAAGCAATGAAAGCCAGCCTACAAACCACAATCCCAGAGAATTTAAACAACAATGCAGACACTAAGAGATACTTACATAGATCTAATCTACATGGGAAGTAGAAAGTATAAAAAGTCAAGATCTCCTGAGTAAATTGGGAGCATGGGGACCTTGGGGGAAGATTGAAAGGGGGAGGGGAGAAGCAGAGAGGGGAGCAGAGAAAAATTTAGAGCTCAATATAAATCAATAAAAAAAGAATCAAAAATGAAAAAAATTATTCATGTATAATAAACTATTAAAACAAAGGCAATTGGGCTGGACAGATGGCTCAAAGGGTAAGATCACTGACTGTTCTTCCAGAGTTTCTGAGTTCAATTCCCAGCAGCCACATGGTGGCTCACAACCATCTGTAATGAGATCTGGTGCCCTCTTCTGGCCTGCAGTCATACATGCAGGCAGAACACTATATACATAATAAATATATATTTAAAAAACAAAGGCAATTAAAACTCAAGATAGTATTGTTACTCTATAACACATCAATGTATTTAATATGCCCAGAATTATGTTTGTAATAATGTTAAATACAAATGTAATTCATTTACACAGACAAGATTGAAGGTGAAACCAATTTATGTCTCCCATTATATAGTTTTCTGCATATGCTGTCAAAGTTTAACCTAAAGCAAGCTATCACACCCTGAAGGTTTACATTCATAAGTTAAAAGGGAGGACAGTTCTCCCAGTTTCCCCTCATGACCAACTTATGAAATCTCTGTAGACTTCAAATTTGGAAATCTTGGGTGAGCATCACATACCCTATGCAGAAAGCATTGGAAAGAAACAGGAGAGTCACTAAAAAATAAGCTGAAATCTCCTAGGTGGTGGTATTACTATCTGAGAAAGAATGGCATAGCAGGAACATGGAAACATGTGGAGGTGGGTTTGCTTATGTTGTTTCAGATTCAGATCAACAAGTGTGAATACCACAACAGCATATAAACTTCCAGTGTGAAGTGATGGGAGTTTCAACATCTGGATCCATTTGAAACATTCTCAAGGAGAGGAAGATCACCAGTACAAAGAAGAGGCAACTCGACAGACTCACCAAGCAGAACCAAGAGCCCTACTTGGACAGATTAAGAAAATGTGTGAGGAAGCAGAATGAACCTTGGAATAAAATCATCAGGCTATAACTCCTGGAGTTGTTTTTTATGATAATGCCACTAAATTGTCTACTTCCCTTATAGGTGGCATTAAAGTTGGTCAACCTATTGTGTTGAGATGCTCATGTGTTCATGTTAATGGAACTCTAGGAATTAGAATTGTTGATTAGGAAGACAGAGAATGGGTAATTTTTAAACAAGCTGAACCTGAGAATATGGAATGACATAATTTACCAGATCAATCAAAAAGGGGAATACTGATTTTGGAATACTTAAATTACAAGCTGAATTTGGGGATTAAGGGCTATATCATTATCAAAAATGGAAAAAGGGCAAAAAGGTACTATTATAGCAATAGTAATACATACATCCCTGAACTAGCTATGAGGTCATTAGGATTAGGACTCTTGGGTAATAATTTATGGCTGAAATTGGCTATTGGGGGATACTTAGTGAGACTTCTTTTTTCATTATCAATGACCCTTCTATACCAAATATATTAAAGACAAATTTGGTGGGATTACGAATTCCTCCTATTGAATATGTTACTGTTGCTAGGGACAATGTCACATTTCGGTCTAACATAAGTTTGGGAAATATTCAAAGACTTTCATGTCTTTTCTCTTCTATGACTATTTTTTATGTTTTGACACAATGAGGAAAATTCTCAATGTGGGGATATGAACAAGCAATTTTTAACACATGAAAAAGGTTTATCTATGGTTGGTCCCTTTTCCACAGGAACCATACTATTATTTTTCTATGAACCAAATTTTATGGTTTACATGCCCTTGGTCACATGCTTTCCACATTGACTGACATCCAACTGCATTATGCACAAAATGCTGAAACCTTCCCATTTACTGTGATGACCATTAAAGCTTATGTCCATTCCTGAGACAGCTACAGTAGCTACTTTTCTTCTGCTTGTACCTTTTGTAGGCGTTCAGCAGAAGACTACAAAACTGGCATGTGCTATTACCAACACCATTAACATAACAACACAAATATTAAGAGAATTAAATCAAGAACCAGGAGGAGTTAGAACTGCTATATTACAAAATTAGGGAACACTGGATTATCTCTTATGGAAAGAGTATCTGGGATGCCTGAAAGTCCCTGGCCTGTGCTGACTCCCTAACTCCTCTCAGCAATCACATGCGACTAGATCACTCACAAGACACTGCTAGGCATTCCTCACAACCACACTGGGCCATCCTGCTTTGGGTATCCCCATTTCTCAGAACATAAATATCTGTTGTTCTTTGCTGACCTTCCCATCCATACCTTTTCTTTTCAGTTCAGGTCCCACATCTGGTGTCCTGGCCTAGTCTGGCCACCCTGCACTGCAACCTACCTCTAGCTAATCTGCCAAGACCTACCCTAATAGCCACTGCCCACAAGTCCCTTCAATGATACAGCCAACCACTCCACTCAGCTAGAGATACCTCATCTTTCTCTACAGTCTGTTCTGATGAATCTTCCTGACTCCCCTGACCCATGCATCCTCTCCAACCCGCTAGATCTAACATGGATCTCACATCTAATGCCCTGGCCTAGACTGGCCTTCCCTTCCAGTGCTACAACCAATCTCTTGACTTCTGCCAGGACACTTCCTTCCTATTCAACCTTCAACTTTCACCCCTACCACCATAACCAAACTTTCCCAAGCCAGATCTACACACACTCCAGGCTTAAAACAGGAAGCAGATCCTGTACACCAGGCTAGTCCCTCTGTTTACCTGACTTCATTCCACCAAGCCATTCCCAACCCACCTGCATGCCCGCCGTTATTTCTAAACCTGCTCTGTCCATATCTGACTTAGAACTAACAAAAGAAGTCCACCTGTAAGATCTCATCTCAAAAATAACAATATAAAGATCAAGCCAGTGTCTTCTCTCCAAAATCTACCAGTCCTGTAGAAATGTTTACAAATGAGAATTACCTACATGAATCCTAAGACACAGAACTTAACCGAATAATTCATAAACTTCATCAATGAATTCAAGCAGGTTATAGAAGACACAAAGAAACCACTCAATGAAATTTTAAAAACTTAAAAGACCTAGACAGCAATGAGGACCCTAAGAGGGACATACATAGATCTAGTCTACATGGGAAGTAGAAAGTAGAAAAAGACAAGATCTCCTGAGTAAATTGGGAGAGGGTTGAAGGGGAGGGGAGAAGCAGGGAGGGGAGCAGAGAAAAATGTAGAGCTCAATAAAAATCAATTTTAAAAACTTAAAAGAAGAGAAAAAGTTTAAGGAGAATAAACAAAGGAGTGATGGCCAAGGAAACACAGAGCTGATGGCAATGATGGAGACAATCCAGGACGTGAGAAAGAATCCAGTGAGAAGACAGAAACACTGAAGAGGACTCAGGCTGAAAGGGAGATGGAATTGAAACACCCAATACCTCAAATAGAAAAGTCAAAGGAAAGTCTTATGTCTTAGTTACTTTTCTATTCTGCAAAAGAGGCACCACAACAAAGGTAGCCCATAAAAGAACTGGAGGCTTGCCTGCAATTTCAGAGCCTGAATCCATGACCATGACGGTGGGAAGCATCGCAGCAGGCAGGAAGGCATGGTGCTGGGGCTGAGAGCTTGCATCTGCTCCACAAGCATGGGGCAGAGAGTGAGACAGACTGGGCCTGGCTTGGGATTTTGAAACCTCAAAGCTCAACCCCTATGACACACCCTTTTCAATAAGGCTGCACCTCTAATCCTTTTCTAAAAAGTTCTAACAGCTAGGGATGAAGCTTTCAAATATATGAACCTGAGAGAGGCACTCTCAATCAAAACACCACATTCTACTCCCAGATCCCCGCAAACATGTTGCCATATAATAATGCGTTTAATAAACTTTGGACTTTGGATATTGAGATTGTGAAAGATGGCCAGCCTAGCTTGATCTACCATAATTGAAAGAAAAAGAAAAACTTTCCATGATATAAACATCCTAAAAATTATATTCAACAAACTAAACCTAAGAAAAATATGAGAAGCAAAAGTTTGGGTTGAAGAGAGGAATGAGCATAGCAGAGATACTGTGGAAAGAAATAAGAATCCATAATTATTAAAACATGAAGTACCACCACCTGGTAGCACATACCTTTAATCCAGCACTGGAGAGGGAAAGGCAGTCAGATCTCTGTGAGTTGAGGCAAGTCTAGTCTACAGAGTGAGTTCCAGGACTACCAGAGCTATATAGAGAGACACTGTCTCAAACAAACCTACACACACACACACAAAGTACCACCAAAAACACAAATGACTCCAAAATCAACACAATTACCATTATTAACATATACATTTTAACAATAACTTTAAATATTAATGTCCTCAATTCTCCAATCAAAAGACACAGATTGACTGAGTAGATCAAGAAACAAAATCCTGGGGACTGGAGAGATGGCTCAGTGGTTAAGAACATTGACTGCTCTTCCATAGGACCCTGGTTCGATTCCCAGCAATCACATGGCGTCTTACTACTATCTGTGACTCCAGTTCCAGCGGATCTGATGCCCTCTTCTGGATTCAGCAGGCTCTGCATGCACATGCTGCACAGACACACATGCAGGCAAGACACCCATGCACCTAAAATAAAATTAATTAAAATTAAAAAACAAACAAATCTATGCACCTGCTGTCTACAAGTATCTGTGGTTGTGCTTTTTGTGGGGTTCCACGAGAGAAGACTGCTCGGACTCGAGTTTAAGCCAATAGAAAAGCCAGGTGGTGGTGGTACACACTTTTAATCCTCATACTCGGGAAGCAGAGGCAGGTGGATGGATATCTGTGAGTTTGAGGCCTGCCTGGTCTACAGAGCGAGTTCCAGGATTGACTCCATAGCTACTGGGAAACCCTGTCTTGAAAAAACAGCACCCCCCCCCCCGCAAAAAAAAAAAAAACTAAAACAGACAGGAGTTTAAGCCAATAGAAAGTCTTTATTAGCCAGCTGGTGACTACACGGGGTGGTCAACATCCCACTATAACCCAAGCCTTTCTCAGCATGAGCTTTTAAGCAGAAAAACAATGTCCTGGGTTGACAGACTTCAGTTAACAAGAACAGTCAGCCAGAATCAGAACTACAGAAGCCAAAAGGCAAAGTTAGTACATGTAGAGACTTTCCCAGAACCATGGACTTGATGGACTAGGCCTTTGCTTTAGTTTTAGCAGGTGGTGGTCTACATGCTGAGTTTTGCATCCTGAATGGTACTTCCATCATGGTGTCAGCAGCTTTGCTAAGGTCTGATACATGCTTTACAATCTTCTTTGTTCTGTTACTATAATAATTTCGTGAAACAGTTACATTTGCATGTGGAATTTGGGGTAACTTCAAATCTGTGTTCCTGGGCCAAAGTCACTTATATTTGGCTCGAGAATAATCTGTCTCTCTCTGACTCACTATGCAGGCTAGCCATGAACTCACAGAGATCTGTCTGCCTTTGCCTCTTTTTTTTTTTTTAACTTTTTTTTTTATTGAGAAAAGAGAAAAAAAAAAACAAATTTCCTCCTCCTCCCAGCCTCCCATTTCCCTCCCCCTCCTCCCACCCTTCTCCCCCTCCCCCCACTCCTCTCCCCCTCCCTCTCCAGCCCAAAGAGCAGTCAGATTTCCCTGCCCTGTGGTAAGTCCTAGGTCCTCCCCCCTCCGTGCATTTCTAGGAAGGTGAACATCCAAACTGGCTAGGCTCCCACAAAGCCAGCACATTACGTAGGTTCAAAACCCCGTGCCATTGTCCTTGGGTTCTCATCAGCCCTCATTGTTGGCCATGCTCAGAGAGTCCAGTTTTATCCCATGCTTTTTCAGTCACAGTCCAGCTGGCCTTGGTGAGCTCCCAATAGATCACCTATCACATGACAAGAGCATTTGTTCAACTATGTTCATAGCAGTATTATTTGTAATAGCCAGAACCTGGAAACAACCTAGATGCCCTTCAATGGAAGAATGGATGAAGAAAGTGTGGAATATCTACACATTAGAGTACTATGCTGCGGTAAAAAACAATGACTTCTCGAATTTTGCATGCAAATGGATGGAAGTGGAGAACACTATCCTGAGTGAGGTATCCCAGAGCCAAAAAGATGAACATGGGATGTACTCACTCATAATTGGTTTCTAGCCATAAACAAGGGTCACGGAGTCTACACTTGGTGATCCCAAAGAAGCTAAGTAAGAAGGTGAACCAAAGGAAAAGCATATAGTTGTCCTCTTGGCTATGAACCTTCATCTGGTGATGGATGGAGACAGAGACAGAGACCCACACTGGAGCACTGGACTGAGCTCCCAAGGTCCCGATGAGGAGCAGAAGGAGGGAGAACATGAGCAAAGAAGTCGGGACCACGAGGGGAGCACCCACCCACTGAGACAGTGGTGCCTTTGCCTCTTAAGTGAACGACAGAGACAGAGACAGAGGGACAGGTTTAAGACCTAAGTCAAACTTGGTGGAGCTACGGACAACTGTGCGCCACCACCTGGGTCCTCTACAAGAGCAACACTCCTAATCCCAGAGTCATTTCTCAATTCCTAAATTCCACCTCTGTCCAGGGTAGCCAAGACCCGAATCTCCCGGGCTACACTCCAGGACGGAAGCGGAAGTGACACCGACATAGCGACCCCCCTTTTTTTTCTAGCGATGGCTCCGTCCTGTAGTTCGCAGTGCCTTTCTTCGCGTCTGGTCCATCTTTACTCCCTGGGAGTCGAGGAGGGGGGCGCGACGGCGGCCGTGGAGGGTCAGCGTAAGGCGTGGCTGTGTCCGCAGCCCGCGGAGAGGCCGTCCGTGTAGGCTCGGAGCACGGGACCGGCGGTCTGGCGTGCACTTCGCCTCCCTCCGCCGCTGCGGACGCTCTCCCGGGAAGGAACTTGCGGTCTGCTCGGCCCCCTCTGGAGAAAACTCCCAAGCTGTCTTCCAGCCTTCCAGATTAGTCGGTCTTCCAGAACAGAACTCCGCCGCTCTGCATCGCCCTGCAGCCACCTCCTCCTCTGCACCACCCCTGATTGTGGAGCTCGGGTGAGCACCGCGGGCTGGGGTTTGTGAAGGAATCTTACCTCGCAGAGTGTGGCTTTGTCTTTGGCATCGTCTGTTTAATTCTGTCATATGACATTGGGGTAGAAAAAGTGCTCTTAGGTGTCTAGCAGTAACATTTCTGTTTGGGGTGAGTGTGAATGTTTATTTTTCTTTTCTCTTTTTTCTTTCTTTTTCTTTTTTTCTCCCCGCTGAACGGGATCTCTCTGTGTACACTGGGTTGGCCTCGAACTCGTGAAGATCCGCCTACCTCTGCCTCCGTAGTGCTGGGATTAAAGGCGTTTGCCACCACACCCCCCTAAATATTTATTTCTTTAGTCGTTCCTTTTCTTTTCTTTTTCTTCCTTTTCCTTGCCTTTCTTTATTCTCTTTTCTTCCTCTCTTTACCTCTTCTCCTCTTGACTTTACTACTCGTAAAACTGCTCATTCAGTGAGCTACACACTGAATATTTTGTACATAAATGTATAGATACAGCGGGACTATGGCTTTCTGCTGGTGAAAATGAGAGTACTCTGCCCTCTTCACCTGAAGCTGAAGGCCTGTGCATCCTTAATTTCAGGAACTAGCCCTGGCTCAGAGGTCAGAGAACGATTTTCAGGAGTTGGTTCTCTTTCCACCATCTCTGATGCTGGAGGTAAACGGGTTTTCTGGCTTGGTCTTTACTCACTGATCCAAATCCATAGCTTCTGTTTGTTCTTTGAAATAGGGTGTCATGTGGCCCAGGCTGGCCTCAACCTTGCTATGTAGTTGAGGCTGACCCTGAACTTCTGATCCTCCAGCCTTTACCTCCCAGTTGTTGGGATTTCTAGTGTCTAGCACCATGCCTGGTTCTGTGGTAATTTTTGAAGAGTCTCACATTCTTTAGGAAAGTCATACATTTTGCTATTTCTAATTGAAGTCTCATGAGATGTTTAAAAAAGGCTGTGTTTCCTCCTTTCTCTTTTTCCTGTGTGCTCCATAACTCTAGAAGAGAGGTCTGTAAGCTTTGGTAAGAGCTGCTGTGAGCACCGTATGCTCCTTGGGTTGCCCGGGCAGCGTTACTCAGTTCTTCTCTAGTAACTGTGTGTCTGTAGTTATCCTGTAATGTTCTGGTCGTGAGCCACAGCTGTTTCTCAAAAGCAGACGTGTTGATCTTTAAAAGAGGGCATGGTGCGGGGCTGGAGAGATGGCTCAGAGGTTAAGAGCACTGTCTGCTCTTCCAAAGGTCCTGAGTTCAATTCCCAGCAACCACATGGTGGCTCACAACCATCTGTATGGGGTCTGGTGCCCCCTTCTGGCCTGCAGGCATACACACAGACAGAATATTGTATACATAATAAATAAATAAATAAATATTTAAAAAAAAAAAAAGAGGGCATGGTGCCTGGAGTGTGTGTGGCTCAGGGATAGCAAACTTACTTGGCAGGCAGGAGGCTCTGAGTCTAGCCTCCGGCAGCAGATATACAAAAGGCTTAGGATTGGGCTAAAGTACCAAGAAGGCTAAGGTGTTGCCTGACGTCTGGCACTTGGACCTCTTTTGGATCTGCAGTGTGATTCAGATCAGGCACGTGAAAACCTTGTATTATATGCTTTAAGATTTTTAATTATTCTTGTACACATGTGTTTGTGATGGGTGTGGCTTGGCCCAGGGCAACTTTGTGGGGTCCAATCATTCTTTTCGTAGGTTCTGGAGATTGAATTCAGGTCTCCAGGCTTCTATGGCGAGGTCCTTTGTCTGCTGAGCCCCCTTCTACTATAGCTGTCATAACTTGTTCTGGCATGCACGTGAAGCTGGAGGCCATATAGGTGCTCCAAACTCAAGTATCTGTTAAGTGTTATGTCTTGTTTTGGTTGGCATAAGGAGCAATAACCTAAATGAAATCTTCAAATGAATGCTTTGCTTGACAACAGCACTGGACCTTTAGAAAACATCACCCCTAAGTTTCTCACACTTTAAACTTCTTTTTTTAAAAAAATATTTATTTATTTATTTATTTAGGATGTATACAATATTCTGTCTGTGTGTATGCCTGCAGGCCAGAAGAGGGCACCAGACCCCATTACAGATGGCTGTGAGCCACCATGTAGTTGCTGGGAATTGAACTCAGGACCTTGGAAGAGCAGGCAATGCTCTTAACCTCTGAGCCATCTCTTCAGCTCCTCACTTTAAACTTCTTTTAGTGTACTTTCATATTTGTGCCTGTGTGAAAAGACATCACAGCAGACATGTGGAGGTTAGAGGACACCTTGCAGTTCCCCCTACTATTTTGAATCCTGGGGATTGAACTCTGTCAGCAGGCAGGCAAGTACCTCTGTCTGCTGAGCCATCTCCCTAGCCCGCCTCCCACTCTTGCATGGGTAAGGGAGAAGTGAGTAATGTGGTGTCATCTTTTATTTTTGAATAAGGTCTCCTCCTGTAACTGTATATGTGGCTTATTTTTTTACTCTATTAATTTTTAATATTTATTTTATTATTTTACTCCTTTAATCTATGACTGTACTCTTTCTTCTCTCTGTCCTAAGCCCATGTATATTTACCCAACACTGTGTCTCATTCAGAGATCTTTTTTGTCTGAATCTCTTATTTTGTATCTGTAATCATTTTCTAACCAGGAGAGTTTTGTTTTGCTTTGTTTTTTTTTTTAAATGCTAAGGAGGCATGGCTAGCAATAATGCTGCAGCTTTGTCTGTTGGCTCCACCCTGTCCAATATGGTAGAGGTGTGTTCACTGCCTCTGCAAGCCTTGCTCCAGGGACACAGAGGGTCTGTATCACCATTAGGCAACTTGTAGCACTCTGCTCAGAAACCCCATTTAAATGCTCTGTTGTAGCAGGACCTCCCAGAAGAGCCAGAGCCATTGGTGCCACCAGTATGAACCAGCAAGCTGTCTCTGAGAAAAGCTGCACCTCTGCTTACAGCCAGCAAACAGAGCCTACCTGAAAAATTGTGGCTACCATAAGCTCCAATTGACTCCCATTTTTGTGGGTCTAGAAGTAATTTTTACAAGCTTTCTTAGGCTTTATGTGGAAGTACGTTGCCAAATGTTAGGCACCATTATGTAAACAGACAGTGACTGCACTTTCATTTCCTGACTGCCCAGATACGAATAATCACACAAAAGCTATATTAATTACAACACTCTTTAACCAATGGCTCAGGCATATTCCTAGCTAGCTCTTATATCTTAAACTAACCCATTTCTATTCATCTGTGTATAACCACAAGGCTGTGGCTTACCAGTAAGTTTCTGATGACTTTCTTGTTCAGCAGCTACATGGTGTCTCCTCAGCTCCTCCTACTCTCTCTGTCTCTGTTCAGATTTCCTGTCTGTCTTTACTCTGCTAAGCCTTTGGCCAAAACAGCTTTATTCATCAATCAATAAAAGCAACACATATACAGAAGGACATCCTATATTAGTAGACCAGGATGGCCTCAAACTCATGGAGATCCACCTGCCTCTGCCTCCCAACTACTGGGATTATAGGCATGCACCACCACTGTCTGGCTTTATTTTTAGCTTTTTGAGAGTTTCCACACTTGAGTCAGGAGGTGGTGACCCTTTAATCCCAGCACTTGGAAAGCAGGGCCAGGAGGATCTCTGAGTTTGAGGTTAGCTTGGTCTACAGAGCAAGTTCCAGGACAGCCAGGGCTATACAGAGAAACTTTATCTCGAAAAACCAGAGAGAGAAAGATTGATTGATTGATTCTCCACATTGATTGATTGATTCTCCACATTGATTGATTCTCCACATTCATTGATTGATTGATTGATCCTCCACATTGATTCCCGTAGTGGCTATACCAGTTTGTAATCCCACCAACATTGAAGGAAGGTTCCTTTTCCCCCACACTCTAGTCATCATTTGTTGTCGGTTGAACTTTGCCATCAAAGTTGTTCTGGTTTTCTTTTCCCCAGTTGCTAGAGATAATAAACATTTTTTTAGACTTTATTTGTTTGCTTTTCTTTTGAGAACTGTTCAGGTCCCAGCCTCATATTTTGAATGGGTCATTTGTTGCTTCTTTTCTCTTTCTTTCTTTCTTTCTTTCTTTCTCTCTTTCTTTCTTTCTTCTTAGCTCTTTATATATTCAGGGAATTAATCCTATGTCAGACGTACAGTGGGCAAAGATTCTTTTCCCTTTCTGTGGGCTCCATCTTTACACAGCTGATTGTTTCTTTAGCTGCACAGAAGCCTTTCAGCTTTGGTAATTGTTAAGGTTAATTCCTGGGCAGATGGAGTACTATTCAGGAGGTCAGGGTAATGCCTGTGTTTTCTCCTAGCAGTCTCATTATCTCAGGTCTCAGGTCTAGGTCTGTGATCCATTCGGAGTTAGTTTTGTGCAGGGTGGTAGATACGGGTCTAATTTTGTGCAGGGTGGTAGATACGGGTCTAATTTTGTGCAGGGTGGTCGATACGGGTCTAATTTTGTGCAGGGTGGTCGATACGGGTCTAATTTTGTGCAGGGTGGTAGATACGGGTCTAATTTTGTGCAGGGTGGTAGATACGGGTCTAATTTTGTGCAGGGTGATAGATACGGGTCGAATTTTGTGCAGGGTGGTAGATACGGGTCGAATTTTGTGCAGGGTGGTAGATACGGGTCTATTTTGTGCAGGGTGGTAGATACGGGTCTAATTTTGTGCAGGGTGGTAGATACGGGTCTAATTTTGTGCAGGGTGGTCGATACGGGTCTAATTTTGTGCAGGGTGGTAGATACGGGTCTAATTTTGTGCAGGGTGGTAGATACGGGTCTAATTTTGTGCAGGGTGGTCGATACGGGTCTAATTTTGTGCAGGGTGGTCGATACGGGTCTAATTTTGTGCAGGGTGGTAGATACGGGTCTAATTTTGTGCAGGGTGGTAGATACGGGTCTAATTTTGTGCAGGGTGGTCGATACGGGTCTAATTTTGTGCAGGGTGGTCGATACGGGTCTATTTTGTGCAGGGTGATAGATACGGGTCTAATTTTGTGCAGGGTGGTAGATACGGGTCTAATTTTGTGCAGGGTGGTAGATACGGGTCTAATTTTGTGCAGGGTGGTCGATACGGGTCTAATTTTGTGCAGGGTGGTCGATACGGGTCTATTTTGTGCAGGGTGGTAGATACGGGTCTAATTTTGTGCAGGGTGGTCGATACGGGTCTAATTTTGTGCAGGGTGGTAGATACGGGTCTATTTTGTGCAGGGTGGTAGATACGGGTCTAATTTTGTGCAGGGTGGTAGATACGGGTCTATTTTGTGCAGGGTGGTCGATACGGGTCTAATTTTGTGCAGGGTGGTAGATACGGGTCTAATTTTGTGCTTCTACATATGTGCACATTAAGTTTTCCCAGCACCACGTGTTGAAGATGTCGCTTTCTTCAGCTTATGTTTATCTCTCATTGTCAAATATTAAGTGGCTGAAGTTATGTGCGCTCATATTTGGATCTTTGATCTACATGTCTTTTTCAATATAATTTTTTTATTTTTATTTTATGTACATTGGTGTTTTGCCTGCAGGTATGTCTGATGAGGACATCAGATCTCCCGGAACAGGAATTATAGACAGCTGTGAGCAGCCATGTGGGTGCTGGGTTTGAACCTGGGTCCTTAGGAAGAGCAGCCAGTGCTCTTAACTGCTGAGCCATCTCTAGGCCTACTGCACATCTGTTTTTGTGCCAGTACCCTATTGTTTTTATGACCGTTGACTCTGTAATATATCTTAAGATCTAGAATAGTAATCCTTTCAGTGTTCTTCTTCTTCAGGATTGTTTGACTATCCGGGATCTTTGGTGGTTCCATATAAATTTTAAGATAGTTTTTCCTTCTATTTCTGTGAAGAATGAGAAGGGGATTCATCAGTTTTTGAGACAGGATATTGATACATAGGTCCAGTTGGCTTGGAACTTGTAGGAATCTTTCTGCCTCAACCTCCCGAGTGTGTAGGCTACTACCTCTGTTTGCTTCTATCACAAAAACCTCCACTTTATATGCCAGACATCTAATTGAAGGGATTCTGCCAGCCAAGAATGTCTATATTCTAGTGATGTGGGAGTCCCCTCTGTGTGCTGTCATTACCATTAATGAATAAAGAAACTTAGGTAGGCAGGGAAGACAGAACTGAATGCTGGGAGAAAGAAGGGTGGAGCCAGAGGGACGCCATGGATCCGACGCTGGAGATAGACATGCTGGACTTTTGCTGGTAGGCCACGACCTCGTGCTGATACACAGATTAATGGAGATGGGTTAAATTAATATGTAAGAGTTAGCCAATAAGAAGTTAGAGCTAATGAGCCAAGCAGCATTTTAATTAATACAGTTTCTGTGTGATTATTTTGGTTCTGGGCAGCCAGGACAAACAAGCGGTTCCTTGCAACATTCTAGTTACAAATACAGAAAGTAGGAAAATAGCCACAGGATTGGCCTGCTCTTCAGTTAGTCCATCTGTGAGCTAAGACTTGTTAAAGGTGAACTGGAGCCTGGCAGTATAGCTCAGCAGTAGAGTGCCTGCCTAGTATGGACAGGACTCTGAGTATTATATCGAAAAATAGCAACAACAACAAAGAAACACCAGCTAACTGGGGCACCACAAAATTATAAAGTTTAGGTGGGTATGTCAGTCCTTGAGAGGCGAGGGAGGTGGATCTCTGCAAGTCTGAGGCTAGCCTGGTCTACATCTCAAATTCTAGGTTAGTTTTAAACAACCAACAAAGCAAACCTCCTTTAGAAATATTAACTTCAGCTAGGTGTGGTGTGCATATTTGTAATTCTAACACTTGGGATGTGGAAACAGGAGGATCAGGACTTAAAAGTCATTCTTAGTCTTATATCAAGTTCAAGGTCAGCCTGGCTACTAAGATTTTGTCTCAAAAAAAAATAAATCCTGACTTCACAGAAGTGATCGGTAGTACTTGTGGAAGTCATAGGTATGTTGTACAGTACAGGTCTCAGCTGTACTTCTGATCCTGTTGAGACACAAATAGGAAAGCCCGGCATGGCTGCACATACCTTTAGTCCCAGCTCTTGGAAAACTGAGGCAGGAGAATCTCTAGTTCAGCCTTAGACAACAAAACATGACAGAAGATCCGAACTTTGCAACACTTACTGCATTCGTTGGAACAGTTACTTGCAGTGTCTAAACCTGTTTCTCCATTAGGTCTACTGTGAAGGGCTGGTAGGGTAATTAAATAGGTTTATCTAGGACCAGCAAGATGATTCAGCAGGTAAAGGCATTTGCCCCAAGCCAGATGACCCCAAGTCTCCCAAATCCATATAAGTAGAAGGAAAGAATCAACTAAATTATTCTCTGACCTCCACATGTGCAAGGTGGATACTCCTCTATACACGAAATAAAATCTAATTAGTTTTAAAAAGTAATAGTCAACTGGTTTATATAAATATATATTGCATATTCACACATTAGTCTTCAGTAAATGACAGAGTTGTTAGTAATACTCCTATTACAAGGTACACTGTCTATAGTAGCTTTCACTTACCTCGTATGTGGAAAGTGAGCTCATGTATGGTAGTGAACTATTGCTTCTTGATGATTGGTTGGAACAGGCTCCTAATAGCCCCGAATAAAGTGTAGAGTTTCACCATCCCTTGAGATGCCTAAGGAGGTGGCCTTAGCATGCAAAAAGAACATCTGTGCAATCCACCTTCGGGATGCCAACTCCTGATGTGTTCCATGACTAGACCATTTGTTCCTTTTCAGAGGATCTAATCTAAGTCCCCTGAACAGTAAAGATTCCTATGATCCAGGCCTGGACAGTCACACTGCCCTGCTGAGTGTACTTTAGGGCCACTTCAAAGGTTAGTGAATGATCATGTTAACTTTCTGTCACTGGGATAAAATGCCTGCCTGGCACTGGCGCTGGAGCTGGGATCCGCTGGTAGATCAGTTGCCCAGCATGCCCAAGACCCTGGATTCATCCAGCACCCTCTAAGCCAGGTATGGTGGTTCACACCTGTAATTCCATCACTTGAGAGGTACGGTAGGAAGATTAGGAATTCAAGTTGATCCCTGGCTACATATCAAGCTTAAGGCCAGCCTAGACTACATGAGACCTTGTCTCAAAACAGAGAAAAACTTGACACCAGCATCGTATAAGGAAAAGAGTTTATTGCTCTGGCTTTCAGAGGCTTTGGTCCAGGTTCACTTGGCCCTGTTTCTGAGCCCTTGGTAAGGCAGAAGGTCATGATGGAAAAGGTACTGTGAGAGCTACTCACCCCATGGCAGACAGGAAACAGAAACACAACATGAGCTACCATGCAGAAAACAGCATCTTTTCTTCGGGAACAAATCCTCAGTGGCCTACTTCCTCCGTCTAGGTCCCACACCGTAAATTCTGCTACCTTGTAATAGCCCATTAAGTTATGTGGCCCATAACTTAATCAATTGTTTAATCAGTTGGTGATGGATCTCTCATGATTCAGTCTCCTACCAAAGGAGGTACACACTGCTGTATTACCAATCTGTCAACACGTGAATTTGTGAGATCATTTTGATACCCAAGCCATGACAGTGCAGATTCTAAGTCTGGCTCTTGGTGTGTGTGTTTTGATAAGTACTATATAATCCTCATGAGATATATTACTATGGGAAAATAAGGTGTCACCTCTCCGACTTGAAGTTCTCTTCCCTATAAAATGAGACATTTTCCTAGTGGGTAGCATGGTTCATCCGCTTGTTTCTAGTTCTAGGTAACACAGGACTGCTCTGGCGTCATGTTTGTGTATATGGGTGAGTTTTCTCAGGTGTGCAGGATTACATGGGTTTCATATTAGGGCTGTGTACTGGTTATTGTTCATAATCAACAGGTTCTAACATCACCTAGGGGGCAGATATCTGGGCACACACTGTCTAGATTAGGGCGGCCTCTGAGAAGGTCTGTGAGACTTACCTTGATTGGGTTAATTTATCGGGGAAGGCCCAATAGAACGTTGGCAAGGATCCTGGGCTGTCTGTAATGGACAGTGAGCCGAGCAATGCATTCATTGCTTTTCTGCTTCCTGATTGTGGCTGTGATGTGAGCAGCTGCTTGAAGCTCCTTTCCTTTCCCACCGTGATGGACTGGGCCCTGGAGCTGTAAGCCAGAATCGGCATCTCCTCCTTCAGTTCGCTTTGTCAGAGGATTCTACCACAGCCACAGGAGAGGAGACTACGGCAGGCAGGATGATGTCAAGGATGTCAAGGCGTACAAGAATTTAAGGCCGCTCTGCGTCCTCATGTCTTCTGTCTTTTTCCAGGAACTCTTTGTCAGGGACTCAGACTCTGTTCTTGAAGAAAAGATAAAGGTAGAGAAGATGGTGGCTGATTGTCTGACCAATTGTTACCAGGTATGTAGGTCTGTGTCTCACCCCACCTTGTCGTCCCTGCTTCTTCAGGGTGGGCTTACGTCCAGAGTCTAAAACAAGTAGAAACCCCCCCAAGAGCTGAGTACCTGGCTGAATTTCTGAGAGAGTGGGGACTCTGATATGGTTGATGTAATACCTAAAACTCATTCCAGATTTCAATAATTACTAATTAATCTTTGCACATTAATTAGGTCCAGTTCAGTTATTCTGACAGATGATAAGGAAGATCTAGTGTCCTTTTTTGGAGTATTTGTCTGTTACTGGTAAGGTAATATATGTAGTGTGCTGAGAAATAATATTTTAAGAAAAAAAAGAAATATATTTTAAGAAATTGAGAGAAGGGCTTCTAGTCTTATTGTGGCGAGGTCTGTTCACCTGTCAGAAGGGTCATTAATTGTAAATATCTGGAGCAGATCAACAAATTGAGTGTAGATGTGGGCAGGGGTATTGGGGCCACCAAGTCCTGGGGCAGTCAATGGATGCTCTCAGATCCGTGTGAATATTAGGTCTCGCTTCACTGTAGAGAACATTGGTGCACATGTTATTGTTTACTCAATATCTCTCTCTCTTTCTTTTTCTCTCTCTCTTAATCTGTGTGTGTGTATGTGTGTGGTGTGTGTGTATGTGTGTGTGTGTGTGTATGTGTGGTGTGTGTGTGTGTGTGTGTGTGTGTGTGTGCATGTGGTGTGTGTGGTGTGTGTGTGTGTGATTTAGGTCTCGGTGACTTTTGATGATGTGGCTGTGGACTTCACCCAAGAGGAATGGATTTTATTGGATCAGGCTCACAGAGACCTCTACAGAGAGGTGATGCTGGAGAACTACCAGAACCTGGCCTCAGCAGGTAGGACTGTCACCGCTCCTTATAGCTTCTCAGGGAGGAGAAGGACGATGTATCCTGGGTGTGCTGAAGGATCAAAATGCAATGGGAAGTACAGACACACAAACTTTATCCAGAGTCTGTCTGTGGGAGATAAGATCCAAGAGTCCCAGTGGATGCCTAAAACTGTAGGTGAAACTGAACTGTATGTACAGTTGAGCTAATGCTTTGAGTTCCTTTTTCTTTTTTTTTTAATATTTATTTATTATGTATACAATATTCTGTCTGTGTGCATGTCTGCAGGCCAGAAGAGGGCACCAGGCCTCATTACAGATGGTTGTGAGCCACCATGTGGTTGCCGGGAATTGAACTCAGGACCTTTGGAAGAACAGGCAATGCTCTTAACCACTGAGCCATCTCTCCAGCCCCCGAGTTCCTTTTTCTTGATTTCACACATTGGAGATTTAATTTTTGGAAGCAAGATTTCATTGTAGTTAAGGTTGACCTTGTCCTGATCTTGTCTCCACTTTCCAAGTGCTGGGATTATAGATACGTACCATAACATCTGACTGGAAACTTCTTGAGAGTAGATATGAATTAGCATTGGGCTGGAGAGATGGCTCAGCAGTTAAAAGCACTTGTTGCTCTTGCAAAGGACCCAGGCTTGGTTCCCTGCTCCCAGGTAGCAGCTCACAACCTTGAGCTGCTGTAAATTCAGTTCCAGATTGGCTGCCTCTTCGGGCCTCGGGGGATCATGTACACATACTACACGTATATGTGAAAGCAAAATACCCAAATAAGAAATAAAACTTCTGAGCCAAGTGTGGTGGCACACAGCTTTAATCCCAGCACTCAGAAGCAGAGGCAGAAAGATCTTTGTGAGTTTGAGGCTAATCTGGTCTAGAGCTACTTCCAGGACAGCCAGGACTGTTACACAGAGAAGTCCTATCTTGAAAAATCAAAAAAAAAAAAAAAAAGAAAGAAAGAAAAGAAAAAGAAGAAAGAAAAAAAGAAGAAAGATGAAAGAAAACTCCTAAGAATAAATATTAGCAACCCCAACATAGCGGTTTCCCTCCCACATTTTACAACTTCTCTTTGGCCTGATCTGAAGTGCCATCGAGACTACCTTTGTGTGTGAGGCCATTAGTAAAGTGAGGGCCACATGAGCATAAGTGTGGCCATGCTGCTTTTTGTTTGTTTTGAGGTGGATTCTCACTGTGGCTGACGTGGAACTCTAACTCAAGCTGCCTCTGCCTCCCAAGGTTTGTGCCACCGTGCCTGGCAGGTGCAACAGGCAAGCTACTCAGAAAGGTACTGAATGGCTGTGGAGCAGGCAGCAGGCAAAGGGTGATTTGCGTTCAGGGCCGAACAGAAGAGTGGTGTGAGATTCTGTAATGCTACTCAAAATGACGTGCAATGATGAGTCTTCTCTGGAAATTTATATTTAATATTTCCAGGACAGGGGTTAGTGTGTAACTAACCACAGACCGTAAAAGCATGAATAAGTGGGGTCTGCTATGCCTTTTCATTTTCTGTGGTGGTTCTCAAAATGCTGTGCCAGATGAATGGCACCACTACCAATCACCCTGTTAGGAATACAATCTTTGACTGGACATAGTGGTGCTACCTCTAATCCCAGAACTTGGGAGGCAGAGACAGATGTGTCTTTGTGCGTTTAAGGTCAGCCTAGTCTATATAGTGAGTTCCAGGACAGCTAGAACTCACAGTGAGACCCTGTCTCAAATAAATAAATATTTGTTTTTTTGTTTTTGTTTTTGTTTTTTTTTTTTTTTCGAGACAGGGTTTCTCTGTGGTTTTGGAGCCTGTCCTAGAACTAGCTCTGTAGACCAGGCTGGTCTCGAACTCACAGAGATCCGCCTGCCTCTGCCTCCCGAGTGCTGGGATTAAAGGCGTGCGCCACCACCGCCTGGCTATAAATAAACATTTGAAAGTCAAGTTTATTGAGTTGGGTGTTCTGTGCTAGTCCCTGTGTTTAATTCCCAGCACTGCCCCCAAAAAAATAAAAGTGAGAAGGAGGAAGAAAAATATAGAAATGTAGTCATTCTTTTCTTTTGATATACTGAGTCAAAAAAGAGTACATCCTACTTATAGAATCTGATGCTCTGTAGCCTGCTGTTTGGAAGTAAAATTATCTTTGTTTCACTTTGCTTTCCATTTGACCTGAAGTGTTAGTGTTTTCTTGGAGTGTATATAATCATCAACTGTGGTGTCAATTCAGCAGTAATCGGGGCATAGAAGAGGCAGCATTTGCTTGTTTGATGTCTCTGAAGTAACTGCCCTGGTTTCGTTAGAAGCATAGCTTCATGGCTGGCATGATGGCACACACCTTAAATCAAAGTACTCAGGAGGAAGACAGACAGCTTTTTATGAGTTTGAGGCCATCCTGGTTTACATATCATGTTCCAGGACTACATAGTGATACTCTGTCCAAAAAACAGAAACAGAAACTCAAACAGCTCCTGATTTATGCTGACTTTTGGACTCTTTTGCATGAACTTCCTCCGTGAATGCACTTGGCCATGTATCAGGATGCGAGGTCATCAAACCTAGTCTGATCTCCTGGCTGGAAGAAGAGGATTTGCATAGAGAAGATCTCCAAGGTGAGTGCTTGTGAAGGATGTGTTAAGAATTAAATGTGAAGTCTTTTAAAGATGCACCTGATGGCTTTAAGTGTGGGCCATGTACCTGAAAGGGCACAGAACCCTCTATTTCATAGGCTCATACTTTTTGCCTTCTCAGGTGTTCCTGTAGTTTTGCAAAATGACCTATTATTGTGTTTCGTGTTTATTATTGTTGTTTATATTCTTTGCTCAGATCTTTGCTACTTTGCAGCTCTGATAGTGCAGTTCTTGTTTGCCATGAGTTTTAATTTTCAAAGAGTCAGTTTGAAATAAAACATTTAAAACTCTCATCCTTAGTGTGGTCAATTTATTGACCTGGTCAAAATGATCACACTTTTCTTAGCCAGGTTCAGTAGAAACATTCAAAAAAGCCCTATGTCATTTAACTTTGTAACTGTTTGTTTATTTATTTATTTATATGGCTAACTCTTAATTTTGTTTTTTGTTTATTTCCAGAATGGGAAATGCCACTTGGCACCAAAGAGTCAACACTGCGTCAGGAGTTTTTGAGGGGACAGACTCCCGGTGGAATACAAACAGTAAGACTGACTAAAGATATTTGTTATTTCCCTCATTCCTAGGTGCTTGTGAATTCCCTTGTAGAAAGCCAAATAGCATGCACCCAGGAGAGAGCAGCAGTGTATCTAAGAAGTATGTTGAATATAATGAATTTTTGGGTGACCCAAACTGATCATAAAACCTATTCTTTTAAAAACAAACAAACAAACCTATTCTTTAAGAGATCCCTCTGACCAAGATGGCTCAGTGGGTAAAGTCTGACAACGTGAGCTTGATCCACAGTACCTGCATGGTAGAAGGAGAGAAGGGGCTCTCCCAGGTGTCCTCTTACCTCTTCATGCACACTGCCATATGTATGCATTCTCCCCTCCACAGTAAATACATTCTATTGTTTATTTTATTTATTTAAGACAGGATCTCACATAGCCCTGGATGGCCTGGTGTTCACTCTCTAGATGATGAAGACCTAAAATTCCAACTCAGTGAAATCTGCATATGTCACCCAGCATGAGAGAGAGAGAGAGATCCCACAAGTACATGGCCCCACATATGTAACTAGATACTAGCTTTTAAGGCAGTTTGTCTATATCTTAACAATTATTTTGAGCTTATATCAAATGGCAACGACTGTTGCATCTTTCATTTTGAAAGGAAGAAGAAATTCTAAAGATGCTATTAAAAAGTTGAACATACTTTATCATTCGTTCATAGCAACAGGAGAGAACAGTGTTGGTGATGTTAACCAGGAGAGTTCTTATTTACCACACTCAGGAAAGATTGGAAATTTTGTAGAAAATCAGCACAAATTTTAAAAATAAGAGAAGTGATATTCACCCTACTAAAAAAAATGTCTTAAGGTCTAGGTCAAAACTTGGAGTGATAAAGTCCTCCTAAGTACTGACTCCTGCACATATATTACTGATTTCTGAGGATCTTAAAATAATTTCATTAATATGCTCGGGCAAAATCAAGCATGGTGGTGCACACCTTTAATCTGAGTACTCGGGAGGCAGAGTCGGGTGGATCTCTTGAGTTTGAGGCTAACCTGGTCTATTTAATAGAGAGGCACCTTCTCAATTAAAAAAAAAAAGAAGAAGAAAAGGCCAGGGGTCAGGTGTGGTGGCACATACCTTACCTTTAATTCCAGCATACAGAAGGCAAAGGCAAGTGGAGCTCTGTGAGTTTAAAGCCAGCCTTCTCTACATATTGAACTTCAGGCCAGCTGTGGCTACATAGTAAGAACCTGTCTCAAAAACAAAACTACCAAAATACTAAGGCATCTTTCCAAATTAAAACTGATGGTTCTAGGGGGCTGGAGAGATGGCTCAATGGTTAAGAGCATTGCCTGCTCTTCCAAAGGTTCTGAGTTCAATTCCCAGCAAGCACATAGTGGCTCACAATCATCTGTAATGAAGTCTGGCGCCCTCTTCTGGCCGGCAGACATACACACAGACAGAATATGGTAAAAATAAATAAATATATATATATATATATATATTTTTTTTTTTAACTGATGGTCTAGACTTTAGGATAAAAGTCTAGCATATAGTCAAAATGGCAAAAATCATCATCTTTCTGCCTTCACTTAAGTGGAGTCCTTCAGTGAGTCTGGAAAATTCTCTAACGATAAGTCATCCCTTTATCAACAGGTCAGAAGCCACAGTGCACGAGAACTCTGTTACTATGTACAGTGTGGAGAAATCTTCAGTGAGCATTCATATTTCAAGACACAAGTGAAAACTCACAGCACTTGCAACACTGGACATCTTACTCACTCGGGTCAGGACGCCTCTGTTCAAATGCACACCATAAAAACGTATCCGTGTAAGATCTGTGGAAGAGCCTTTGGACGTTCTTCAAATCTTAATAGACACTTACGAAGTCACACTGGAGAAAAACCCTATGAATGTAAGGAATGTGGGAAAGCCTTCACTACCTACTCAAGGCTAGTGGAACATTTTAGAACTCATACTGGAGAGAAACCATATAAATGCAAGGATTGTGGGAAAGCCTTTGCTAAGCGCTCAGGCCTTATAACACATATATCAACTCATGCTTCAGAAAAACCCTTTGCGTGTAAAGAGTGTGGGAAGGCCTTTGCTTCCTCCCCGCGCCTTAGTCAACATGTAAGAATTCACAGTGGAGAGAGACCTTACATATGTAAGGAGTGTGGAAGAGCCTTCCTGACTTCCTCGTACCTACGGAACCACATAGGAAGAACTCACAGTGGAGAGAGGCCCTATATATGTGGGGAATGTGGGAAAGCCTTCCATTCTTACTCCAATCTCCGTAGACATGTGAGAACTCACAGTGGAGAGAGACCCTATATATGCAAGGAGTGTGGAAAAGCCTTCCTCAATTCCTCATACCTACATAACCATATAAGAAAAACTCACAGTGGAGAGATGCCTCATATATGTGGGGAATGTGGGAAAGTCTTCCATGCTTCCTCATACCTGCGTAGGCACTTGAGAACGCACAGTGGAGAGAGACCCTGCATATGTAAGGAGTGTGGGAAAGCCTTCCTCAACTCCTCGTACTTACGCAAGCATCTAACCATTCATACTGGAGACAAGCCCTACGAGTGTAAAGAATGTGGGAAAGCCTACCGTAGGTACAATCTGCTGCATGACCATTTAAAAACCCACACGGTGGAAAAACCATTTGAATGTGATGTATGTGGGAAGTCCTTTCAGTATTTTTCGTACCTTACTAAACACATTCGTATTCACACCGGAACAAAACCCTATAAGTGTAAGTATTGTGGCAAAGATTTCACTACTTCCTCAAGCCGAACTGAACATATCCGAACCCACACTGGGGAGAGGCCCTATGAGTGTACGGAGTGTGAGAAAACCTTCACTTCATCCTCCAACCTCATTCACCATGGAAAAATCCACACTAGAGAGAAACCTTTCGCCGAGAACGTAGGAAAGGCTACAGCAGATTTTACCTACTAACCGAACACTAGTACCTCATGGTGAATAGAATCACTTCAGGTAGGAAGAATGTCAAATATCCTTAGTCCCTTGTATCTTGATTTCATTAGACTGGAACTTACATTATTAAGAAACCAGTGTGGAACAGCCCCAATTACTTTGGAAACATAAAAGAACCCATACTCAAGATGCCCCATGAATTAAGGAAAGAAATACTAAAGCCGACATTATTTCCTAGGACCTTATTAAACATGTGAGACTTTGCAGTAAAGGGAAATACACTGATATAAGACATACAGAAGTCTGTAGTCCTGCTAAGTACTTTTAATTCATTAGTTCCAGCAGTTGAGAAAACTTTTTGAAAGTAAAGAATGTTAGAAAGTCACATAAACTTAATCCTCAGTGTTTAGTAAAAATCATAATTCATACCCAAGAGAAGTCAGCTATCTGGAAATTCTGTCTGTGTGCCCTGAAATGTGAGATTGCTGGCAGCAGTAAGGCCTGTTGGATGTTGCTGTTTATTTTGAACTTTCGATGTCTGTCCTGATAGCCCTAGAGTGATATGTTTTCTTTCCTCTAAGCAACGACGCTGTTTCATCTTGGTTGTTACAACTTCTGGGTAGCAAGCTGGTGATAATGAAGACTTGTGGAATATGAACATTGTTTTAGTGTAGATTCTCTAGTTGGCTTATACTATTAAACATGCTAGCCTATAATAACTTCCAGCAACTCCATTTCATAATACAGTTCTCATGGTCTTTAGAATGTCCTTGTTCTTTCACAACTTTTAGGTAAAAGGTGATATAAATAAATAGCTAAGCAAACAGACTAGCAAAGCCTTTTACCCGAAACACATTAGGCTGTGAATCTATAGATGGCTTAGTCTTCAGTGAGGCCAGAGCCCTCGTGACCTCGCACATCTCACATTGAACACTGCAGCCCTGGGGACCAAGCCATCGGTATGTGAATTTCAGATACAAATCATAATACAGTCCCTCCCAGGTTCTGATAAGTCCTCAAGATTACAAATAGCTCAAGTGCTTGGGAGCATGTATTTTATAGTCATGTTAAATTCGTGGTGGTTTTCTATATGTGTGTGTGTAGTGGGAATGAAATAGGCGTACGTGTCACAGTGATCAGAAGACAAGTTTGCAGGAATCTGCTCAATTCTTCCACCATGTGGGTCCCAGGGATAGAACTCAGGCTGTCAGGCACGGCTTGGCAAGCACCTTTCCTCACTGAGCCATCGCACCAGCCCACAGTTTTCATATTCAAAGCAATCAGAGGCTGAAGAGGTAGCTGTGTGGTTCAGAATACTTGCTGCTAGTCCAGAGGACCAGAGTTCTGTTCCCAACACTCACATGAGATGGTCACAACTGCCTGTAACTGGAGCCCCAGGGGATCAGGCTCCCTCTTCTGCTCCCTGGATACTCATGTGCAAGTACACATACAGACACATGAATAATGAAGTCTTTGTAAAAAGAAAATCGGTCTAGAGTTCTGACCCTATTCTTCTCTGGGAACACACCCAACCTATATGTCCCATATCCTAAATCAGTCTAGATCAAAGAAAGCCGAAGAGAAATAGAGACATCATCTATATTCTTATTCATTAGATATATTCAAAATGATTGATCTTAAAATGTTTTTTTGCCAGTCATACTTTTCCTTCTTGGCGGAAATTTCAGTAATATTGTGGCTAATACTTTTTTTGCTTGCTTACATCCTCACCTCCTTCACTCTGTTTTTGCCTCTGTAGGTCTGGATGGTGTGTCATTCTGCACCCTTGCTCAGTACAATGCATAAGAAACTTCAGTTAATCAGGCACCAGTATGGCTTCCCATAGATGCTCATAGCAACCATCTCTTCATAGTTGATGTTTTCTGTATTGTTTGGTGTGCTTTGGGCAGTGACTCGGGTATAGCTGCCACTCTACTGCATTGTTGTTGTTGTTTTGGTTTGTTTTTCAAGACAGGTTTCACTGTGTAGCGCTGGCTGTGCTGGAACTCGCTTTGTAGACCAGGCTGACCAAGAACTCACAGAGATCCGCCTGCCTCTGCCTCCCGAGTGCTGGGATTAAAGGCGTGTGCCACCACCGCCCAGCATCGTACATTTTTATTTTGTAGAAGGCAACACTTTCATGGTTTATAGCAGAAGACAACTTGCAGTAGGCAGTTAGTTCTACCATATGCATTCCAGGGATGCAGCTCAGATTGTTGTCATGCTAAGCAGCACATGGCCCTTCTTGCTGAGCCATCTTGGTGTCCCCTTTATGTTTTTGATTTATTTTAAGACTTAGACATCTTAAATTACTTCATAATTGTAGAGTTTTGTTTTGTTTTCTGTTTGGTTGTTTTGTTGTTGTTGCTGTTGTTTGGTTCTCTTTCTTGTTATTGGCAGTCAGTCCACGATTGAGCTATGTCCCTAGCTCCACATTTCCCCACACACCCTTTCTTTTTCTTTCTTTATTTTATTTTTATGTTTTGTTTTTCGAGACAGGGTTTTGCTGTAGTTTTAAAGCCTTGTAGATCAGGCTGGCCTCAAACTCACAGAGATTCTCCTGCCTCTGCCTCCCGAATGCTGGGATTAAAGGCGTCGTGTGCCACCACCGCCCGGCCACACACACCCTTTCTGATAATATGGTCTTGCTCTGTAGTCCATCCAGACTGTCCTGGAACTCATTTTGTCTACCGTCAGCCTCCAATGTGCAAGGAGTAAACCACATCATTTAAAATTTTGGAGGTGCAGTGGGGGGTGTTGTAGGAGTTTCCATCTTAGAGGTTTTTATTCTTGTGTTCATATCTTTTTTTCCTATTTTCTAATTAAAAATAAATATTTTGGGGGGCTAGAGAGATGGCTCAGAGGTTAAGAACACTGGCTGTTCTCCCAGAGGTCCTGAGTTCAATTCCCAGCAACCACATGGTGGTTCACAACCATCTGTAATGAGATCTGGTGCCCTCTTCAGGCCTGCAGTATACATGCAGACAGAATACTGTATACATAATCAATAAATCTTCTAAAAAATAGATATTTTTCATACATTATATTCTAAATAAGGTTTTCCTCCCCCAGCTCCTCCCAGATCCTCCCCTCCTTCCCTCTCACTCAGATAGAGGTTGTGGCACTTGCCTTTAATCTCAGTACTCAGGATCTCTGTGAGTTTGAGACCAGCCTGGTCTACATAACAAGTTTCAGGACAGCCAAAGTTACATATTGGGAACCTGTCTCAAACTAAACAACCCCTCCAAAGGCACTAAAAAGTAACAGTAAAATAAGATATAAGCAAACAAACATACAGAAGAAAAGGAGCTAAAGAAAGGCACAAGAAACAGATGCAGAGCGGCACATCCATACACATAGAAAGCCATAAAAACACAAAGTTGGAAACCAATATATATGCAGAGAGCTTTAAGATGGGACAAAAACAACCCTCCAATAGTACCATTGGGTTTTGTGTTGGCCATCTACTGCTGGGCATGGAGCCTGCCCTTAAGATTGATTTGTTTGCCCAGTGGGACTCCATTGGAGAGAACTATTTTTTCCTTTGGAGTGGTTATCAATTGGAAACAGCTTCTGTGTTAGAGATGGGGGCTTGTGTCCATTTAGCCTTTCACCACTGGGACAGATGCAGTCTGGTTTAGACCTATGCAGGCCCTATGCATGCTGCCACAGTTTCTGGTTTATGTGTGTGTCAGTCCTGCTGTGTTTAGAAGGCCTTGATTCCTTAGTGTTCTTCAGTCCCCCAGGGGAGGTATTTGATGGAGACATCCCATTTAGGACTGAGTATTCCAGGGTCTCTCCCTCTCTGCACATTCTCCAGTTGTGGGTCTCTGTGTTTGCTTCCATCTGCTGTGTGATCTCTGATGATGGCTGAGCAAGACACTGATCTTTAAGTATGGCAGAATGTTGCTAGGAGTCGTTTTATTGCTACATTCCTTTTGCAGAACAGTAGAATTTGGTCTTCATGCAAGTCCATGGTCTATCTAATCTCAAGTTCTTGGCCACCTGAGCAGTGTTGGGGATGGATTCCATCTCATGGAGGAGGCCTTCAATCTAGTCAGATACTGGTTGTTTAGTTCCACAAGCTTTGTCTGCTATTATACCAGTGTATATTGCCAAAGGTCACCATTGTAGACTCAAGTGTTTGTAGCTGGGTTGGTGGTTACCTTTCTGCAGAGTTATCTTCCAGTACAAGGACTAGTCAGTAGGAATGAGGGCTCTAAGTAGGCACCAGCTCAACTTCACTATGTTCGATGAGTTATATAGATGTTTTCAGCAACAAAGCTGAAACCATCTGTTTCTCAAGAGCAAACAATAGCTTTGGCAATAGTCTGGGTTGTTTTGGGGTTTCCATGAAGCCACTGGCAACAACTTGATTAGATGTTACCCATTCTCAGAGCTTGAAGTTTCATTTAGTGACAAGAGATTTCGAGTTACAACTTTGTCTCCCCAGTTATTTGGTGATTCCATTCATGTATATGAAGATAAGATGTGTGTGTGTGTGTGTGTGTGTGTGTGTGTGTGTGTACACAGAGAGAGATGTGAAGATAAGATAAGGAGTTTACTGTATTAGTTTTCTATATGACCTCTCAAATTGCCATTAGTTTTAGCTGTCTGTTTAGTTTGGGTTTCTTTTTTTTTTTTTTTTTCAAGACAGGGTTTCTCCGTAGCTTTTTGGTTCCTGTCCTGGAACTAGCTCTTGTAGACCAGGCTGGCCTTGAACTCAGAGAGATCCGCCTGCCTCTGCCTCCCGAGTGCTGGGATCAAAGGCGTGCGCCACCACCGCCGGCTTGTTTGGGTTTCTTTAGCTGTGAAGAGACACCCACACCACGGCAACTCTTATAAAGGAAAACAGTTCATTGGGTGGCTTACAGTTCAGAGGTTCAGGTCATTATCATCATGGTTGGATATGGCAGTGTGCAGCTAGATAAGACACAGTGTTGGAGAAGGAACTGAGAAGTCTATATCTTTGATCCACAGGCAACAGGAAGTGAACTGTCTCACTGGGCATGGCTTGAGCATATATGAGACCTCAAAGCCCGCCTCCACAGTGACACACTTCCTCTAATAAGGCCATATCTACTCCAGTAAGTCACACCTTCGAGCTGTGCCACTCCCTTTCGGGGCCATCTCTTTCAAAACACCAGTCTCTCCTCCATATTCCCACCTTTACCCTGTTCTTCCCTTTTTCTTCCTGTTTGATCTCCCCGTTCCAGTTGCCTCCTTCCATCTATAACTATCTATCCTATTTTCCTTCCCATAGAGACCCATGCGTTGTCCCCCTCATTAGTCCCTTCCTTCATACTTAATCTCTCTGGGTCTTCGGATTGTAGCTTGGTTTATTTAACAGGCAATGTCCATATATAAGATAACACCTTATTTATCTTTCTGGGGGTGGGTTACTTCAGGACGATCTATTCACCTGCCAATTTCATGATTTCATGTTTATTTTTTTATTGTTGTTTTTTTTTAGCAGCTGAGAAATATTTCATTGTGTAAGTGTTCCATATTTTCTTTATCACAGTCTTCAGTCGAGGAACATCTAAGTTGTTTCTAATTTCTGGTGATTATGAATAGGGCAGCAGTGAACATGGATGAGCAAGTGTCTCTGTAGAAGGGTGTAGATACAGTCTTTTGAGATATGTCCAAGAGTGCTATAGCTGGATCTTGAGGTCCTTCTATTCCCAGCTCTTGGGGAACTGCCACACTGATTTCCATGAGGCAGTACAAGTTTGCATATGATAGTATCTTAAGGGTTTCTTAATTTGGGTATCCCAGATTTCTTCAACTATTTCTGTGATTTCAGAAGTTTTCTTGATAACTTTAAATGTGTCCTATTGCAATGCCTTTTATACATTGTTTTAAAAGAGTTTGAGGGGTTTTTTTTTTTTGAGGCAGTCTCTTATTTGAGAGGGTACCCCAGAATGTTCTCAAATTCACTATGGAGCTCAGGATGACACTGAAATTGTAATCTTCCTGATTCTACTTTCATTTTTTAAAAGATTTTTTAAGTTCTCTTTTTGGGGGGTGGGGCAGGCATAATGGTGCACATCTTTAATCACTGTACTTGGGAGGCAAAAGCAGGTAGATCTCTGGTGAGTTCAAGGCTAGCCTAGTACAGACAAAGTTACATAGTGAAACTCTGTCTTAAAAAACAACAGGGGGCTGGAGAGATGGCTCAGAGGTTAAGAGCACTGACTGTTCTTCCAGAGGTCCTGAGTTCAATTCCCAGCAACCACATGGTGGCTCACAACCATCTGTAATGAGATCTGGCGCCCTCCTCTGGCATGTGGGCATACATCGAAGCAGAATGTTGTATACATAATAAATAAATCTTAAAAAAAATGAAACAACAGGTACTAGAGAAATGGCTCAGTGGTTAAGATCACTGACTGTTCTTCCACAGGACCTGGGTTCAGTTCCCAGCACCCACATGGAAGCTTACAACTGTCTATAACTCCAGGATCCAACACCCTCACACAGACATACATACAAGCAAATTCCAATAAAATAAAATAATAAATTTTAATTTTTAAAAGTATGTATATGTGTGTCATCTGTGTATGGATGGGTACAGAGGCCTGAGGTGTTAGACCCCATGGAGCTGGTGTCACAGGCAGTTCTGAACTGCAGAGGCCTGAGGTGTCAGACCCCATGGAGCTGGTGTCACAGGCAGTTCTGAACTGCCCAGTATGGGTGCTGAGAACAGAACTTGGGTCCTTTGCAGGAGCGGTGCATGCTTTTAACTGCTGGACCATCTCTCTAGCTCCTGCCTTCTCTTTCTAAATGCTGGGATTACAGGGTCTGCCCACACACTTGTGTGCATTGTAGTTTCAGTTTTGTATACTTAGTCTACTGCTGACAGAATTTATGTCTAATCTTCTTTTTCTCCCTATAGGCATAAAATAGAGTACTTCCATTTAGACAAAAGCATTGAAGGGGATGTTTGGGGATTTTTTTGTTGTTATCTTCTTTGTTTGTTTGTTTTTGCTTTTAGAGACAGAGTTTCTCTGTGTAACCCTGGATGTCCTGGAACTCACTCTGTAGACCAACCTGGTCTCAAACTCAGAGATCCGCCTGCTTCTGCCTCCCAAGTGCTGGGATTAAAGGCGAGTGCCACCATAACCCTGCTGAACGGGGATGTTTTAATGCCCAGTGAGAAAGACATGCCTTCCCCCTGTCATATACATGTTCCTGACCTTTAGGTAGTTTTTAGCCATGAGACACACTGGACCTTTAGAACACCACTTTTCATACAGTCCAGCCTCAAGGATGGATACAGATGGTACCAAAGAGGCATTTTGTAGAAAGAATGGAAGCTGGGAGGTGATCAGATGGGTAAGATTGCGTTTCTGCAAGCATAAGCACCTGAGCTTGGATCTCAGCACACGCATCAAATGCTGAGTGTGGCTGTGCACACCGTTCACCCCAGCACTGGAGATGGAGTAGGTGAACTTTCAGTTCAGGGAGGAAACCCTGTCTCCAGGGACTAATGGCGCAGGGTGATTAAAGAGCTCATCACACTTGTCCTGCTTTGGTCTCAACATGTGCATATATGCATACACACTCATGTCAGCTGCACAACACACGAAGATAAAATGTGTACAATTATTATATAAAACAGTGAGTTTTAGGCCAGCAAGATCGCTCAATAGGTAAAGGTGTTTGCCTTGAAGCCTGTTGACTAGCAGTCAATCTCTAAGACCTACATAGTGGAAAAATAGAACCAACAGCCTCCAGGAACCCCCTGCCTTCCACATGTGCTTCCCCACCCTGGGGGGAAAAAGGTAACAAATGATGGGTTTCCCTGGGATATTTTCGTACATATACATCATGTGATTTGCTCATGTTTACTGTCATTTCCCTGTCTGGTCCTCCCATCTCCCATGCTACTGGTTCCTTTCTCCTTCCAAAATACTGCCTTTAAAAGGCTTTGAAATTAGAACCCACAGAATGTTCCTTAAACTTGCATACTCCAGGATGGCCTAGTGGGTAAAGATGCTTGGACTGAGTTCAACTCTTGGACCCGCATGATGGTGGAAGAGAACTGTCATGGCAACGGTGCACCTGCCATCACCTCCCCCCAATAAATGTCATTTTAAAAATGAAGGAAACTTGCATGCTGTACCCAGTTTTGTGAATTACCTGATGAAACAAGTACTTATAGTCCTCATAGGATTTAAGCAGCCAGAATGAGTCCAGTATGGTGGTGGGTGCCTGTAATCTCAGCAGTCAAGTGGATGAGGCAGGATGGTTACAACTTTCTGGCTGGCCTGAACTAGATCATGAAACTCTTTCCACGAGGGGAAAAGGGTCTTAATGAACTTAAAACATGAATCAGAAGAAAAGTAAGCCCAAATACAATGATGAAATTGTGGAACCTAAGATCAATTTTTGTCCTTGTTTTTTTCAGAAAGCATCTACTATATAGCTTTGGCTGTCCTCAACCTCAGTGCCATGGAGGATGAGCTTCTGATCCTCCTCTAGCTTCTCCCAGAGTTTCAGTCATGCTAGGCAAGCACCCTCTCAACTGTGCTACACCCCCAACCCTAAGTGTGCATGCTTTTATTTATTTGAGGAGGGGTCTCAGTCTTACTGTTTGCTAAGCTGCCCTGGAACTCCTGAGCTAACCTGATCTATCAGTTTCTTGATTATTTGGAATATGTATGCACATCGACATTTAATCTCTGAAAAGGAGTTCAGGGCTCTGCATCATGCCATACCTATAATACTATAGTGCCTAGAATAGAATATAAAGCTGAGGCAGGACAGTCACAAGTTCCAGGTCAGCCTATTCTACGTAGTGAGACGCAAAAACAAGGATTCACTGGGACATTGTAAACAAAATAATAATAGGCCATTGTCTCACACCTGTAATCCCAGGCCTCAGAATATGAGAGAAGAAGAGGCAGCAGTTCAGGGCCTTTTTAAATTTCTATTTATTTATCTATTTGGCTCTATAGAGAGGTTAGTGCCAACCTGACAGACATGAGACCTTATCAAAAGAAAGAAAGGGGTGGCCTGGCAGTGGTGGCACACGCCTTTAATCCCAGGACTCAGGAAGCAGAGGCAGGCAGATCTATTTGTGTTCATGGTCAGCCTGGTCTACAGAGTGAGTTCCAGGACAGCCAAGGCTACAGAGAAACACTACCTCAAAAGACTGGAAAAGAAAGAAAGAAAAAGAAGAAAAGGGGTAAAGGGAAATACAATAGGCTGTAATCCTATAGAAAAAGTAGCAGTTACAAGGATGGGGTCCACATCCCTTGTGGCCGCCAAGGACAAGGATTCTACATGGATCTCCATCCAGCAAACATACTGCGTCTGCTGAGACAGGCAGAGTGTTGTGGCCTAAGTGGGGTTGCTATGCAGATTTATTCAAGTGTGTCTGATGACACACTTAAATAACTATTCATAATATTTCTGCTCCCCACAGCCACAAAGCCACTGACGCGAGCAAGAGAGTCCTGAGGTGAACTGTCGGCCTCCTCATGATCTCGCCCTTCTTAGAGACGTACTAAAACACAACTCGGACCTAGAAACTTTTTTTTTTAATATTTATTTATTATGTATACAATATTCTGTTTGCGTGTATGTCTCCAGGCCAGAAGAGGGCACCAGACCTCATTACAGATGGTTGTGAGCCACCATGTGGTTGCTGGGAATTGAACTCAGGACCTTTGGAAGAGCAGGTGATGCTCTTAACCACTGAGCCATCTCTCCAGCCCCCCCTAGAAACTTTTTTATATTCCACCCTCTCAATCCAATAGAGAGGACTGTGGCAGAGAACAAACAGCTATGTCAAATTTTGTAATTCTACACTTTATTTAGTTGATATAGAAAATACTGAGAATCCAACTTTAAGAGATATGGAAAAAGGATATGAGAAAGGTTTAAAAGATGATAAACATCATTTAGTCTGCTAGAGTTTCAGTTAGAAGTGAGAGACTTTAAAAAATCAAAATGTTTCTTAAGAAAAATGGATACTAAAAACTACCTGACCCAGCCGGGTGGTGGTGGCACTCGGGAGTCAGAGGCAGGCAGATCTCTGAGTTCAAGGTCAGCCTGGCCTACAAGAGCTAGTTCCGGGACAAGCTCCAAAGCTACAGAGAAACCCTGTCTCGAAAACAAACAAACTAAAAAAACAACAACAATAAAAACCACCTGACCAAGTGTGGTGTCGCACACACGTTCACTTCCTGCTCTGAAGACTCCAGCCTGGTCTCCATAGTCAAGTTCCAGGCCAGCCGGGGCTGCACAATGAGACCCGACCTCAAAAACAAAACAAACTCTATCTAGGTTTTGAAGGTAAGAGCTTTTAGAGAATCAAGATGCAATACAAGGTCATAAAACAAGCAATAGGAAAAGCTTCCAGGGCAAGTGAAATGGATCAGCAGCGAAAGGAGCTTGCCACCAAACCTGCCTGCCTAAGGCACTTACAGGGTGAAAGAGCAAACCAGCTCCTCAAGTTGTCCTCTGATCCAGAGCAACACACACACACACATGAACTTAAAACAAATAAATGAAAAACTAGAAAACAGCCATAACTACATGCATATTAAGGAGGACTTTAAAGAGTTACTATAAAGCTTCACTATGTTGTGTCTCCACGGTGCTAATTAACATGGACAGCTTTTATAATAAGTTTCACATTGTTCAGCTATAACTGTTGTCTTGGAAACGAAGCTCCTTCCCTCTGCAGGTTCAGTTTAACATTACATTTGACATTTACACTTTTAAATTTATGTATATGGGTGTTTTGCTTGCATGTATATCTGTGTGCCATGTGTATGACTGGTGCCTGTGGAGGCTGGAAGGGGGTGTTGGAACCCCTGGAACTGCAGTTACAGGTGTTGGTAAGCCACATGTAGGTGCTGGAAATCACCCTGGAGGGTGTCCTTTGAAAGAGTAGGCAGTACTCCTGACCACTGAGCAAGCGCTTCAGTGCCTACATTTGACCTTTTCTGTAGCATTTGATACGTACCATGATAACGATAGATTGAAATCTTCCCTCAAATCTAAACATCATGAACTGATCATAGCTTATAAGGTGGATAGGAGGGCTAGGAGATAGCTCAGGGGATAACGCGCTTCCCCACAGATATGAGGAACAGAGTTTGAATCCCCAGAACCCAAGTGATTGATGTGTGGGTGTGGCACCCCTATGTAATTTCAGCACCCGGAAGGCGGGATCTCCAAAGCAGTCTGCCTAAGATGACCAGCTGAGAACCCTGCCTCCGTGAATAAAGTGGAGAGCAATTGAAAAAGACTCTTCATGTCGACCTCAGGCCTCCACATGCACATTCAAATACACATGCGCCAGACACGCATGCGGAAGCAAGTGGCAGGCACTGCCATCTCCTGTTTCGTTCAGCAGAAGGCCCAGCCTTCCTGGGATTCCAAAGAATGGGAGTACACTGACCTTGGCTACCTTCAAAACACATTTTTAAAATTTTCAGAACATGTCAAACAGTTTCACAGTTAAACAATATGGTCCGTTTTGGAGGTAAAATACATTGTGAAATTCGAAAGGCAGATATGTAAATGAGCCTACTGGGGCCTGGCTGTGTTGAGCCCAGGGGGGTCAGGGTAGCCTCGTTTGGAGCCGTTTTGTTAGGAATATTTTCAGATAGATCACACCCCAGAGTTCATTCTGTTCACTCCAGCTTCATTCTGTAGCAAATATTTTGGGCTTTAGTTTTGTTGTAGTTTTTATTTTGATCTTGTTTTTTGAGACAGGGTCTTACTATTACTATGTAGCTCTGGCTGGCCAGGAACTCCAGGCTGGCCTTGGACTCAAAGATCCTCCGCTTGCCTTTGCCTCTTGAGGGCTGGAATTAGTTGTGTGCGGCCACACATGACTGTGGTAAGTTGCACAAAGATACACTCAAAGCTGGACACACTACACAAGCCTAGAGTCCAAACCACTGTGGAGGCAGAAATATTACTTTAGCACAGGAGTTCAAGCCGGCATGGGCAACATGGTGAGATCCCATCTCAAAAAAAAATCAATCCACTCTGAAATCTCCTTTTGCATGGCCACACATTGATCCTTTAATATTCTATTGTCTGATTGGCTACAGTATCCCTGATAGCCAAAGCATCTTTCTCCAAACACAGGCTGGGCATGGTGGCACATGCCTTAAATTCCAGCATTTAGAAGGCAGAGGCTAGCAGATCTCTGTGAGTTCCAAGCCATCCAGGGATACCTTAAAAAGGAAGAAAAGAAGGAAGGAAAGGAAGAAGAAATAAAAGAAAGACAAACAGGAGGTGTGTCTAAATGGATTAGCTCCTTAATCTTAGCGCTCAGGAGGACAAGAGTTTGGGGCAAATGCAATCTACATAGTAAGACTTGAAGATATAAAATCTAGAAGTAGCTTAGTAGCAGAAGTGGTAGAGGCCTCTAGCATCCACAAGGCCTTGGCTCTGGTCTCCAGCACTGCCCCAAAAACCTACACAGGAATAAACCTCGGAAGTACCTAGGATGTGAATGAGCACCCCCTCAACTTCATACCAGAACGAGTGCCTCTGCTTGGATCATATGTGGCGTTTGTGTTTATGTTCTGATTCACAGTAACTTCTCCTGGATTTCCATTGAACAAACTAAATAAAAAGATAAATGGTGAAAGATCAAAAAGGATCCATAACATTTTTCACTGAGAACTACCTGACACGGGCACATACTCTTTTGTGTGTTTTCTTGAGACAGGGTCTCGCTATATATCCCTGGCTGTACTGGAACAAGCTCTGTAGACCAGGCTGGCCTCAGACTCACAGAGATCCACCTGCCTCAGCTGAACATAACGAAAACACAGCCCATTACATTCTTGGGGGCACTGCTAAATGAGTGTACATGTAAGCTATTCCATCCTCATGTTAGAAAGGAAGGTCATGTATGGGTGGGCTGGCAAAGGAAACTCAGTAGGTAACAGTGCTTGCCACTGAGCCTGACAGCCTGCACTCCATCCCTGGAACCACATAGTGAAAGGAGAGGACCATCTCCCTAAAGCTGTCTTCTGACCTATACGCGAGAACCATGACTTGTATGCATGTACGCACAGATACACACACAATGTAAAGAAAAAGAAGTTATGCACATAGCCAGACCCTGCCTCCAAACCAAACAAAATGGGTTGGAGAGATAGTTAGTTCAGTGGGTAAAGCTCTTGTCATGCCAGTATGAAGAACTGAGTTCAGATGCCCGGAACCCATGTAAAGCCTGACTGGTGGGCGGGAAACTCTATATTCCTATGGGGAGATGGGAGGGAGACACACAAGACTCTCAGGAAGCTCACAGACCAGATGTCTGGTGTATACAGCTGTGAACATCAAGACAACGGACACCTAAGGTTTTCCACAGACCTACACACACACAAACACACACACACACACACAAATAATTTTTAAAGAATTCAAGTTGATAATCTAACTTCCTAAACTAGCAACTAGAGTGGTTAAACCCAAAGCACAGAACAAAACAAAGAACTCATCCCAACACACAGCAAGCGTCACGACAGAACGAGGAAGGAAGAAAATGATAAAGTTGTGCACCAAAATGTCTGGGGCTTTTAGGTTTTGTTCTTTTAGTTTTGTTGTTGTTGCTCATTTTTTGTTGCTTTTTGTTTTTTGAGACAGTGTTTCTCTGTCTCAGCGTTTCTCTAGCCCCAGCTGTCCTAGTACTGGCTTTATAGACCAGACTGGCCTTGAACTCAGAGATCCACCTGCCTCTGCTTCCCTAGTGCTGGAATTAAAGGCATGTGCCACCATGTCCATTCATGTATTAACTTTTATTACATATTTATTTTGTTAGTGTGGGCATGTGCCATAGCACACATCTGGTGGTCTGGTCCCCCACTCCCGGGAGGTCACCATATTGATGCCGAACTTAGTGCGGACACCTGATCAGCATAGCGCACTACAGCCCAGAACTCCTGGACTCACGAGATCCTCCTGTCTCAGCCTCCCAAGTAGTCAGGCTCCGGACACATACTATGCAGAACAACTTGGGGGAGTCAATACTTTCGTTCCACCTGTGGGTTGCACGTATCTAACTCAGGTAGGTAAGTGTAACAGCAAGTGCCTTTACCACACTTGTCATCTGGCCAGCCCATTGTTTATTTTGTTCTGAATACTGTCTTGGAGATGGATCAGCAGATTAGGGAGCGCGCTACCAACCCTGACAACCTGAGTTTAATCCCAAGGTCCCACATGGTAGGAGGAACCAACTCCAGCAAGTTGTCCTCAACCTCTGCATCTGCAGAGATTCACGTCACATACACAAAGCAATGTAGTGGTGTGCACATCTTTAATCCCAGCACTCAGGAGGCAGAGGCAGGTAGAGCTCTGAATTGAAGGCCAGGCTTGCCTACAAAACCAGTTCCAGACCAGCCAGGGTGACACAGTGAGACCCTGGCTCAAAGAAACAAAACCAGCCAACCAAAAAACAGTTAAGCCAGTTGGTGGTAACACACACCTTTAGTCTCTGAGTTCAAGGACTTTTTGGCGCAGAGCTAGTTCCAGGATAGCCAAGGCTACACAAACCCTGTCTCAAAAACAAACAAACAAACAAACAAAAATGAATTGAATACTAATAAAACAAAAACAAAGGAGTATACGTCTAGCTGCATTATCACATTATATAATGTACAACATTTTTTGGCTTTTAAAATATTTCACAATACATACTATTGTATTATAGATATTTTTTCTTTTTATATAGATATTTTCATGCAACTATATAATGTACATTGAATATGTTACCCCAATAAGTCTTCCCCTTCCCTTCCCTTTAGTCCTCCTAGACAGTTTCGCTTCTACCCCATGTCCTATATATACATAATTTTATGTGTCTATATAAAACCTAGGAACTACACATGAGAAAAAAACATTTGTCACTCTGAGACTATCTTAATTTGCTTTATAAGACTACCTTTGGAGCTGGAGAGATGGCTCAGAGGTTAAGAGCACTGGTTGTTCTTCCAGAGGTCCTGAGTTCACTTCCCAGCACCCACATGGTGGCTCATAACCATCTATAATGAGATCTGGTGCCCTTTTCTGCCATGCAGGTGTACATGGAGGCAGAACACTGTATACATAATAAATAAGTAAATCTTTGAAAAAAAGACTACCTCTGGTTGCATTCATTTTTCTGTAAATGACATAACTTTTCCTTTAGAATGAATGTATGATATATACACTTTTGTGTGAGCATGTGAGTTCGAGCATGCAGTGTGCCACAGCATGCTGTGCAGTAGGAACTTGCAGCTCACCCTGCATGATCCAGAAAGCCCCATTCCTGCCTCTTTCTCTCCAAGCCCTGCCCACTCAGAATCTCCAACAAAGAAAAGGCACCAAAAAGCCCAGTTTCGAGTTCTTGGTGGCTACAAAAGCTCCTCCCCTGAAGTTGCCAGCAGCCCAAGTCCCCCTCTAAATTGTTCGGCTTTTGACCATACTTGGGCATAAACACAGCTTGTGACAGACACATCACCCCTCACCTACAACCTATATAAGATCCCTACTTTAGTTCAAGCATGTGGCCTCTCCAGCCTCCATCTCTGGGACTGAAGAACCTACCCAGGAGTTGCTTTGCTCAAAAAAAAAAAAATGTTATATTTTTTTCAATTTGGCTTGAGCTGGGCTACTGCTTTGGCAGAGAAACCTATTATCAGTGGACAGAAAACCCATTACAAGTCTGTTGAAGTCAGAGGATAACTTACAAAAGTTACTCTCTCTTTCTACCATGTGAGCCCCACATATCAAACTCAAGTTGTTTGGCAGCAAGTGCCTTAACCCATTGATACATCCCCTGGCCATTCTTCTCTATTGCTGATAAAGATTCCATTTGTGGAACTAGAGAGCTGGCTGAGCAGTTAAAAAGTACTTGCTGAGACCCACATTGGAGCACCGGACAGAAATCTCAAGGTCCTAATCAGGAGCAGGAGAGGGAGCACGAGCAAGGAACTCAGGACCGCGAGGGGTACACCCACACACTGAGACAATGGGGATGTTCTATCGGGAACTCACCAAGGCCAGCTGGCCTGGGTCTGAAAAAGCATGGGATAAAACCGGACTCACTGAACATAGCGGACAATGAGGACTACTGAGAACTCAAGAACAATGGCAATGGGTTTTTTTTAAATATTTATTTACTTATTATGTATACAATATTCTGTCTGTGTGTATGTCTAAAGGCCAGAAGAGGGCACCAGACCTCATTAGAGATGGTTGTGAGCCACCATGTGGTTGCCGGGAATTGAACTCAGGACCTTTGGAAGAGCAGGCAATGCTCTTAACCACTGAGCCATCTCTCCAGGCCCCTGGCAATGGGTTTTTGATCCTACTGCACGTACTGGCTTTGGGGGAGCCTAGGCAGTTTGGATGCTCACCTTACTAGACCTGGATGGAGGTGGGCAGTCCTTGGACTTCCCACAGGTCAGGGAACCCTGATTGCTCGAGCTGATGAGGGAGGGGGATTTGATTGGGGGAGGGGAAGGGAAATGGGAGGCGGTGGCAGGGAGGAGGCAGAAATTCTTAATAAATAAATAAATTAAAAAAAGATATAAGACGAAATAAAAAAAAATCACAAGAACAACAACAAAAAAAAAAAAGTACTTGCCACTGTAAGACTTTAAGGCAATCCTAAAGTCATTTCTGACAATTCTGAATCCTCTCAGCCTCTGTGCCATAGTGCTTCCCCTCCTCCTCTAGGAACCAAGGACCTAACAGCTACACTTGGACGTATTCAGTTCCTGAACAATTACCCATATACGTATGCTTTGGTTCGGTCCCCTGGGAAACGGGGTCAAAATGACCTCTTACCTCATCTGATCTGGCAACAGCTCTCCAGTCAATTATTGGTAACAGCCCTTTCGAATAAGCCAATCAAAATAGTTAAAAAAAACAACCCCCTTGCTTCTGTGGCCCCTTTAAAAATAGACTGTACCCGCTATTTGAGGTCCCTCGGCTTCCCAAATGCTGGGGGACCCTGTCATGACAGAATTAATAAAATCCTCATGCTTTTGCATCGGCTGTGGTGTGTGAGATGGTCTCTGGGGGTGACTCCTTCTCGGTATTTGGACGCTAGAGTCCAACATTTGGTTCCCTGACCGGGAATTGAGTCGCTCCCAGACACACTCTAGACCCAGTTGGAGGTATAAAAAAAATGAGCTCATTTTTATGTCTGTCTGTTTGTGTATTGTGTTTCTGTTTCTGTGTAATTGTGAATCAGTAAATTTGAAGGAATATTGTACTTGCGCAGGGCTAGTATTTGAAGGTGACCAGGCAGTGGGACAGACGTGTCCGGGAACACTCCCTGTCCCAGCCGTAGAGGACGCTTCACTGGCAATTTGTGAAACTAGGAGTGACCAGGTCATCTTAGTTTCTAGGGAGTGTGGCCCTTATCGCCCACTCCCTTCCAGGTTCGTATCAGTTTGTTGCCGCGCGGCTTCTGATTTTGAGTCTATGTCTGTCCTTTTGTTCTTGTGTATTTTCAGTTCTACACCAGAGTGGTGGTGAGAGCACCAGCTTCTGGTTTTGAGTTTATGTCTGTCTCTTTGTATTTTTGTTTTTGTATGTCTGTTTGTCTTTGTTAAAATCTACCTGCAGGTATTCAGAACCTGGCACCAGCCCCCTGGCCATCATCAGTTTCCCTGATTCCGAAAGCAGCCCCACTGCTGGAGGAGGTGATGGCTGCCCCTCCCCAAGCCCTTTGTCTTCTCTCTTTCCTGTACAGGCGCAAAAGAAACCCAGAATCCAGGCACCTCTGGTTCTTCCTGATATCCAGCCGAGCATGACAGACTTCTCCCTCCTCCTCCCCCGGAGGAAGCACTGTTCCTGAGGAGCCCCGCTGGTCTGGTGGGGGGGGGGGGCCTAGCCCTGAAATCTTCAGTACTCAGTGTCTATGCTGGGACAGGGGAGGGATGTCCACTAGAGAGAGTGATCTCCCAAGCATTCCCCCTTTGTTCAGTAGCAGGCCAATTACAATATTGCCTTTTTCTGCCTCTAACCCTTTCTTCTCTTATAACCCTTTCTTCTCTTGGGACTCTCAGGCCGTGACCGGGCTTATAGAATCTGTTCTGGTTATTCATCAGCCCACTTGGGATGATTGCCAGCAGCTCTTACAGGTGCTCCTAACCACAGAGGAAAAAGAATATCCCAGGAGCTGACAGCAGGCCAATCCAATCACCGGACAAGATAGAGGATGGGACTTCAATATTCCAGCTGGTAGGGAGCAGCTCCATCTTTATTGCCAGAGTCCAGTTGGCGGGTCTAAAAAAAAAGGAGGGGGGGTTGCAAAGCACCCCACTAATTTGCTAATTTGGCTAAGGTAAGAGCAATAGTACAAAGGTCGGATAGTACTCCTACAGGATTTTTAGAAAGACTATTGGAGGGGTACAGGATGTAAACCCCTTTTGATCCCATGGCAGCAGATCGCCAAGCCAATGTAGTGATGTCTTTTATAGGCCAGTCAGCATCAGACAGCAAGTTGCAGAGAATGGAGAGACTGCAGAGATGCTCCCTCCAGGACTTAGTAAAGGAAAAAATTAGACAGACAGGGATGCAACAGAAGATGACAGCTGCAGAGACTGCACACCTCAGACGGAGCAGCCCCTGAGTGGCCGAATGTGGACTTCAGTGAGGAGTGGCCCTACAGGACTTTGGGCTCGAGACACTTCCCAAAGCAGCTGCTGAGCAGAAGCAGGCCGAGCACAGCCGGCTACTGAAGCGATGCTCTGCCCACCTGAGAGGCCTACGCAGCAACCACAGTGACAGTACTGAAATCACACCCCCCCCCCTTACTTATGCTGTGCACCCAGGTGTCCGATTCTGGGGTGTACGGGGGGGGGGGAGGAGTTCCCCCTCGCTTTGTCTAAAGCATTTGACTATGGACACAAGGATGGCTGATTATTACTAAGTGTCCCACGCTTTTATTAGAAAAAGACCTGTTGGAGACTTTGACTTCCCCTACTGTTCTCCAGGGCTGTAAAGAATAGCAGGCTGCTCTCTGCCTCTGCCATGCCCACCTCCCTGAGGGAGGCTCTGCAGCCACTGCCGGCTGAATCCTCCCAGCTGCCTTGGTCACAGCCCAAGCCTGGGGACTCTGCTTACCGCCACCTGCCCCGGCAGGCAGCAACTGACAGAAACGAGGAGGGGCTGGGAGAGCCCAATTCCAAACAGCCTTCCCGAGCTGCTTGCAAGTTTCAGAGAACAACTGACCCCAGCTCCCAGACCGCAACTGTGGGAAGCTTGGGGTACTGCAATGCCCAAGCAGAGCCGGTTTTGGTGAAGCGTGCTGGTAAGATTTGCTGAAGAAGACAGGGCAGCAATGGTGAATGACCTGAGCAGCCTACTTAAAGGGACATCGGCCGAAAGGCAGAGAAGCTTTTTCTTACCAGTACTAAGAAGATCAAAGAAGAAATTTTCTCGAGGTTTGGCCTGCTCAAGGTAATCGAGGTTGATGGTAAAACTGCCTTGTTACTCAGAAAAGTCAGGGCATAGGTAAGACTGGGGAAAATTACATTGTGCATACAGACCCCAGAGTTTAGGACAGGTAAAAAGAATAAATAAAGACCCTTACCAAATTAGCCTTTGGAATCTGGCACTAGAGACTGGGTACAGCTCCTTCCCATAGCCCTGTTCTGTGTACGAAACACCCCGTCTCAGCTTGGACTAACCCCCTATGAGATCCAATATGGGGGACCCCCCTCTTAGTTTCCTAAGGCCCCTCATGACCCATTTGCTCACAAACCCCATCTGCAGGCGCGGTTGAAGGCTCTCCAGATCTCCGAGCCCAGGCATAGAGACCCCGAGCCACCCTGACACCTGGAAATCTCGCATTCATTCCAGAATTGACACCTGGGGTATATCCGGAGGGACATGAGAAAAGCTGCAGCACCCCACAGCCAGAACAGCAGCTGCCCGCTCATACCTGCAATCCATGCCTCCTCAAGCCCTTGCTTTGATACCCCTGCCCTCACCCCTGATTTCTGTCAACTAGTGGCAGAGCTAGCCTCCTGGGATATCCGAGCTACATATCCCCGACAGCTGCCCCTGGAGGCTGGCAAAAGATTTTCCCCTGGAGGAAATATTTGGACACGGGGGTTCAGACATCTCCCCCACTTGTCTCCCAGGGGCTTCTCGCGGGACTGTCTCCATGGGTGTCGGGAAGGACTTGGGACATAAAATGGTATTTATCTGACCAGAGCCTACTGCTGCAGGCCAGACTAGACCCTCCCTAAAGGGGCCCTAGCTATCCCTGCTGCTGCCCCCTGGACTAAGCTACTCTCCCTGCTTCTCTGCTGGCACCTCCCAACACCAGCCCGGGCACCCGGAAATCTCACACCCGTTCCAGGTTGGCGATTCTGTGTACATGCGGAGACACCAGTCCCAGAACCTTGGACCTCACTGGAAGGGACCCTACACCTACTGCCCTCAAAGTGGACGGTATTGCAGCCTGGATGCATGCGTCTCACGTCAGGCCTGCACTTTCACAGGACGACCCAGGACCATCCAAATGAAAGCTTCAGTGTACCCAAAGTCCTCTCAAGGAGGCCTGATTCTGCCAGGCTTGCTGATCTTTGCCCTGATGTTTATACCTCAGGACTTAACCTGGACCCTGACTAACTTTGAGACTGGGCAAGCCTTAAGGCCAGCCACTGGAGTTCATCCCCTGAATACCTGGTTCCCCCAGCTAACTTTTGACCTATGTTTAGCAAATTACTCTTGGGAGGATACTGAGCAAACCCCCAGAAACTTTCATCCTGTATACAAATATTCTGAATGATATATTTGTCTGGGGGGGAAAGCAAACTCTGCAGTATGGGGGGGGGGCTTAAAGTATTTTATTGTGCTGCCTGAAAATGTAAAAAGTCATAATCACTTTCACTGAGGAAAAAAAAAGAGCTAACCGGTTAACAGGCAATATTTGGGGTTTATGGTTGTATGATCAAAAAAAAAAAAGACATAGGGATTCTGTTCACCCTGTGAGTTGTTGTAACACCTCCAATCACCATAGTACTAGGGCCCAACCCAATGTTACCTGACCAGGGCCAGCTAGCCCCTGCTGAGATAGCCCCCCTTTCCAGGGCCCCGGGCTCCACTCCTAGTCCTAAAAACCCTTCTACAACTCCTGCTTCACTGCTGGCAAGCTCTAATACAGGCCAGCGACTGTTTAATCTGTTAATGGGAGTCTTTTCCTTGCTAAATAGTACTGACCCCAGCTTGACACAATCTTGTTGGCTATGCTTGACAGCAGGACCTCCCTATTATGAGGAAATAGCCTCATCTAACAGTTTCAAAGTCCCAGGACAACAGGACCTGGTGCCTTCTATTGATCTATGGTGGGCCTACAACACTGGTTTGTTAATCTCTGTGTACAGACCCAATTGGTCCTCCAAATTTACTAATATCTCAAGATTGAGATATTTGACCAAATAAGAGGAGGGAATGTAAGACTTTAAGACAATCCTAAAGTCATTTCTGACAATTCTGAATCCTCTCAGCCTCTGTGCCATAGTGCTTCCCCTCCTCCCCTGGGAACCAAGGACCTAACAGCTACACTCGCACGTACTCAGTTCCTGAACAATTACCCATATACGTATGCTTTGGTTCGGTCCCCTGGGAAACGGGGTCAAAATGACCTCTTACCTCATCTGATCTGGCAACAGCTCTCCAGTCAATTATTGGTAACAGCCCTTTCGAATAAGCCAATCAAAATAGTTAAAAAAAACAACCCCCTTGCTTCTGTGGCCCCTTTAAAAATAGACTGTACCCGCTATTTGAGGTCCCTCGGCTTCCCAAATGCTGGGGGACCCTGTCATGACAGAATTAATAAAATCCTCATGCTTTTGCATCGGCTGTGGTGTGTGAGATGGTCTCTGGGGGTGACTCCTTCTCGGTGTTTGGACGCTAGAGTCCAACACCACTAAACTGATAACCTGAGTTTAATACCTGGAGCCTACATGTATGTGTATGTCAATGGTTCATACCTCCATCATCTCCCAACAAAAATATATGTACAAAAAAGATTGTATTTTGTACATATAGCATATTTTGTCCATCCTTGTTGTTGGACACTTAGATTGGTTCTAAAACACAGCTTCTATGAATGATGCTTCAATAAGCACTGATGGACAAGTATCATGAGGAATTGTTTTTAATTAATAATTTTTGTTCTTTGATGCATACCACATGAAGACCTGGTGCCTGTGGAGACCAGCCTAGGCTATATTGTGAGAGCATGTCTCATAACCCCCAAGACAAAAGTATATAATAAAATATTAAAATTATATGTATTTAATAATATAAAAAGCTGGGGACATGGCTCAGTGGTACAGCATTCGCCCATCTACCACACACACACACACACACACACACACACACACAGAGGAAAATGTAAAGAAATCCAATCTATAGTTTATTAAGTTATCCAAATAAGAGGAATCCACATGTTGGACTCAATGTTTGGAAGAAACGGATCATCTCATGAACTGGTAGATTTATCAATAGAACTGTGATTTAGAGATTTGGACAGTCTTGTATTATATTTGTTAAACTGCAAGTAGTGGCGGGCACTCCTACAATTCCAAGACTTGCAAGGTAGAGGCAAGGTGTTCAAGGTCATCCTCAGTTACAAGTCAGGTTGGAGAACAGCCTGTGCAGCACGTCTCAACATCACCAAATAAAAACCATTGATTACCATTTTTCAGCATTGTCCGCCCCCTCCCCCCATGCCCACTCCACTCTGGTCCTTTCACCAGCCACATCGATCCCTGAGCTCGGTCCCATGTGAATCCCCTGCCCACAGGCTGAAAGCAAAACAGGAAATAGCATCGCGTTTGCCTGCTTTTTTTCTGTCAGTCGCCACGAGTGACTCAGAGTCTATGGTTCCGGACTGTGAGGTCCGCACGGGTAGTAAGGAATTCCGTTGACAAGGACGTAAGTGACAGGCCGGGTCTGCAGGAGCCTGCGCGCGGTGCGACAGCGGGGAGCGGGGAGCGTCGTAAAACTGCCGTGACGTCGTGTCTTTGCCGCACGACAGCTATTGTTTTGTTCACGTTACAGCCTCCAAACCTTTATAATTTTCGTTCTTCTTTGTAAACCACAAGAAAAAGATATTTCCGCCGTTGGATACGTTAAAGAGCGTCCCCGAGTGTCCTCCTGCCTCTTGGACCTGGCAGCTGCCGCGTACACGGGTGAGCGCTGGGAGAGATTAGGCTCTCGAGTGGGGGATGTGGCTGTCTCTGCTGAGCCCCGGATTCCACGCCAGCTTTGGGGGGAAAAAAATCTATAAATATATATTGCCTGTAGGTATTTTTATTTATAGTTATTATATGTACATATATGTGCTTAAGTGGTTCAAGAGGACCTTTCTGTTTTTAAACAAATGAACATTTTTGTTAATTTTTACTACACTTTAAATCGAACCCAATACATGCAAAATACTAAGAAATATAGACAATAAAAAGTAAGTAATGAGCCGCGCAGTAGTGGCGCACGCCTTTAATCCCAGCACTCGGGAGGCAGAGGCAGGCGGATCTCTGTGAGTTCGAGGCCAGCCTGGTCTACAAGAGCTAGTTCCAGGACAGGAACCAAAAGCTACCGAGAAACCCTGTCTCGAAAAAAAATCAAAAAAAAAAAAAGTAAGTAATGAGGGGGCTGGAGAGATGGTTGTTGTGTAAGAGAGCTCGCTGCTCTTCCAGACGGCAGTTTCCAACACTGGCAAGAAGACTCACAACCTCCTGAATCTGTCCTCGGGATCCCACACCCTCTTTCTAGCCCCTGAAGGTACCTGCATATATGTGGTTTACACACACACACGAATACATTTTTAAATATTAATTAATGGTACCCCCTTGTTTTGTTTAATTTTGTTTTTTTGAGACAGGGTTTCTCTATGTAGCCTTGGATGTCCTGGAACTCACTTTGTAAACTCCTCAAACTCCCAGAGATCCATCTGCCTTTACCTCCCAAGTGCTGGGGTTAAAAGTGTGTGCCACCACCGCCTAGCTGATAACACTATTTTTTTTAATAAATTTTAAGATTCATAACTGAATTTCATACACGAATACTAGCCATACTTCAGGTCTCAGTGATTTATGTATTTGGTTGGTTTTTTGTTTTGTTTTGTTGGTGGTGGTGGTTTAATTTTTGTTGTTTGCTGTTGTTTTGTTGGTAGTGTTTTGTTTTTGTTTTTCAAGACAGTGTTTCTCTGTGTAGCCCTGGCTTTCCTGGAACTTGCTCTGTAGTCCAGGCTGGCATCAAATCTGGAGATCACCTGCCTTTCCTCTCAAGTGCTGTGATTAAAGGCACACGCCACCACCACCCAGCTAGTTATCCTATTTTCATTTTTCAGTTGTGTGTGTGAGGGTCACAGGACAACTTGCAGGAGCTGAGTCTCTCCTACCATGTAGATCCAGTGTATCAAGCTCAGCCCATCAGGCTTGGCTTTATCAGCTGAGCTGGCCCATCTCTTTGGCACTATTTAGTGTTTGTTTCGTTTTTACTCTTTTCCATTTTTTAGTCTTTTTGAGACAACATCTCACTATATAGCATTGGCTGTCCTGGAACTTGCTATGTGGATGAGACTGGCCTTGAACTCACAGAGACCTGCCTACCTCTGCCTTCTGAGTGCTTGGATTAAAGGCTTGCACCACCGCATATGGCCCTATTTATTCTTTTACAATTTCATACGTAATATATATCTAAGGAGTGCCCTTTTTCTTTTTAGGGTGCTGAGAATTAATTGATCCTGGGGTTTCACACTTGGCAGACAAGTGTTCTACCACTGTCTTTGTTTCTTAATTTTAAGAAAGGATTTCTGTTTGTTTGTTTGTTTGTTTGGTTTGTTTTGTTTTTTGACACAGGGTTTCTCTGTAACAGCCCTAGCTGTCCTGAAACTAGCTCTTGTAGACCAGGCTGGCCTCAAACTCAGGCCTCTGCCTCTCAAGTGCTGGGATTAAAACCGTATGTCATCACTGCCCAGCTCTTGAGAAAGAAGAAGCGGAGGAAGAATCTATTTTTCAGCATGTAACTGACAGGAAGATTAAGTGTTCCAGTAATGTAATAAGAGGATCAACAGTGGTTGACACTGGAAAGCTCACCACACAAATTGCTTATGGTAATTCCCAGGATTGGCCAGTGTTTTATATTTGTAAACAGATACAATCACTTTAGGTGGATTTGTTGTTCCTCTTACCACCCAAATCATGGTTCTCATTCCCTGAAAAAGACACCTAGTGCAAGCATTCCTGTAGGACCCCTTCAGTATGCCCACACATCTGGAAATGGGGTCACTCCATAGGTAACTGCCCAAACCTCCTTCCTACAGGGGAGTCTTTGAAGAGGCCAGGGTCTGAGTGACATTTTTATTTACCTAAAAGTCTTCCTAATAAGGTAGCTGACATAGTGCAGCATTTGGTGGGGGGGGGGGGGGGGAGAATATGTGTGTTACTGAGGATTGAACCTAGGGTTTCACATTCTGGGCATGTTTGTCCTTTAAAAAGTTTTTTACATTATTTATTGTGGTTATCACGTTATTTTTACATTTATTTACTTGTGTGAAATTGAGTAGATGTGGAGGTCACAGAACAGCCTAGTAACATGCTTGTGCAAGTGTGAAGACCTGAATTCAGATTCCTGACACCCACATAAAAACACTGGGCATGGTAGCACACGCATGGAATCCCAGCACTAAGGAGGTGGAAAATGGGAATCTCTGGTGCTTGATTGCCAGCTAGTGTAGCCAGTCAGCTCCAGGTTATATGAGAAACCCAGTCTCAAAAAAAAAAAAAAAAAAAGAAAAGAAAAAAAATTAAGTGGACAGCCAGGTGGTAGTACACGTCTTTAATCCCAGCACTTGGGAGACAGAGGCAGGTGTTATCTCTGAGTTCGACCGGGTGTACAGAGTGAGTTCCAGGACAGCCAAGGCTACAGAGAGAAACTCTGTCTGGGGCAGGGGAAGTGGGTATTGGGCATGGTGGTACACGCCTTTAATTCTAGCACTTGGGAGGCAAAGGCAGGTGGACCTCTGTGAGTTTGAGGACAGCAAGGTATACGGAGAGAAACTCTGTCTGGAGTGATGGGAATGGGTATTGCGCATGGTAGTACACACCTTTAATTCTAGCACTTGGGAGGCAGAGGCAGGTGAATCTCTGAGTTTGACGACAGCCAGGTATACAGAATGAGTTCCAGGACAGCCAAGGCTACTGAGAGAAAGTCTGTCTAGGGCAGGGGGAGTGGGTATTGGGCATGGTGGTACACATCTTTAATTCTAGCGCTTGGAAGCAAAGGCAGGTGGACCTCTGTGAGTTTGAGGCCAGCCTGGTCAACAGATTTCCAGGGTAGTACAGGACCTGTCTCAAAAAATTAAATAAAAAAGATGGAGAAGCTCCTGAGAAATACCCAGCATCGACTACACATACACATGCTTCTGCCTGGTTAGATCAAGCCCACTAAGATATTTTTCCCATTGATAATTCACCTTAGGGTGCTAGAGAGATAGCTCCATTAGAGTGAGATAGAACATTAGATGTGTAACTCTGAGGGCCAGAGTTCAGATCCCAGCATATAAGTAATCAGGGTATTGTGCAGACAGCCTAACTCCAGCTCTGGGAGTAGTCTTTGTCTTTCTCACGCTTACACGTGTACACATACACACAAACATTAAAGACATAGACTGGGCTGGTGAGATGACTCATTCGGTAAACATACTTGCTGTGTAGATATGACAGCCTGCGTTCAGTTCCTGGATGCCATGGTAGAAGGAGAGAATGGATTCCTGAAAGTTTTCCTCTGACCTCCACACAAGTGCCAGGGGAAGCACATGCCCATCTTCTCAACACACACATTCCACTTTGCTCAGGTCTCCATTTCAGGCTTTCATGACATTTGCAAAGACTCTGAGGATTTGTCATATCCTGTTATCTAGAAACAGCAGAGATTGTGTGAGCCGTCCAGAGAAGGTGATCATGAGAGAGGGATTAGGAAGGTGGAGAAATGCAGTGGAGATCGTGAAGTCAGATGTCCGTGGTAAAGCATTCACAGCGCACCAGCTGATTAGTGGGCTACTCTAGACCTCAGCTGGCTCTACAGTCATCTAAGCGTGCTCAACTCTAACACGCCCCTTTGCTGGGTAGTGTGCAGAGAGGTGGCGCACCACTGGAAACACACTTCTTTGAATTTGTGGCATTTTCTTTATTTGTTCAGAAGACACCCAAAGGGGATGCTTTGCTCCATCTGGGACTCGCAGCTTGAGGGTGGCTTCCCCAGGCAATGTCTGCTGCATATTTTGAGCATGCGATTTGCTGATATTCTGCTATATATCTGATGTTTCCTTCTATCTGCTCTATGTAATTCTATGTTTGCTTTTGTTTGTTATGTACTTAATAAACTCATTCCAAAGCAAGAATAGAGCTTTTGTAGATCACACTGGCTGGACAGAACAGCATGCTGCGAGTGAGAACTTCATCTCTCTGAGCTGATGCTTCTGTACATGTAAAGTGAGACCATTAGTCTTCCTGGTGGGCTACATGGCTTACAGATTCTTTTCCTGGCATCAGATGAGTTAGAGCTGCTCTGCTATCTGGCAGTAATGTGTTTATCCAGTCATGATGTGGGAGAGTCTTCTGTTTTGTGTTGGTTTCATTGGTTAATAAAGAAACTGCCTTGGCCCTTTAATAGGACAAAAAATTAGGTAGGCGGAGTAGACAGAACAGAATGCTGGGAGAAAGAAGCCAAGTCAGGCAGTCGCCATGATTCTCCCACTCCAGACAGACGCAGGTTAATATCTTCCTGGTAAGCCACCTTATGGTGTTACACAGATTATTAAAAATGGGTTAATCGAGATGTGAGAATTAGCCAATAAGAGGCTGAAACTAATGGGCCAGACAGTATTTAAAAGAATACAGTTTCCATGTAATTATTTCAGATGTAAAGCTAGCTGGGGACTTGATTGGGGGAGGGAAATGGGAGGCGGTGGCGGGGAAGAGACAGAAATCTTTAATAAATAAATAAATTTTTAAAAAAAAGCTAGCTGGGTGACGGGATGCAGCCCACCGCTCCTCCTACAACAGAGTGGAGCTCCAACGTGTTAAACTGGATCCATATAAAACCTGAGAGAACTTAACGCATCTTTTTGCTGTTTGTGGGTGGCGTGCAGCAGAGAAAATTTCCTCACACTGCAGCCTTAAAAAAAAAAAAAAAAAAAAAAAAAAGCCGCACAGGGTTTTAAAACGCAGCAGCTTCCTGGGCCCTGCCGCTGGTGCAAACTCCGGCTGTGGTGCATTTGTGGGCCTGGGTGTTTGTGTTCCCCCTCGGGATCGGGAATAAAGTACTCTGAGACCGTGCCCCCCCCCCCCCCCCCCCCCCCCCCCCCCCCCCCCCCCCCGCAGACTTTGGGATCAGGCTTAAGCTGGCCGGAGAGCAAATTGGAGAGAGGTGGAGCCAACATCCAGAGCAGCCCGCTGCTCTGCAGCTCAGAGGCAGGACTGATTCAGTCACAAGCCTCCAGCTCCGCTCGCCGTGCTGAACTGTGCTGACCTCAGGCAGGATAATTACCATAACAACAGCGCAGTTGAGGTTTAGACTGGCAGTAAACAGGCAGTACCATATTACCCCTACATGGTGCGATTTAAGTTTTTAAAAAATTCTTAACATTTTAAGAAATGCTCCTGGATAGTGAAAAAATTACAGAGTCACAATAGGACAGATTCAGACATAAAAGACCTCTATGGGTCACAATGTTGGATGAGTGTACGTAGGCTTGGGAGAGAGAAGAAAAATATAGAAAATAAAATTAATGTTTAAAAAAGGGTAAAGTCTTTAAAGAGACAGAGTACAGATAGTTATAGATTAAAAAAATAAAGAAAAATAAGCCACGTAAAAATGGAAAATTCACAGAGAGTCTGGATTATGTACATTGTGTTTTCTTTAGAATTTTTGACGTGAAGGAGCTAAGTACAGAGAGACGTTTCATTACATGGGCTGCCAAGCTAAACCAGAACGGATATAAGGGTATTATGATTTCAGAATTTGGGTCTAAGGATATGATGCTTTGGAAAGGAGTTTCTAATTTTGTTTTCACAGAGGATGAGACTCTGTGGATTGCTTCTATCCCAATATGGTATGATAGACCGCGCCCTCCTGAAAGGTTGCTGTAAACACCCTCAAAAAATTACTTCATTCAACTGCCGACTGAGATGAACCTCGCACACAGGTTGCACCATAAAAGACCTAATTAACAGCGCCCCCATACAGCAGAAAGCAGTTTGGAGAGAAAAAACTGCGGCCATGTTCCAAAATATTGTTTATAAATGTTCTTTTCCATTTAAAGGGGGATATGATATAGATGTGAATAATTTGCATTCATATGGATTTTAAGGTCAATTTTGTTATATGTATATACATATTTCTAATCTTGATTAAGGTATTGTGATTGTGTAGTTCATTTAAAAATGTAATGTATATAGGTTGTTAATGGATAGTCATCTATAATAGTCAAGTTTTGTAGTCATGCTAGACTTTCTAGATGTACATAGATATATTTCAGATAGGCATTCTTCATATCTTTCAAAGACTACAGAATATGGCATTTAATGTTTTAATAACTTAGGACTTTTCATGACAATGAGACACTCTGCTCCTGGCAGCGCCAATTTACTTCAAGAGGAAGATGGGCATCAAAGAGGATCTTATGGGGTTGGTTAGCCATTTGGGCAAGAAATTGCTCTTGCCTGGACTGATGCATAAATTGGACACAGAGAACCCTCAGAGAGAGGACTGCTGAACTTGCCTAAAGGTGAGATGGTCTTTCAGGGTACTGATTCATGAAAGAGTCTGCAAGACATTCTGCAGAACACAGCAGATAATGACTGACTGTCTTTAAAATTTCCTGCTTCATGAAAAAGTCTGCTGGATACTATGGGCCTGAAGGCCAAAGATGGATGCCCCAACGGTACAGAGGAACTTTGGGTGACTGTACAGACAGCGAGATGTCTCTGTCATTTCTAGAGTTTTGGACTTCTTGTTTGCTTAGGTAATATTATATCCTTCTGGAGTCTTTGATGGAGTTGACGAATGGTTAGTTATAGTTTTCCTTAGGTTTGATAAAAGATATTATAGATATAAATATTGTACTAATTCTTGCTTGATAACTGTTTTGTTATATGTAATCTTACTATGTTAAAGTAAAAGCCTTTCTTTTTTGTTTAAACAAAAAAAGGGGAAATGATGGGGGAGAGTCTTTTGTTTTGGTTAATAAAGAAACTGCCTTGGCCCTTTAATAGGACAAAAAATTAGGTAAGCGGAGTAGACAGAACAGAATGCTGGGAGAAAGAAGCTGAGTCAGGCAGTCGTCATGATTCTCCCACTCCAGACAGATGCAGGTTACCATCTTTCCTGGTAAGCCACCTTGTGGTGTTACACAGATTATTAGAAATGGGTTAATCGAGATGTGAGAATTAGCCATTAAGAGGCTGAAACTAATGGGCCAGGTAGTATTTAAAAGAATACAGTTTCCATGTAATTATTTCGGGTGTAAAGCTAGCTGGGTGGTGGGACGCAGCCCCGCCGCTCCTACTACAACACAGTCAGGCATGGTGGGGCCTGCTTATAATCTCAGCACTTGAGAGTCAAGTGGATCAGGAGGTTAAGGCCAACCTAGGCTATGTAAAACCCTGTCTCAAAAAGATGAAAACAAATAGGGCCAGCAAGACAGCTCAGTGGGTAAAGGCACTTGCAGCCAAACCTGATGACCTGAGTTCAATGCCTGAGACACACATGGCAGGAGGAGAGAACAGAGTCTCCCAAGCTATCTTTTCCATGTGTGTGGTATAACATTTCTACAATTCTATACATACAATAAGTAAATGTGAAAGTATTTTCCTTTTTAAATTATTTTTGATTTATTTGTGTGAATATTTTCTTACATGTATGTTTGTATCTTGTACATCCTGGAACTGGAGTTATGGATGGCTGTCAGCCACCATTTGAACCTGGGTCTTCTGCAGGAACAAGTGCTTGTAACAGTGAGCCATCTCTACAGCCCTAAAAGTATTTTTTGAAATAGTGTATGCATCTAATTTTTCTCAAGTGTATAGGATTTTGTGTATCTGACACTAGGATCAATGAACTGAAGAACGTGGAGAAAGATAGGAATTTTTGGTTCTTACACCTTCTCTTTCTTCCAGGTACTCTTCTTCCTGTTGACCCAGTCTGCCTTGAGGAAAAAAAGGGCAGAGAATATGGTAGTCCACCACCTGAGAGATTTTTATCAGGTATGCAGACTGCCTCACAAAATGCCGAATGTGCTGCACCAGGTCAAGTGTTTCCATCCAGGTAGACGTGACTCTGCAGACTTCACAGAGCCAGCAATCAAGGCTGGAACCCCAGTTGTACTTCCCCTGGGTTAGCCCCACACTTACTGGTGCAGTGTTATCTGAAATTCCACTCAGGATCTTAATAACTTCTGATTAATGTTGATACTCATGGTGACACTGGTTTGTTTGTTATTTTGCCAAGTATTCTGAAGGAATTTTAAGAGGGAAGAGCATACCTTTCTGTCTGCGTGTGTGGGGGAGAGTAAAGCTCTTAGTACAGCACTTGCTTAACACCAGCTCCAGGAGACCCGATGTGCTCCTCTAGGCTCCATGCACACCTGCACACATGTGCACACAAAAGCACACATATGCCTAAGTAAAAGTAAAATTAAAAAAAAGAAATTGAAAATCATCCTCTTAGGTAGAGACAGCGGGATCAAGAGTTCAAGGTCATCATCAGCTACAGAGCAAGTTAGAGACCAGTTTGGGGGATACGTAAGACTTTTTCTAGAAAATGCTGGGGCCGGTGAGATAGCTCAGCAAGTTAAGACATTTGCTGGAAACCCTGAAGACTTAAGTTCCCATGAACCCACATGACAGAAGGAAAGAACTAAAGCCTGCAATTTGTCCTCTGACCTCCAGATATGTGCTATGGTGGGTGGACCCTGCCCCCCTCAATAAAATAAGTTCTTTTTTGTTTGCTTGTCTTAAATTCCGTGTATATTTTGCCTGTATGTATATCTGTACCACGTGCATGTCTGGTACCTACAGAGGTCAGAAGAGGGCATCAGAACCCCTGGAACTGGAGTTAGGAGACTCCAGTTATGATGGTTATGAGCCCCCATGTTGATGCTGGAATGGGGACTCAGGTCGTTTGCAAGACCAACAAGTTCTCTTAGCCACTGATCCATCTCTAACCCCAAGAAATAAGTCCTCCCCCATCTCTGGGTTTGTTGTTGTTTTTCAAGACAGGGTTTCTTTTGTGTAACCTTGGCTGTCCTAGAACTAGCTCTGTTGATCAGGCTGGCCTTGAACTCACAGAAATCCACCTGCTGAAACAAGTTCTCTTTTGTAAAAAAATTCCTGAAACTGGAGATGACTCAGTGGGTAAAGCTCTTGCTGTGCAAGTATGAGGACCAGAGTTCAAATCCCTAGCTCCCATGAACATGCCAGATGGGTGTGGTAGCATTTCATTTCAGTAACTTGTAATTTCTGTCCTCTGGAGGCAGAGCCAGGATCTCTTAAGTGAGCCTGCTAGTTAGACTAGCTGACTAAGTGAGCAGTGGTTTCAATAAAAGACCCTGCCTCAGTATGTTAGTTTGAGAGTCATTGAGGAAGATGCCCAATATTGACTTTTTGCCTCTAATACACATGTACTCACGTATGTGAATACCTATACACACATGGATACACTTTACACACACAAAAAGTATAATTTTTTCTTTTTCTTTTTTTTTTTTCTATGCTTGGAATTGAACCTAGGGCCTTGAATATTCTCAACAAGCAATCTACCACTAAACTGTATCTCCCAACCCAAAGACTGCTCATCAAACCTGTTTACCAAGTGTTAGGGAATAGAGAGACGGGATGTTTGTTTAGTTGTGAGAAGGGTCGCTAAAGCCATACATCCATAGAAAATGGACAGTGACCGTGGACAGGGAGATCTCCCAGACCCCCAGCCCCTGAAGCAGACAATGAAGTCCTTAGGTCTCTAACAAGAGTTGGGTCTTGTGTCTTAATCTATAATGAACATTGGTTACATGTACTCAGGCTGGCATGTATGTGATTTAGGACTCGGTGACCTTTGATGATGTGGCTGTGGACTTCACCCAAGAGGAGTGGGCTATAATGGATCAAACTCAGAGAGACCTCTACAGAGAGGTGATGCTGGAGAACTACCAGAACCTGACCTCAGCAGGTAAGACTGCCAGCGACCCTCCTGGCCTCTTAGGGATCAGCGGTCTCCATCTGAATACACTAGGAATAGAGACACATTGGAGGAAAGGGTTTTTCCAGACAGGGTTACTCTGTGCAGCCTGGCTGTCCTGGAACTTTCTTGTAGACCAGGCTGACTCAGAGAGTAAAGGTGTTTGCCTCCCCTGCCCAGCTCAATTTTAATCATGATATTTTTGTTTATTTTTGGTTTTGGTTCTTTTTAGATTTTTAATTTCATGTGTATGGGTGTTTTCTTTTTATGTATATATGTTCAGAATTCATGAGAGGGTGGTAGATCCCCATAAAGTTGGGTTAAAAATGGTGTGAGCCATTGCTGGGTTCAGTTCTAAGAAACCAGGTCCTCTGGAAGACGAGCCAGTGCTGTTAACTGCTAAGCCAGCTCTCCAGCCTCTCAATAGTGTTTTGAGTTTCAACAGTAAAACTAGTATGAACTTCTATTTTTCTTCCCAATTTTATAGATTGAAGATTTTTCCTGAAAGCTGAGTATAGGGGTTAGGGGTGTGGCTCAGTTGCTAGAATATCTGCCTGGCATGCATGAAGTCCTGGGTTAATCCCTTACCACATAAACTGGATATGATAACATGGATCTGTAATCCCATTACTGGGGTGAAGACAGGAATCTCAGCTATGTAGCCTGGCTAAGCTATATGGATTCGTTTCTTGGGTTTTTTTTGGTTGTTTAGTTTTGTTTGGTTTTATGATTTTTGGTTTGCTTTTGTCTTGTTTTTTTTTTTTTTGTTTTTTGAGACAGTGTTTCTCTGTGTTCTCCCGGAACTCACTTTGTAGACTTGAACTCACATGTGCTGGAATTAAAGGTCTGTGCTACCACCGTCTGGCTGCTACATGAATTTTTATATTTCCCTCCCCCGTTAAAAAAACCAAACAAAAGTCAGGTATGGCGGGTTCCTTCTGTAACCCCAGCGCTCGAGAGGTTAAAGCAGGAATATCACCTAGAGTTTGAGGTCAACCTAGGCTACTTGGGTTCAAGGCCAGTGTGGGCTATATAACAAAACCCCATCTCAGAATAAATAAATAAGTAGAAAAGAAATGAAAGGGGGAGGGGAAATCTTTTTTCAGGTTTATTTTTATTTAAATGTATAAAAATACATTTTAAATGTATTTAAATATATAAAAATATATCATGCATGCATACGGCAAAATGTTGTTTTTCTCTTTTTACTTTTTAGACTCTGGGGTCCTAAATAAATCACACACAGAGGCTTATTATTACCTATAAATGCCTGGTTTTAACTTGGCTTCTTTCTCTCTCTCTCTCTCTCTCTCCCTCCCTCCCTCCCTCCCTCTTTCTTTCTTTCTTTCTTTCTTTCTTTTTTCGGATTTTCGAGACAGTGTTTCTCTGTAGCTTTGGAACCTGTCCTGGAACTAGGTCTGGTCTACTAGACCTGGCCTTGAACTCACAGAGATCTGCTTGCCTCCACCACCCAGGCCACTTTTGCTTCTAACCAGCTTTTCTTTTCTTTTCTTTTTTTTTTTTCTTTTTCCGAGACAGGGTTTCTCTGTGGTTTTGGAGCCTGTCCTGGAACTAGCTCTTATAGACCAGGCTGGTCTCGAACTCACAGAGATCTACCTGCCTCTGCCTCCCGAGTGCTGGGATTAAAGGTGTGCGCCACCACCGCCCGGCTTCTAACCAGCTTTTCTTTACTGAAAGTATCCTGTCTATCTTTTCCTCTAGCTTTTAATTTTCTCTATTTCTGTATAACCTTTCTTTATTACTCTGTTGCTGGTTGTGAAGCTGAGTGGCTGGCCCCTTCTTTTCCTTGATCTCTCTTCTTTTTTTTTTTTTTAAGATTTATTTATTAATTATGTATACAATATTCTGTCTACTTGTATGCCTGCAGGCCAGAAGAGGGCACCAGACCCCACTACAGATGGTTGTGAGCCACCATGTGGTTGCTGGGAATTGAACTCAGGACCTTTGGAAGAGCAGTCAGTGCTCTCAACCTCTGATCTCTCTTCTTTTTTTTTTTTTCTTTTTTTTTTAAATATTTATTTATTTATTTATTATGTATACAATATTCTGTCTGTGTATATGCCTGCAGGCCAGAAGAGGGCACCAGACCTCATTAGAGATGGTTGTGAGCCACCATGTGGTTGCTGGGAATTGAACTCAGGACCTTTGGAAGAGCAGGCAATGCTCTTAACCACTCAGCCATTTCTCCAGCCCCTCTCTTCTTTAATCCCTGCTCTCTCCTTCTATTTCTTTTCTCTGCCTGCCAACCCCGCCTATCCTTGCTCCTGCCTCGTTATTGGCCATTCAGTGTTTTATTAAACCATCAGATGTTTTAGACAGGCAAAAATCACAGCTTCACAGTTAAACAGATGCAACATAAAAGAATGCAACACATCTTTGTATCATTAAAACAAATGTTCCACAGTATAAACAAAAATAACACACCTTAAAATAAAATTCCACAAGACACGTATTGCCCAAGGAGGTCAGAGGAGGAATTAGATGCCCTGGAACAGCTGTGAGCTGCTTCAAGAACAGCAAATGCTCCTAAGTGCTAAGCCATTTCTATAGCACCCCGCTCCATCCCCTTTTCTCCTATAGGTACTCTGACTGGCCTCGAACTCTCAGAGAGCAGCCTGCCTCCCACCCACATGCTGGAAGTAAAGGTGTATACTACCACACTTGGTTCAAAAATCATTGTTACCTTAGATATTAAGACACTGGCTTAGCATGGTGGCACACACCTTTACTCCCCGCACTCGGGAGGCAGAGGCAGAAGCAGAGGCAGACCTGGTCTACAAATTTAGTTCCAGGACAAGCAGGGCTACATAGAGAAACCGTCTTGAAAATCCAACCCCCCCCCCCCCGCCCCGCAGCATGAGATTTTTTTTTCTTTCCTTTCATGAGAGTATGGTCTGCCTCCATACTCCTGATGGCCTCAAGCTTTGTGCGTGATGCACACTGGCCTTGAACTCACCGTCTTCCTGTCTCCTTCCAAAACTGATTACGGGGGTGTGTGCTGTACCTGGCTTGAAAACTTTTCAGTTTTTTATTGAAGTGAAGTATTTTGTTTGGATTGGCCAGATTGGCAGCATCGGTGCTGCACCGTCTGGGGCAGTTACTGAGTAGACAGTGTTGCTGTCGAGGGGCAGGGGATCTGACGAGTGTGGAGCTGATGGGCAAAGGGGTGACTTCACCCCACGATGGGGTGAGGAGGAAGCTGGGAGTTTTCTTCAGCTACTAATAGAATTTTGCAGTTTAAAACTTAGAAATTATTTCTGGAATATATATATATTGCAGTTGATGGTGAATTCCTTAACCTATAGAAACTAATATTGGGGCTATGAGGTGACTTGTATACTGTGTGTGTTTACATGAATGAAGGCATGTGTGCCATAGGGCGTGTGTGCAGGGAAGTAAGAGGGCAAAACTCTGGTGTCAGTCCTCACCCTTCATTTTAGACAGGCTTTGTTGTGTGTTTGCTGCGTACACCAGCCTGTCTGGGCTTATCCTATTTCTGCCTCCTCTCTTCACGAGTACCAGGATTATAGATGCTGTGTTACTGTGTCTGGCTTTTACATGGTTTCTGGGAATTTGAACCCATATCTTCATGCTTCTATAGCAGAGCATTATCCATTGAGCCTTCTCCCCATCCCCTATAAGGTGGTTTTTGTTGCCCCCCAAACGGGGTCTTGTAGAGCTCCTGGCGTTGGAATCTGAACAAGCCACTGACCTGATGAACCTGACCCTGGTCTGTGAGATGCTGCTATAACTTTTTCCCTCCAATAACTCATATTTTTGTTTTGCCCTGTTATTGTTTGACTGAGTGTTAATGTTTTATTAATGTGTATGAACTTTAACTTGGGGTTTTTTTTAGGTTCAGAAAACGGTGATCTAGCCGGGCGGTGGTGGCGCACGCCTTTAATCCCAGCACTTGGGAGGCAGAGGCAGGCGGATCTCTGTGAGTTCGAGACCAGCCTGGTCTACAAGAGCTATTTCCAGGACAGGCACCACCAAAGCTACAGAGAAACCCTGTCTCGAAAAAGCAAAAAAAAAAAAAAAAAAGAAAGAAAGAAAACGGTGATCTACATGCTTAGTCCTTATGAAGCATTTCCCATGCATTCTTTTTTTTTCTTTTTTCTTGGTTTTTCGAGACAGGGTTTCTCTAGCTTTTGGAGCCTGTCCTGAAACTAGCTCTAGCTCTTGTAGATCAGGCTGGCCTCGAACTCACAGAGGTCCTCCCAAGTGCTGGGATTAAAGGCGTGCGCCACCACCGCCCAACCTTTCCCATGCATTCTTTAGAAACAGCTCTGCAGTGCTCTGAGCAGTGAGTGGTACAGACTTTTACTCTTAGCACTTGGAAAACTTAGGAGGGCTGGTTGTCCGGGGCTATGGAATGTGAAATTCTATCTCAACAACAAGAAAAAACAGAAGCTAGAGCTAAAAACACTGGCTGCTCTTCAGTTTCTAGGGGTCTAGTGGCCTCTTTTGGCCTCTAAGGGCACTTTCACATCGGTACACACATGCACACAAATAAATATTAAAATAAATCTTAAAAAACAGGGAGAGGGGCTGGAGAGATGGCTCAGAAGTTAAGAACGATGGCTACTCTTCTAGAGGACCAGCATTCAATTCCCAGTACACACACAATTGTCGGTAACTCCAGTTCCAGGGGATCCAGTGCCCTTTCTGGCCTCTAAGGGCACTACACACTTGTGGTAAACAGACATAGTATGCAAGCAAAACACCATATGCATAAAATAATAATAAAAATAAACAATAGTATATGATAAAGATGATGATGATTGTTGTCTGGAGAGCTGGCTTAGAGGTTAAGAGCACTTGCTGCTCTTGCAGAGAATCTGGGTTCCATCCCTAGCACTCACATAGTGGTTCACAAACATCTGTAATTCCATCATCCCGTGCCCCCTTCTGCATTCCTCTGACACCAAGTACTACATGGTGCACATACATACATACAGGCAAAACACACATAAAATGAATAAATCTAATAAAGAAATTAGAAAGAGAAAAAATGTGGGGGGCTGATAAATGCTTCACGGGCAAGCATGAGCAAGCACGAGGGTCTGCGTTCAGTTCCTCAGTACTATTTATAAAGCCATGTGCAGTAGCTGCACCGGTAGGGGAAATTGGAGGGTCCCTGGGGACTTCCTTGGGCAGTTTAACTAAATTATTGAACTCCAGGTAAAATGTGATTGTGTTTCAAAAAAATTATGGAACCAGGAAGATGTAGTGATTAGTGCCTTTAATCCAGCACTTGGGAGGCAGAGGCCAGGGATCTCTGTGAATTTGAGGCCACCCTGATCTATTTAATAAGTTCTGGGCAAACCAGGGCTACACAGTGAGACTCTGTCTCAAATCTAAAACAGAAAAACTATATGTGCTGGTGTGCGCTTATATTCCCAGTGCTTGGGGATTGACTAGCCAACCTAGTCTTCATCAGTGAACCCCCAGTCTTCGTGAGAGACCTTGTCTTAGAAAACAAATTGCAGGGCTAGGACTCAAGGATATCCTAGAGATGACTCAAGTATAAAGTGCTTGACTGTATCATCACGAGGAGCACAGTTTGCACCCCAAAACCCATGTGGAAAGTAGGCAGGCACAGTAGCTGCCTGTGAGTCCCAGCATTCAGAAGGGAGAAGGAGATCCCCCTGGAAAGTTGACCAGCTAGAGTGGCTGTACTGATGGCCCTGGATGCCTCAGTGTAAAGAAAAGGTGGACAGTGGTCAAGGAAAACACCTGACATCAACTTTGGACTCACATGTGTGCACATGTGCACTCAAACCACACATATACACACAAAGGGAGGGAAAGAGGCTCATAAATTTACCATTACTGTTTTTTTTCTGTTGAATATGAACCACATCCAATAATACATTTTCCTTTTATGTATAGGATATGAGGTCGTCAAACCCAGTCTGATCTCCTGGTTGGAGGAGGAAGATTTACAGGAAATGCAGAGAGGAGGTTTCCAGGGTGAGTAGGCATGGGGAAACAGTTGTGATCAGGAAGTTCCTTAAGTTTGACAATAGGATGAAGGGTTTTTGGGGTTTTGTTTGTTGGTTTGGTTTGGTTTGGTTTTCTTCCCTGTGAGTCAGGGTCTCGCTGTATAGCCCAGGCTGGCCCCTACAATATTCCCACGTTTACCTTCTGGGTTCTGGGGTTGCTGGTGACCACCACACCCAGCATAATGAAACATTAAAGAGTCAACCTGAGCTTGCTTAGGAAGACTCTTACTCCTGAGCAACAGCTCCAGTCTCATATCGGAACTTTCAGAGATACAGCTGACCTCAGACGGTGCCAGCCTTTCTCTCAGAAGCAATTCTGGATTTCTTACACTTGGATCAGACTTTTTCTTGGTCCCACAAAAATGCCTGTTCTGTTTCTTATTTGTGATTTTCTTACTCTGTGTTGAGCTCTTTCCTCATCATCATCCCTGATGGTGCTCTTTTCCTCTCTCAGTTTTCATTTCTAAAGAGCAATTTGTAGTTGGGTGGTGGTGCACACCTCTAATCCCAGCACTCAGAAGGCAAAGGTAGGGAAATGTTTTGGGTTTGAGGCCAACCTGGTCTACAGAACGAGTTCCAGGACAGCCAGGGCTACACAAGAGACTCTGTCTTGAGGGGAAAAGAAGAAGAAAAATTTGTAACTGTCTAAAACTATGACTCATGTTTTTACCCTTGCCAAGTTTTAACCTAATTAAAATTATCAAAATTTAGTTTCTTGGGCTGGAGAGATGGCTCAGAGGTTAAGAGCACTGACTGTTCTTCCAGAGGTCCTGAGTTCAATTCCCAGCAACCACATGGTGGCTCACAACCATCTATAATGAGATCTGGTGTCCTCTTCTGGACAGCAGGCAAAGATGCAGATAGAACACTGTATACATAATAAATAAATAAATAAATATTTAAAAAATTAAAAGTTTTTTTTTTAAAAATTATTTTCTTCTTTTTTGTAGTTTTATTTATTTTGGTGGGATTTCACACTGTAGCCATGGCTGGCCGTAAACTCAAGAGTCCTTCTGCCTCAGCCTACACTCTCACCACACTGGCAAGACTTCTCATGTTCTATTCCTGTGACACACCTCTCATTTCTAATCTGGATTCTGTTTTGTTTTTATGTCTCTTTTAGAACGGGAGATGCATGGCACTTTAAGGAAACAAACTTCTAAGGTGGTACAAATGGTAAGATTAATCAAGGATGTTAATAGTTCCCATACTCTGAAAGACTAGAAATTCCACTGTGGAATTGAGAGGAAATTAGTGGCATTCACTCAGGGTGCTGTAGGTAGGGGAGCAGCATTTTAAACCAGAAACACTCACTGTAACAGTGTGTAACCCATCATGAAACCAAATCCTTCAAGGTTCCCACAAGTGCACATCCTACGTGTATAACTAGACATTGAATTAACTTTTTATTGATTCTTTGTGAATTTCACATCATGTATCTCAATCCTATTAACTTCCTTATCCCTTCATAGCGGCCCTTTGCCCTGGCAAACCCCTCCCCCCACCAAGATAAAATAAAATTTCAACAAAAAAATATTGTGGAAGCTGTAGTATGGCTCAGTGAGTCACACAGTATACCCTTTGGTCCATACATCTTTACTTGCAAGTGCACATTGCAATGAGTCCCTGGTCTGGCTCGAGGCCTCCGGCTTCTGCTACACTATAGATATATAAATGCAGTCCCTCGCTAGGACTGTTCTCGGATACTCTGTTGTTGCCCTGTGTCATGGAGATGTTGCCCTGCAGCTTTGGATCTGTAGAACTAGCCCCTTCACATGCTCCAGCAGTTCATAGATAGGTAGACATTGGGGTAAACCAACTCATAGCCCTAGTTCTGGGCCTGGGTGGTGCTGGGCTGGGCTGGACTGGTCAGCCCTCCAGCGCTCCCTCATCCTCACCACCAGGGCTAGCTTACCCAATGCAGCAGGTAGCAAGGAGTAGGGCTAGTTCTCCTACTCTCACTCCCTTGGGGACCTGCTCACCTGCACCTACACCACCAGGGCCAGCTCTGCTGTGTTGCCCAGGTGAAGTACAGGGCCCACTCAACCTGGGTGCTGCAGTGGGTGACTGGCTGGGCCAGCTCTCCCACCTGCCGCAAGTGGTGAGGGGAACGGAAGGGCATCTTTCTGTCACCCAGGCCACCACATGGCAGACAAGGAGGAGCAGGATCAGCTCTGCTATTCTCACATGATCAGGGCTGGCTCACCCACACCCCTGAAACAGGGTCAGCTCTACTATGCTGCCCAGGCAAGGTGCAGGGCTAGACACTGAATTTTTAAAGCAGTTTATTTATCTGTGTTCTATTTATGTGTCGTGTGTGTGTGTGTGTGTGTGTGTGTGTGTGTGTGCGCACGCGCGCGCACTGGCATACATGTACCAGGGAAGTTTATGCCATAGCTCTCTTGTAGACTTGGTTCTCTCTTTCAACCATGTTGAGACATCATCTCTTTTGTGTCTGCTACTGCATAAACTCCTGTCCAATTCTCCTGTTTCTGCCTTCCATCTCAAAGTGGTAGTGCTGAGATTACAGATGCGTGCTACTGTATCTAGTTTGGGGGATCAGTTGTCCATTGTCAGGCTTGCATGGCAACAACTTTGCCTGCTAAGCCATCTTCCTGGCTCCTTAAAACAATTTTGTAACATGCTTAACATTTTTTAAACATTTAAGCTGATTCTAGCACTATTGTTCTTTCAGTTTGATTACAAATCACATAAGCAACTTTAAGAATGTCATGAAAATGGTAAAAATCATAATCATCCTCTAGTAATACATTAAAAAAAGATGGGGTCTCATGTAGCCCCTATCCTCAGATTTGCTATGCTGCTAAGGGTAGCAGCTCCTGACGCTCCTGTCTCCATCTTCTTGGTGCTGGGTTATAAGTACCCTGCCATGCTAGCTCTGAATGATGTACTTTAATCATTGTTTATTCATACAGAGAAGACGCAACGTTGTTGGGGACCTCCAAAATTAATTTATGGAAATTTCTTGTATGACTATGAAAGAATTGGGATATAATCTGTAGAAAATTAATGCAAATGAGAAACATTTAAGAGGAATAGAATTCTCCTTTGTAAGGGAACTCTCTTTGGTACATACTCTGAATATGGTGAATTTGGGGTACCCAATCTGTGCTTAAAAGGTTTGGCTTCAGAATTTCCACAAATATGCATCCTCATATATGTAACTCTGCTTTAAGAGTCTTAAAAGAATTTTATGAAGACATACATGAGTCATTTCAAAGTTAGAACAGATTATAAGTGGTTCTTTCATTAGGGTCCCTTCATTCAACTTGGGGAAAAAAGCAGCAGAAATTATATACATTTAATAAGAATTTTAAGTATCTAATAATGTTTCTGTCTTCATAGGGATTGAAAACCTTAATTTTGAACAATCCATTAATTATATTTATTTTTTTCATCAACAGGCAGGAAGACATAGTGCTTTGGAACTCTGTGATTATATGCAACATAAAGATATCTTAAGAGAACATTCATATTTTAAAAGACATATGCAAACCGAAAATTCAGAGCACATCTGTGACTCTAATCAGTATGGAATGCATGTTCCCACTCTGCATGAGGAAACATCTATGAGACAGGAATTTTCTGTGTTGAGTGAGAATGCAGGAAACTCTAGTCTGACCCCAAATGTCACTCACCAGGGAACAGGCTTGCAGGACAGAGCTGTTGAATGCAGTACCTCCCTTAGTCAGTCATATTTTAAGGCACATATGAGAATCTATAATGGGGAAAAATTCTGTGAATTGATTCAATTTGCAGATTTTTCATGTCCCACAAGTGGAGCTCTGCCTATTCAAAAGTATACCATAAAAGCCTATGAGTGTAAGACTTGTAGGAAAGTCTTTGGGCATTCTTCCAATCTTAATAGTTACATGCGAACCCACACTGGAGAGAAGCCCTATGAATGTAAGGTTTGTGGCAAAGTCTTTGGGTATTCTTCAAATCTTAATAGTCACATGCGGATCCACACTGGGGAAAAACTTTATGAATATAAAATATGTAAGAAATCCTTTACTACTTCTTCAAGTCTAACTAAACATTTCAGAATTCATACTGGAGAAAAACCATTTAAGTGTAAGGAATGTGGAAAAGCTTTTACCAAGCACATGTACTTTTTTTACTTTCTGCACATGTACAAACACATGCTGAACAGAAAAGCCCTATGTCTGTAAGTTACGTGGGAGATCCTTCACTATTTCTTCAAAGCTAATTGACCACTTAAGAATTCATACTGGAGAGAAACCCTATCAATGTAAGGAATGTGGGAAAGCCTTCCACGCATCTTCCTACTTTCATAAGTATCTAAGAACACATACTGGAAAGAAACCTTATAAATGTGATAAGTGTGGGAAAGCCTTCCACACTTCCTCCTACCTATGGAAACATGTAAGAACTCACAGCGCAGAGAAACCTTATAAATGTAGGGAATGTGGAAAATCCTACAAAAGATGTTATCTATTGAATGAACACTTAAAAACTCATAAACCCTTTGATTGCAAGGTATGTGGAAAGTCTTTTAGAAGTTCTGCTTGCCGTAATAAGCACATTCGCCTTCACACTGGAATCAGACCTTATAAATGTAAGTATTGTGGGAAAGACTTTACTGTTTCTTCAAGTCTCACTGAACATTTAAGAACAAACACTGGAGAGAGACCCTATGAATGTAAAGAGTGTGGGAAAGCATACAAAATCTGGTACCTGCTGACGGAACATGTAAAAACTCACACTGGAGATAAGTCCTTTGAATGTAAAGTTTGTGGGAAATTCTTTGGAAATTCCTCTTGCATTAATAAGCACATTTGAATTCACACTGGGTTAATGTAAATACTGGTAAATGTAAATACTGTGGAAAAGACTTCACTGTTTCCTCTAACCTAGGTGAACATGTAAGGACTCATACAGGTAAGAAGCCCTACAAATGTAAGGAACGTGGAAAAGTCTTCACAACATCCTCAAACCTCTATCACCGTGCACAAATTCACAATAAAGTGGTTTCCTCGAAGTATCAAGAATGTGGGAAAAACTACAATAAGTTTTATTGACTAACTGAACATCTAATAACTAAGTCTGACCAGAAACTCTTTGAATGGGAAGAATGTCAAAAGCCCTTCAAGAATTCTCCACATCAGGCTGGAGAGATGGCTCAGAGGTTAAGAGCACTGGCTGCTCTTCCTAGAGAACCTGAGTTCAATTCCCAGCAACCATGTGGTAGCTCACAACCATCTGTAATAAGATCCAGTGCCCTCTTCTGGAATTCAGACAGAACAGTGTGTATATAACAAATAAATAAATAAATCTTAAAAAAAAAAAGAATTCTCCACATCTTAATCATCATAATAGAATTTCCAATGGTGAGAAGTCTTATTAATGTAAGAAATGTGGGTTAGCCTTCAAAACCAACTTACTTGAAAACATGAAAGCTCTCTTGTTCTCAAGATGCCCATGAATTTAAGAAACATGAGAGCTACTGGAATGTCATCAAAGTGCACTAATGTGTGAGCTCACCCTGGAGCCATGTAACGTCACAATAGTAGAAGCCCTACTTCCTGGGGGCTTGCTAAATGCATAAGCTCTTGCAGTGGAGAAACTTGTATGTAATATGGAAAAGTCATTCTAAATTTTTACATTCATTGTGATCTCAGAGTGGAGGTGATGAAGGTAAGAAAGTTGCAGTCATTGTCTTCTACATACTATTCTTCAGCCTTTAATAAACATGGCAGTTTATAACCAAGAGAAAATGAGTGCAGAGTATATGAGAATTATGGTCACATCTTGAATTATGCTGACAGAGATAGGACCTTCAGATTTTTTTTGCTGTTTGAAGCAGCCCAAACTAGACTCAAACTCAGAGGATGGCCTTGAACTCCTCTTGATCCACCTATATTCACCTCTTGAGTATTGTGATTACAAGCATGTAGCATTCAGTGCTGGCGAATGAAACCAGAGCTTTGGGCATCCTAAGCAAGCACTTTACCAGTTACATCCCTAGCCCTATTTGGGTAGTTCTCATATTTATTTTGGACACTTGTGACTCCACCATTCCCACTACATCATTGTGCCTTCCAGGTTGTTCCGCACAAAAAGTGAACTTCCAGAATATTAACTAATAAATCTGTTGTCTGGAGATTAAACTAGGATTAAACTTTATATATACCATATGTTATACCCTGGAGCTGTCTGTACCCATACCCTCAAATCCTATTTCAGTACTGTATTATATAGCAAGTCCTTCTCTATTACACCAGCCAGCTCCCAAATAAACACAGGGACATATTATTAATTATGAAAGCTTAGCCAATAGCTTAGGCTTGTTTCTCATTAGCTCTTATAACTTAAATTAACCCATTTTTATTCATTTGCATGCTGCCATATGGCTCACGGCTTGTTACCTCATCTATGTGTCATGCTTGCTCCAAGTCTCCTCATAACTCTGCCCTTCTTGCCAGCATCCTCTGTACCCCAAAAATGCTGCCTAGCTATTGGCCATTCAGCTTTTTTATTAAATCCAAGTGACACATCTTCACAGTGTATAATAAAACTATTCCACAATATTTTCCCTTATTTGTTTAAAAAGGAAAGGTTTTTAACTCTAACATAGTAAAACTATATACAATGAGAACAATTATCGGGTATTATCTAAATAGGAGAGGTATTAATTTTAATAGATGAAACTATATACAATAAAAAAAATTATCAAGTAAGAATTACATTTACAATGTCCAGTCCACTTGTATTTGACAAATTTAGAGAAAGTATTTATCTATTCTCTCTTGATGAGTCCAAAGTTTTGTACCTAAATTTTCTTCTATCATGACTAAGGAAAACTATATAGTCTTTAATTCCATCAGAGACCCAAGAAGGACATAATGCCTGAGTAAGCAGGAAGTACAGAGCAAACACCTTCCAAAACTAAAACAACAGAGCCATCTGGCTGCCTGGACAGTAACCCAAGTTTCCTCTATAACCTTTGGCCGGCAGGCCTAGAATATTTGACAGATTTTTCTGTGAAACAGGAGTTTTGAAGGACTGTCCCACCTTGATTTGGCAAAGATCAGCAGTCACTTTCCTGTGTGTCCTGCATATATATTCTCCAGTTGTCATGATCCACCTGCAGTAGCTAACAGCCAAGTTTGGAGTTCATTACAGTTCTCTTGGGAGTGAAGGATGAGATAGAGTCTTGCTCTATCAGCCAAGTTACCCTAAAGTTAGCAAGCAGCCCATGCTTGTCAAGCTTGTGACAGTTCTGTCTCAGCTTCTCAAGTGCTGGGATTGCAGGCATGGACAACCATGCCCAGTTTTTTTGTGTTTTTTTGTTGTTTTTTTTTTGTTTTTTTAGTTTTTCAAGACATGGCTTCTCAGTAGCTATGAAGCCAGTCCTGGAACTTGCTCTGTGGATCAGGCTGACCTAGAACTCACAGAGAGTCACCACTGCCCAGCTAGCTCTTTTTTTGTTGTTGTTGTTTGTTTTTTGTTTTTTGAGACAGAATCTCACCATATTGCCCTGACTGGCCTAGAACTCCCTATGTAGACAATACTAGCCTCCAACTCATACAGATCTGCTTTCCTTTGCCTCCTGAGTGCTGAGATTAAAGATATGTACTGCTATGTTCAGCTTTAATGTTGTTCAAATATCTTTTGGAGGGAAGGGGATATAGTTCAGTAGTAGAATGCTTGCCTGACCTGCATGTGGCCCTCGGTTTGATCAACAGCACCACACACACACACAAACACAAAAAGTTATGCTTTCATAACTATTCTTTGTAGAAAAAAAGTGAGTACAAAAAGAGGTAAATTGATGAAAGGATGAGTGAATAGCTAGTAGTGGGGAATGCCATCCACAATCATAGAGAAATCTTACACTGAAAATGGAAATACTTCTGTAACATCATGTAGTGTAGGGAGAGTAAGAATTCTGATTTTTATTTTTTTCTTTTTAGATCTACACCACAGACTGGCAACACAATCAGAATACATTGCAGAGTCAAGCTACAATAAAACTGACAATAAGCCGCCTTTGGGATTTGTCCTGTGAAATATGCACTGTGGAAACAAACTCTTAGAATTTAATAAGAATGAATGTGTTTGACATCATGTTCTGCTATATTGCAAACCATCTCTAGCAATCCTGGATGTGTCCTATGGGTGCAGACACCGAGATCAGCACTAGCAGGTTTCAGTCTCAGTGATCCAAATTTGTGCATTTCTGATGCTTGGACAACTTTAGGTTTTGTCCTGTAAAGCCATCAGGGCTGTGCCACCCAATGGCTTTTTCTGTGGCTCACATTCTAGCCAGACTAGCAGTGAACTAACACAAGCTCAATAATAAACCCCAAGTGGAAGAGACCTATGCATCTGTGGTTGTGAATTTGCAGTGAAGATTATGTCTTTTTAAGGTATGAGTGCTGTTCAACCCATGTGTTGCTTTTAATGCTGACACTGACACCATAAATCAGCAGACCAGTTTTGTTTGTTTTTCCCATAAGAAGGGTGTTCCTATGTAAGCCAGACTGACCTCAAATTTGTAATCCTACTGCCTTATCTCATAAGTGCTGGGATTGCAAATGTGTACCACCATATTGATTCAATCTGCTGATTGAATTAATAATAAAATTCTAAATGCAGTTAGGTCATAATTATGCCTAAACATGCTATAACCCACAAACAACCACAAACACATAAATTAAAAGTTTAGAATAGGTGGCAATATCCCTTGAAGGTTGGCGAGTGGTCGCTAGAATTAATCAGACTAGGTTTAATATAAAATATTCAGCTTTAATAAGGGTAAGAAAAGGGGGACTTACAAAGCCAGAGTTCCCACGAAGCACAGGAGAAACAAAGAGCAAGCGGGAAGCACAGCCGCAAGATTTATAAGTGAATATTAGCCCGGGGGTACACGCCCTACCAACAAGGTGATTGGCTGGGCTTCCCTTCACTTGAGAGACATTCTTTTTGTTTTTCTTTTTTAAGATTTATTATGTACACAGTGTTCTGTTTGCATGTATGCCTGCAGGCCAGAAGAGGATGCCAGATCTCATTACAGATGGTTGTGAGCCACCATGTGGTTACTGGGAACTGAACTCAAGATCTCGGGAAGAACAGCCAGCGCTCTTAGCCACTGAGTCATCTCTCCAGCCCCAAGAGACGTTCTTTTAGTATCTCAATTTAAATATGGTAACCATTGATAGTCTCTTTTTTTTTCATTGATAGTCTCTTAATTGATGTTACATCACATGATAAAGAAAAAGCAAAGAAAACACAAATGCATTCTTAAGAAAATACAACAGAAACATTCATGTCAATTATAATCCTCATTTCTGCAACTGACCACGTGGTCTTAACAGAACTTAAAGTTGTGGGAACAGGAAGCAAAATTTTTCTAGTGAGTCAGTAGGGGTGATAGTGAGTAGAACTATTCCCTTTCCCATCCCTTTATTCCTGAAGCCATGGATCCTGGCTATGAGCGACACCATATATATTGGATGCTGATTCAAAACATTTATCACCTTCTGGAGAACCCCACCCAAGCCCTCCAGGCTGCAGTCACTTAGTTGGTGGTGTAGCTATGTCACCACCACCTAGCTTTGGAATAGCCTTTTGAAGACATTTGTGGGGGCTGGAACTAAAGAAAAGCTTAGAGGGCTGGAGAGATGGCTCAGTGGTTAAGAGCATTGCCTGCTCTTCCAAAGGTCCTGAGTTCAATTCCCAGCAACCACATGGTGGCTCACAACCATCTGTAATGAGGTCTGGTGCCCTCTTCTGGCCTGCAGACACACACACAGACAGAATATTGTATACATAATAAATAAATAAATATTTTTTTTAAAAAAAGAAAAGCTTAGAGCTAGGTATGGTGGCGCATGCCTTTAATCCCAGAACTCGGGAGGCAGAGGCAAGCAGATCTCTGTTGAGTTTGAGGCCAGCCTGGTCTACAAGAGCTAGTTCCAGGACAGGATCCAAAGCTGCAGAAAAACCCTGTCTCAAAAAACAAAAACAAGGGGCTGGAGAGATGGCTCAGAGGTTAAGAGCATTGCCTGCTCTTCCAAAGGTTCTGAGTTCAATTCCCAGCAACCACATGGTGGCTCACAACCATCTGTAATGAGGTCTGGTGCCCTCTTCTGGCCTGCAGTCATACACACAGACAGAATATTGTATACATAATAAATAAAAAAAAAAAGTTGGCTGATCTTTAAAAAAAAAAAAAACAAAAACAAAACAAGAAAAAAAAATACCAAAGAGGGGAGAAGGCTACTTCCATGAGGCCAGCTGTCTCAGGATGGTGGGGACACGGTGAGATCAGTGGATTCCATGATTGTGGGCCACTGTTGCATTTCTGTAGATACAGCATTCTGTACGTTCACAGAGGGTGGTTTTGGGAGAAGCTTTACATGCAGGAAAGGCAAACCCATAACGAGAATAACAGTCTACTCCAATAAAGTGTGTCCTCTCCATGGAGAAAGTGGTCTAATGTAGTCAACCTGTCACCAGATGACAGCCATATCTGGGGCTCAGGGCTAGCCTCTGCTGTTGGCAGATCTGGCACTCAGCAGTAGCTGTAGCCAAGTCAGCCTTGGTGAGTGAAGTTCATGTTGTTGAGCCCATGGATAACCCCATATCTGCCACCATGGGTCCACTGGGCAGTGACAGGAATGGCTGGGGAAAGAGGATGACTGTCCAAGGAATGGGTCATCCTACTGTAAAACTTGAAGACAATTCTGAAGCCATTTATAACAATTCTGAGCCCTCCCAGTCTCAGCAGTAATGCTCTCCGCTTCCCCCTGGGAACCAAGGATCTAACAATTGCCCACACATGTACTAAAATATTGGGAACTTTCCATCATCTCCCTGAGTCCTTGTGAATGTTCTCCAAATAGAACTCAGTTATTGAATAGGAGCAAGATAACCCTAGGTGTTGACTCAGTTACTGATGTTTTGACTTAGTCCCTGGGAAACGGGGTCAAAGTGACCTCTTACCTCATCTGATCTGGCAACCACTCTCCAGCCAACTATTGATAGTAGCCCTTTTGAATAAGCCAATCATAATAGTCAAAGAACAATCCCTAGACACCCCCCCCTTTGCTTCTGTGACTTTTCCTTTGAAAGTAGCCTGTACCAGCTATTTGGGGTCTTTCTAGCCTCCCTAATGCTGGAAGACCCTGTCATGACAGAATTAATAAAATCCTCATGCTTTTACATCAGCTGTGGTGGTGAGAGACAGTCTCTGGGGGTCGACTCCTCCTCAGTGATTAGACTCTAGGGTCCAACACTACCTACTTGATAACTGAATGCTTTCTCAGCTGGTCATGTTTTGGTGAGCATTTACGTGGGACACAAGTATCTTCATATCCTTCAACAATTTTTTTTAAATATTTATTTATTTTGTATACAATATTCTGTCTGTGTGTATGTCTGCAGGCCAGAAGAGGGTACCAGACCTCTTTACAGATGGTTGTGAGCCACCATGTGGTTGCCGGGAATTGAACTCAGGACCTTTGGAAGAGCAGGCAATGCTCTTAACCACTGAGCCATCTCTCCAGCCCCCCTTCAACAATTTTTGGAGAGATTTACTCACATACTTCTTCCCCAGATGTCTTTCTTATCAGTTCTCCAATTCTGCTTTTTCCAAATTCCTGACCATCCAGAAATCCATTGGCTACAGCCCATCAATCAGTAAACAATTGCACATCTGATCATTCTTCCTTCCAAACAAAATGTATGGTGTACTGCCCAGAGTTCTGCCAACTGGGAAGGTTTCCCTTCCCTGGTGTCTTCCAGGGTTATCCCAGAATGAGGATATAATGTTGCAGCTGTGCACTTCTGGGTGGTACCTGAATGACACACTGACAACCAATCATAGGGAACACATACTTGGTAGCAGACAGCATTGTAATGGGAGTAGAAACGATAGACATTTGGGCAGCTTCTTCATGTAACTTGCTTGTGCCTTCAAGACCTGCTCAGGTACAATCACATATACATCACTTCCATTTGATAACAGATTGCTGCTGCTGTACATGTCCTACCTCATGACTTGATGGGCCAGTCAACACCCATCTCATAACAGGCTGCTCAGGTACCATGGTATCTTGGTGTCCCTTTGCCAAATGTTCAGTTTTCACTAAGGCTCAATAACAGCTGTCTCTCAAAGGGAAAATAGTTGTTTGCATATGATGGTAGAGCCTTGTTCCATAATCCCAAAGGTCACCTAAGGGACCTGCCAAAGGCTCCAAACAGCATCCCTATGTGCCACTAGCACCTCACATACCATTGGGTCTGCTGGATCATATGGTCCAAGTGGGAGAACAGCCTGCACAGCAGCCTGGACCTGCTGAAGAGCCTTCTCTTGTTGCAGGCCCCACACAAAGCTAGCAGCTTTCTGAGCCACTTGGTACGTGGGCTAGAGCAACACACCCAAACCAGGAATGTGCTGTTTCCAGAATCCAAATAGGCCCACTAAATGTGTTTCTTTCCTGGTGGTGGGAGGACCCAAGTGCAATAACTTATCCTTCACCTTAAAAGGACTATCCCTGCATGCCCCACAGCACTGGACTCTTAGGAATTTCACTGGGATAGAAGGCCCTTGAATTTTGGTTGGATTTATCTCCCATGTGCATATTGAACCAATGAGTTCAAAGTGGTTGCTACCTCTTGCTCACTTGGTCTAATCAGCATAATATCATCAATATAGTGTGTCAATGTAATATTTTTGTGAAAGAGACAGATGAACGACATCTCTTCTAAGTTATGGCACAGGGCTGGAGAGTTAATATATCCTTGAGGTAAAACTGTAAAGTTATACTGTGGTGGTTTGAAAGGAAATGACCCCCCAAAAGAAGTGGGACTATTAGGAAATGTGACCTTGTTGGAGGAAGTGTGTCACTATGGGGACAGGCTTTGAGGTCTCCTTTTTTCAAGTTTCCCTCAGTGTGACAGTCAGTCGACTTCCTGTTGCCTTGCACGATGTAATACTCTCAGCTCCAGCACCACATCTGCCTGCACCCCGCCATGCTTCCTGTCATGATGATAATGGGCAGAACTTCTTCCTTTTTTTTTTTAAAGATCTTATTTATTATGTACACAGTGTTCTGCCTCCATGTATGCCTGCAGGCCAGAAAAGGGCACCAGATCTCACTGTAGATGGTTGTGAGCCACCATGTAGTTGCTGGGAATTGAACTCAGGAGCACTGGAAGAACAGTCAGCATTCTTAACCTCTGAGCCATCTCTCCAGCCCTTGGGCTGAACTTCTAAAACTGTAAGTGAGCCGCCCTAATTAAATGTTTTCTATAAGAGTCACTGTGGGGCTGGAGAGATGGCTCAGAGGTTAAGAGCATTGCCTGCTCTTCCAAAGGTCCTGAGTTCAATTCCCAGCAACCACGTGGTGGCTCACAACCATCTGTAATGAGGTCTGGTGCCCTCTTCTGGCCTGCAGACATACACACAGACAGAGTATTGTATACATAATAAATAAATAAATATTTTAAAAAAAAAGAGTCACTGTGGTCATGGTGTCTCTTCACAGCAACAGAAAACCCTAAGACCTATACTGCTGCCCTTGCCAACTGAAAGCAAAGTGCTTCTGGGGATCCTTATGGACAGGTACCGAGAAAAAGACCTGCTAAGCAAACAGCTGCACATCATGTACTGTGAGATGTATTAATCTGCTCAAGCAAGGACACCGTATCTGGTACAGCAGCTCAACCAGAGTCAAAGTGTGTGCACAAACAGTGGCAACTGAAAATTACTAACCAGGCATGGTGGCACACACCTTTAATCTCAGCACAGGGGAAGCAGAGGCAGAAAAATCACAAGTTCAAGGCCAGCTCAGTCTACACACTGAGTTCCAAGCCACCCAGGGCTGCATAGGGAGACCTTGTCTCAAAAAATTAAACCGAGAGGGCTCAGTGGGTAAAGATGCTTCCTGCACAAGCTTGGCCACCTAGCTTTGACCCTAAGAACCACAGTGGAAGGACAGAAGTGACTTCTGAAAGCTGGCCTCTGACTGCCACACGCTTGGCTGCACTCACACTCCCACCCCACCGCTCTCCACCCAAACCCAGAAATGTACTGGCCTGAATAATAAACAATGTAGCACAGATAATAAAAACCCAGAGGCAGATATCAGGGTTCAACCTGGAGATCAGAAAAGCAAAAGCAGCCAAGCCATTAGAAAGCTCTACCTCTTTGATAACTTCAGACTGAAAGAGAAAGCATTCCTGTCTCATCCTGCCTCATATTCCTCTCTAGTGCTGGGATTAGAGGCGTGCACCACCACCACCCAGCCTCTATGGTTAACTAGTGTGGCTCCTGGGATTAAAGGTGTGTGTCACCACTGCCTGGTCTGTGTGGCTGACTAGTCTGGCCTGCTTTGCACTGACCTTCAGGTAAGTTTTATTTATTAAAACACAAATAATATACCACTATATTACAACTGTGGAAGCTTCAAAGTCCAAGATCAAGCCGTAGGTGTGATGTCAGCTGAGGACCTCACAGGTCGCATGCCTTTCTCCTGTGCCCTCGGATGGTCGGTCACATTGTACAATGGCAGAGGGCATAGGGAGGGAGCAATTTTTAACTATGTGGGGGAAGGAGCTGCACCCGTGTGCACATGCTAAGATATGCTGCTGTCGCTTCCTGCCTTGTTCCATTATGGATGACCAAGTCTCTTTCATTAAAACAGGAGCTAGGCTGGCTTTCTGTGTGGCTTTCTCTGTGGGCACTGGGGATTTGAACTCAGTACCTCACACATGTGCAAATGCTCTTGCATGCCTCGATAGCTCCCCAGCCCCTCTCAGAAGTATCTTTGACAGGGACTCTAATCTCATTCATGAGGGACTTGCCCTTTTGACCTAATCCCTCCCAACACACATCTAATGCGGCTACCTCTGGGTTTAGAGCTCCAACAGATAACCTAACCCACAGCAGGTGGTGAGACCACAGATGTACGTTGTCCCCAAGCTCAGATCAAAGTTATACACTCGGTATCACCAAGCATTTGGCACCTGCATGATCAAGCTGTTACAACTCAAAAAAACAGGAAGAGGCACCAGTACACACTGAGCCCCACAAACAGGCCCTGCTTCCATCTCTCTGACCTGACAGGCTCCATCTTTTTCCTGGTTGACTATGCTACAGAAATGTTGTTTCTTGCCAGCTGGTGGTGCATGCCTTTAATCCCAGCATTTGGGAGGCAAAGGCAGGCGGATCTCTGTGAGTTCAAAGCCAGCCTGGTGTACAAGAGCTAGTTCCAGAACAGGCTCCAAAGCTAGAGAAACCCTGTCTCGAAGAAAACAAAAAAAAAAAAGAAGACATGTTCTTGTTTCTGGAAATGGCCAATTCATTTTCTATCTCAGGGGCTTTTCGTTGTTACATTTGTGTGTGCGTGTGTATGTGCCCACGCATGTGTGCAAATGCAGGTGTCCACTCATGCCACAGCACGCGTGGAGGTCAGAGGACAATTTGCAGGAGTGAGCTCTCTGTTCACCATAGGGATGGAACTCAGATCTTCAGCCTTGGCAGAAAGCACCTTCACTCCTGAGTCTTCTTGCCAGCCCCCCCCCTTTGGATTCTAGGAAAGGGCTCTGCCACTGAGGCACACCCTGGAACCCAGTCTCTAGACTTGGCCTTTCCTGCCATCCCCTAGCTGTCCTCACCTCTGATTTCTGAAGAGGCCCACTCTAATCAGTGTCTGCATCCCAACCCTGGCTTTCTGCCTGAGAGGCTCTGAAATGATCCCAAGGCTATGTTTTTGTTTTGGAGACTGAGTCTCATTCTACTATAGCCCTGTAGGCTGATCTCCTGAAAACTGGTCACGCCTGGCTCACAGATATGTTTACTTTAGACTCCTGCCATCTACACTTCCAACTGCATCTGCTCACTGTGTAGCCCCGTACCGAGAACGGTGCCTGCAAAGGGCTGGTAATGTGCCTCAGTGGGTAGAGTGCTTGCCTGGCACACTCGAAACCTTGGCTTCCATCCTCAGCATCCCATAAACAGAGAGTGGCAGTATACACCTAAATCCTAGCACTCGGGACTTGAAAGTCATCCTCAGTTACACCTGGAGTTCAGGGTCACTAATGAGCTCCTGTCTAAAAATAATAGCCCGGCAAGGCTGCTGAATGGTAAAGGCACTGGTCACCAAGTCTGAGCACTTAGGTTTGATCCCTATGACCCACAGGAGAGAAGGAGAGAACTGATCCCTACGGTGTCCTCTGGCCTCCACATGTTTGTTACAGCACAAACACATGAACACAAAACAAGGAACTGTAATAAAGGATAAATAAAACGTGAGTAAGTACTGGGGAGGAGCAACCCTCGTTAAATAAACGGAATACACTTTGAAAAAACATTATTTTTCTTTAATAGTAAAATACTATATACTGTAGAAAACTTGGAAAAGGCAGGATACAAAATACAGAAAATACCATTGAGAATCCTTTTGAACACTAGGACAATTCAAAAGCTTGTCTTCCTTGCCCCCTGACCTCATTTCCCAAGCATCTGGCAGACAACCAGGCAGACCTCAGAGCCCTGAACTCTGCCCACCTGCACCCTGAAAACGGCCCCTCTGTAGTGGTCTTCTGGGGTCCTTTAGAGATGAAGGCTATCCAGGACTCCAAGTGTTGCTCAGGAGCACAGTAGTGCTGGCCTAATGTACCTAAGGCCGTGGGTTTGATCCCCAGGTACTGGGGGGAAGGGTGGAGGGTAAAGATATGCAAATGAATCATGAGGTAGCAATGATGCCTGTTCCTAAATGTGTGAACTGGGCCTCCCAGAGACCGGGTGACAAGGCTGAGGACATCCAGATGACAGAAAACCCCAGCTCTGCAGGCCCCAAGGTCCTGGCTTCTTTTCCTTGTGACCTCCAGTTTCCTCAAGCCTGATTAATGTACATGCTTCAGTTTGCTGCTGAGAAGGTCAACTTTAAAAGCTAGATAGATCCCAGGGATGGATGGGTGGTACCTTCACATCCACCAATCCATGGATTCTTTGGGACAGGCCCTGACAATAACCATGCAGTGGGGTAGGCCCTTGCACAGGACCTTCTCTGCCTCCTGGCCCTCCCAGCCCAGCCCTTGCACCTCAAGCACTCTGAGTTTAGGCATGGTGAGGCAAGAGGACACAATCTGAGCAGGTGTAGGCATTTCTGGGGTGATGAGGGGTCCCTGGAAGCACAAACTCTCCAGGGCAGGCATTCCTTCCAGGAAGACCAGGCCTTGAGCTGAGAGGCCTCCAACGGTCAGCCGAATCTTACGCACATCTCGGAGGTGGCGGCTGATGGCCAGCAGGGTGCTGTCGGCTGACAGGGTACAGCCCAGCACCTCCAGTCTCTGCAGGTAGCTGAGCTCCTGGAGGCTGGCATCTAGCCCGGTCTCGGTGACCCGGTAGGTGCCGCCCAGCACCAGCGAGCGCAAGGCTCGGAAGCGGGTGAGGCCCTGCAGGTGCTCATCCCGGAAGGCTGGCACTCGGTCCAGCACGATGCATTCCAGCAGTGGCAGCACTGTGGGATCCTGCTCCTTCTGCAGCCAGATCATCGAGATCTCGCAGCTGTGCAGCTCCAGGGTCCTCAGCGTGCTGGGCAGGCTGGTGATAGGCACCATGCTCAGGTCAGCCACGTGCAGGCACAGGCGCTTCAGGTTGGGGCACTTCTGGCCCAGGGCCCGCATCAAGGCCGGGGACAGCTGTGGGGCCTGAGAGCCAGAGAACAGGTAGCCACCCATGCGCAGCGAGTGCAGCCTGGACGCCATGTATCGGCGCAGAAGGTGCCACATGACTTTCGGACGCATCTGTAAGAGCCAGAGATTGGGGTGACTGGGTGAGGGGTACAGGGGCTCTTAGAGACCTACCTAACTGGTGACAGACATGCATGGGATCTGGGTTCTGGTGGCCCCTGGGATTTGGCTCTTCCACCAGTTTCCTTCCCTAAAGCTGGGTAACATGTCCTCAAACCCAGCCAGCACACAGGGGAGACTGAGGCAGGAGGATCCACAGTTTTGGCCAGCCTGTCTAGTCAATCAGTAGGCTCCAACTTCATGGAAGAGTCTGTCTCAAACACAAGCAAACAGTCCAGAGTTGTGGCACACACCTTTGATCCCAGCACGGGTGGGCATGGAGGCAGGGGGATCTCTCTAAATTCCAGGCTAATCTGGTCTACATACCAAGTTCAGGCTACACTACATAGTGAAACCCTGTGTCAAACAAAACAAAGCAAGCAAACAAACAAACATGTGTGTGCACAAATGTGTGAGAGAGAGAAAGAAGCTGAAGAAGATGCCCTTCAGTAACCTCTGGCCCTACATGCTCTTGAACACATGCATTTGCACCTGTGCATACACAAAAATGTACACTTTTTCCAAAAAGAAGAAGAAAAGCTACACAGAACAAGAGATTCATTGCTGGTGTTGGGATGGAATCCAGGACATGCTGTGAACTCAGCCTCACCAGTTTGGAGCATACCCTTGTTTTTGTTGGCACTGGAGAATGAACTCAGGGTGGCTGGCATACAGGCCAGGAAAACATGCTAGAACAAAGTCACAGTTCCAAGTCTTTTCTGAATTTGTATTTCAAGACAGGGTCTAGCTAAGTCTCCCTGGCTGGCCTTGAATTTATGGTCTTCTTCCCTCAGCCTGTGTGTGTGTAGTAACTGGGATCATAGGCCTGTACCAGGCTCAGCTTTACAGTAGAGATTTTGTTGACCACTTTTTCAGAGAGAAATTAAATCTTTTTCTTTTTTTAAAAAATTATTCTGTGTAGTTGCTGGAGAGATGGCTCCTCCTTTTGAAAGGTGTCTTGAAATATGACTTTCTCTATTCTGTTACTATAAAATTTCACTGGGCGGTGGTAGTAACACTTTTAATACCAGCACTCAGGAATCTCTTGAGTTTGTTAGGGTCCAAGAGAAATCCCAAAGGAAAGACCAACAGCCATGTATGCAACAGCAAGAGCGCTTTATTAATTCCAACGTTGGAATTAATACATGGCAAACCCCCAAGAAGGTCAAAAGCTTCTTTGAAGTGGAGTTAGAGGAATTCCAGGGAGGAAGGATTTATCTGATTGGTGGAGGAATGATGAGTCTGGGGGCTGACTGGTGGAAGGTCCTAGTGGTTAGGGACCTTCCAGCAGCAGGATACAGAAGCTATCTCTAGTTATCAGGAGACTTGGGGTGGGGGGGGGCGCCTGTGAGTCAGCAGAAGGGGTCATGGGATACTTGCTGAGCTAGCAAAAGGCTGTGGGGCGCCTGCTGATTGGTTGCTCCTCAGCTGTGGTTTTCCTGAGGACTGTCTGCTTAGCTCTGTCCCAATTTAGTGAACTGAATCTGAGGCCTGGTCTCTGTCAGGGCTACTAGGAGAGCCTGGCCTCTAGCCTCCCCCCACCCCAAGTCCTCTCAGAGTTCAAAGCCAGTCTGCTTGGTCTAGAGAGTGAGTTCCAGGACTCACACAGAAACCCTGCCTCAAAAATAAATAAATAAATAAAATTTCATGTAACCATTAGGTTTAAACATGTATTTGAGGAAGACTAACTGTATTCTCAAGACACAGTCACTCACATCTGGCTCCAGAATAAACTCTTGTCCATTTTATCCACTTTGAGATGAACAGTTATAGCTAGAATCTATTTTGGGCTACATGAGATCCGTCTCAAAAACCAAAAGAGAACAAAACCAAAAAATCAATAATAGCTATAAGTTTTCATTTATCATATGCTGGAGACCGGATATGGTCTAAACCATCTCCCTATGCAACTGGCTAAGTCCTACAATACATCAGACAGGCAGGTACTTTTTCTTATCTCCTGGTGTTAGGGATAGAGTCCAGGGCTTCACTAGGGTCAAATAAGCACTCTTTTTAATCCCCATTTCTTGGATGAGAAACTGAGGTCTGGGGGTTGCTGAGAAGGTATGGACTAGTGCCAGGATAGACATGCAGGAAATCACAACATGAACTCACTTCAAAACCAAACCAACCAAGCTCGGCAGTGGTGGTGCACACCGTTAATCCCAGTATTTGGGACTCAGAGGGAGGTGGATCTCCTGAGTTCGAGGCCAGCCTGAACTACAGGGCAAGTTCCAGGACAGCCAAGGCTGTTACACAGAGGAACCCTGGAAAGAAAAGAAAAGGAAAGAAGGAAGGAAAGAAAGAAAGAAAGAAAGAAAGAAAGAAAAAACCAAAGGAAGGAAGGGAGGGAGAGGAGGGAGAGGAGGGGAGGGGAAGGGAGGGAGAGAGGGAGGGAGGGAGGGAGGGAGGGAGGGAAAACCAAACCAGCTGGGCACGTCGGTGCAAGCTCCACCTTTAGAGCCAAAGGAAGGAGGATAAAGTGAGTTCCAAGACAGCCGGGCTACAGAGAAATCCTGTCTTGGGCGAGGGGGGCAACAAATAAAAAACAAGTCTACGGCCATACCACCCTGAACGCGCCCGATCTCGTCTGATCTCGGAAGCTAAGCAGGGCCGGGCCTGGTTAGTACTTGGATGGGAGACAAATAAAAACCAAATACTTCTGGGCCAGACAAGGTGGCCTACACCTGTGTAATCTTAGCACCAAGGAGGTTGAGGTCAGGGGTAGCGAGCTGGAAGCCCTCGGCCCAATCAGTAAAGTGCTTTCCTAGCTCTCAGGGAGCCGAAATTTCATTGCCAGCATCACAGAAACCGGTCACAGGGACCCACACTGGTAATCCTTGTTTTAGAAGGTCGAGGTGGATCAGAAATTCAAGATTATCCTCAGCTTCTTAAGGAAGTGTGAGGTCAGTCAGGACTAGAGACCCTGTGTCAAAACAACCTCCCCTCCCCCAAAGAAACAAAAAAAAATCTAGAAAGAAAAATTAATAAACAAATAAAACGAGCAAATAAACACTAGAAAGCAAAACATAGCGAACCCCACTTCTGGGCAGGAGGCTGGCTCTCCGTGAACTGTCCGCGGGTCCCGCCTATCGCATACCGTGTAGAGCGTCAGGTCGACATGTCGCCACAACCACCGGTCGTCCACTAGCTTCTTCCAGCGGTGACAGACCCTGGAGGAGTGGACCGGCCATTAGAACGACCCCGGCCTGATGGGACCGGATTCGCATCTCCTGCTGAGCCCCTGCCCGGCTCTTTCCCCCGAGGAGCGGGGCCGCACCTGGAGATGCGGATCCGGTCCCGGACCGGGAGGTATGAGAAGATCTCCAAGAGCACCAAGTCTGGGAGGTCAAACAGCGTCGCCATGGTCCTGCTGTCCTGCGCTTCCGTTTCCGGTGGCGGCAAGGCCCGCGCTCCCCTGAGGGCGCTGAGGTGGCCGGACTGGCCAAACCGGTGCGACTTTCGGACGCCTGCAGAGGAGCACTACCTTCCTTTCCTAGGGTAGAGGCTGAGGCCCCGGGGCTGAGCCGCCCGGCTGGAAGACCAGTGGTAGGCAGGGACTGGAGACTGAGTAGGCCAGACTTGAGCAGCGGTGAGGCTGGGGGAGGCAAACCGAGGTGTGGCTTGGGTGAGGAGGGGATACAAGGCGTGGCTAGAGCCAGGATGGAAGGCGGACAGCAAACCCAGAAGGCGGGCTCGGGGCGTCCCGGGGGCGTGGCCAGAAAGTGTCGCTAAAAACATGCAGCTAACCCAGAGGGGGCCAGGGGGCCAAGGGGCCACCCAGAAGGCGTGGCTCCGGCAAGGAGGGGGGCTCAGGGCGTAGCCAGAGCCTGGAGACGTGGCGAGCCAAGGCCAGCAGACGAGGTTCGGAAAGCGTCTGGCCTAGAAGGCGAGGCTCCGGCAGGAGGGGGTGTGGCTCTGGGGCGTGGCCAAGCCCAGGGAACGGGGCAGAGGAAACCCCGAAGGCGGGGCTTTAGGGGAGGGGAGAGGAAGGGAGACAGAGAAAGCAGCGAGAGAGACAGGTGTGTGTGGGGGGGTATGTTTGGGGAGTGAAAAGCCTCGACAGAGTGGACGGGTGTAGCCAGGGGCAAAGGAGCAGCAGGAGGCAGTCAGGCGTAGCTTCGGCAGAAAGAGACAAAGGGGCGCGCAGAGTCAAGGGACTAGTGGCGTGCTCAGAAGGCTGTACTAGAGCTGAAAGAGGTTTAGGGACGTGACCAAGGCAGAGACCAGACTGGGAGCAGATCGTATGCCCAGAGGGCAGGGGAAAGCTAACAGCAGCAAGCCGAGAAATCGTGACTTGAGTGGGAAGGGGCTCAGAGGTCTATCAAGAAAGAACCAGGGGGCCAAAGAGCAAACTTGTAAAGCCTAGCTTAGGCGGAACAAGGTCCGATACAGGGGATGAAGGCAAGTTTGGAATGGGTGGGCGGCACAGGGAGGGATTGGGGGAACAGTCAGGACTGGAGGAGTGCCTAAGACTTGGGACGGAACCCTAAAAACATCGCTGGAGGCAGAAGCAATGGATGAGCAAGGAGCTAGGTGTCCAACTCAGTGGGAGAGCCCTTGGCTACATGCTAGAAGGCCCTAGGTTCGATCTCCTACATCAAAAAAGAAAGAAAGAGAGGGAGAGAGGGAGGGAGGGAGGGAGGAAGGGAGAAGAGAAAAAAGAAAAAAAAAAGAAAAGAAACCCCACTTTTCTGGTACGTATGCACGAGTCTGTGGCTCACTCTCCATAGAGCCTGGGAAGTATTTTGGAAACGGAAATGAGGCATTGGTGAGAAGATGGAACAGACTAAAACACTAAGGACTTCATTCCAGACCAAAAAGTGTAAATGCGGTGAGGCTGAGGGGCCGGCAGGCCTGCCAAGCCAGGAAGGCGTGGCCACAAGCAGCAATAAAAAGCGAAAGTAATGCTTTTTGCTGCCTAAGCATAAGGATAAAATTTGTATAAGTGGTATTAGCTAAGCACAAGGCCCTGGTAGATTTTTTTCTTTTTCTTTTTTAAAAAGTGCGCTTAATCTCTGAGCCATCTCTCCAGCCCCTTTTTCTTTTGAAACAGTCTCTCTGCAAAGCTCTATCCTGGAACTCGCTATATAGACCAGGCTGGCTTCTAACACACAGGCCTCTACAATACCAGCAACTTTCGAGGCTGGACACGAGTATCACAACTTCGAAGTCAGCTTGGTCTATACACCGATACCCTATCTCAAAAAAAATCAAGCTAATTTTAAAAAATGAGTCAATATGTGCTTACCTTACTAAGAGTCCTGTCTGCTCTTAAAGGAATCATTCAGTAGAATCAGTAGAGGTGAAAACTGGTTGAATGTAGTATGGGATTCCTCTCCCATCACCTATCGCGGTTCTGTAATCTGGAACAAGGGGACCCTTGAAGATTTTTTAAAAAGAAAAAAAAGCAGATCTTTTCTGGTAAGCTGTTTCCAGCATCTTCGCAGGCAAGACACGGACGTACGGTGTGGTGTGCAACATGGCTTTCCGGCTTGATTTTCATCAACTGCGGTCTGCACCACTCGGGTCTCGGAAACAGTTACTCCGGTCAGAGGGGAAAGGCAGGCCCAGGGTCCGAGACCGAGCTTTGAATGAAAGCAGAGAGCCCGAAAGCCACTGGACCTGCATGACTCCAGTTCCGCCCCTCCGCAGCCGGGATTCTTCGGCAGGTTTATTTGGCTTGGGGATGGCAGAGCACCCCGCCTCTGAGGATCCTCTGGGCCTCCTCCACAACGAAGGGATCTCCAACATCGCTTTCAACGTCGGCTGTAAATCCACAAGGATCGTCATTTAATCTCAGCCTTTTTACCCAGCCTCTGCTCACCAAAACTGCGCCACAGAATCGCCCGGAACCTGGAAGCAACTGAGGGCGAGTGTTTCCGTTATAGCACTTCCGCTTCCTGTTGCTTGCCTTAAATCGGGTCAGAGCTCGGCGTTCGAGGTAGGAGTTGTGTCGTCGATAAGTTCGAGGGGTTTAGAGGTGAGCGAGCTAAACCGAGAGGCCCGGGATCACGGGAAGCGGCTGGGACTCGGAAGGTTAAGGGATGCGGGAGGCGAAACCAGGGGGTGCGGGGCTGGGCCTGCGGGAGTTAAGGAGCAGAAGACGCGACTGACTAGCGTCCGCGCCATTGAAACCCTGGACCAGGGCTGCGGCGGATTTGTGTCCGGTGTTCTGGGTAGCGTAACCAAAGAACTTAACTCGGGAAAGTTCCTTGGGTGTCTGGGCGACCCGCAAAGTCCTGTTTCTGCTGCCTTCCCTCCTCTCCCTCTACCCGGCGTAGGTCCAGCAACAATGATTGAGGTGGTTTGTAACGACCGTCTAGGAAAGAAAGTCCGCGTCAAGTGCAAGTATCCTCCGAGGGGTAACTAACTGGCAGTGGTCTCTGGGGCAGTTGGCGATGGTGGGGAAATTGTAGTTAAATGACGTAGATGGGGAGGCCTAAATATCATCTTCCTCGTTCTATCTCTTCCATCCATTTACCTTAACTCCTTCGTGCCCAGCACCGATGACACCATCGGGGACTTGAAGAAACTGATAGCGGCCCAAACTGGCACCCGGTGGAATAAGATCGTTCTTAAAAAGTGGTAAGTGCGCTGGTCCTCATTAGGCTAGAAGGTTTCGGTTGGGGGAGCTCCTCAGGCAACCCCCATGAAGGATCAGCTACGCTTTCAAGACAAAAGCCCACCCCCACCCCACCCACCAAAGCAGCTTCTCTCTGAATTGTATCTGTCCCTTAGGTACACGATTTTTAAGGACCACGTGTCTCTGGGAGATTGTATCCTTTTCAGTTCTGGTTCTATACTGAAACCTGTAGGGAAATTAGGAAAGTGGGATATTTAACTTAAAATGTGGCCTGTTGTGGCTACTAAGAAAATGGGTACTATAGAATTATTTTGTTGTTGAGAAGGGTGGTAGAATAGTTTAACTTGGTTCAGAAGGATTTTAACATCCAGGTTCAAAATATTTATGACTGAGCACCACATGGTTGTTGGACAGGGAGGTGAGGGCGGAGTGTAACTCAGAGGTGACTGTAGTTGACAACCAGTATGATTTTTTAAAATTGGGGGTGAGGTTCTGCAGTTATGTCTGTGCACCACGTGCATGCTTGTTGCTGGCAAGAAAGCTTCAGGTTCCTGGAACCACCACGTGCGTGCTGGGAATTGAACCCAGTTCCTCTGGGTGCTCTTCAACTGCTGAGATCTCCCTCCAGCCTGAGTATGAACCTTTAAGAAAATGTGTTGTTTCTGTGTGATAGTGGGGGGGGGGGGCACCTGAGAATCTGACTACACCAGTGCTCTTCAGGGCTACTCTACATTATTTATAGCTTGAGTTCTTAGATCAAAGTGCCCATTCCAAAATTGCTTCCTTAGTCCAGGGTTGGGTGTTGAGCCCAGGATCCAGCTGTGAGTGTTTAGAGGGGTAGAGTCAGTCCTCAATGACAATTCCTTAATACCTGTCTTCAGATGAAATCCATGATGGGATGAACCTGGAGCTGTATTACCAATAGACGGGAATTCCTTCTCCTTGCCTCCCCTGCCTTCCTCTCCCACCCTCATTTGACACTGGTATAGATGCCCATTTTTAACAATTCATATGAATAAAAACTTCAGTGCTGCTTTGTTGCTGTCATATTTGTGTGAAAGTTGTATCGTGAGGGAGAGCTGGTGTCTGGTGGTTGAAAGACCCCCGTCCAGCTTGCTAAGCAGCTTAGCACCAGATGAAAGACCCCCCCCCCGCCCCCCGCCCAGCTTGTTAAACAACTTAGCACCAGTAACGCCATTTTACAAGGGCTTGTACTGAATATTCAGGGTTTGAACAAAGGGCAGTTTAGAAGCTGCCAAAACGAGATAGACACCTGTAGCTGGGCTGGGGGAGGAACGGGGAATACCGAGAATGTGGCTGGGCGTCGTCTGTCCCAGGCAGGGAGGAATGGTGAATACCGAGAAAGACACCCTGTCTGCCCTATATACGAGCCAAGGCAGCCCATATCTGAATTCTCGGGAACTAGGGACCTTGTCCCGACCTGAACTCGGCCACATTCAAACTAACCAATAAAAACCCTGTAACTACGCTTCTCGCTTCTGTACCACGCTTTTTGCTCCCCAAAACATATATAAACCCATTACCCCTACCTGGAGGCGCACAAGTCCTCCGAGAGACTTTGTCGCCCCAGGTACCTGTATATAATCTGAATAAACCTCTTGCTGTTTGCATCCGTACAAGTCGTCTCACTGTTCCTTGGGAAGGGTCTCCCCAGAGGAAAGACACTCCTGGAGGGTCTTTCAGTGGTTACAGTCTTGTATGTGACTAGAGGCTGGACCTGGTGCTGCACATGTGACATCTCAGCCCTTGGGAGATGGAGGCAAAAGGATCAGGTGTTCCAGGACATCCTTGGCTACATGAGACCCGGTCTCAAAAATCTGCTGAAGTCATGATGGAGTAGCCTAGTAGAATGGGACCCAGAGCTCTGCTGTTGGGTTTGAGTCACCAATGGGCAGAGATCCTATGAGTATTGTCACCCTCATATATCATTAACCTGCATAAGGAGGGTAGAGACACGGCTGGAACTCTGTAGCTTTGGAGCCTGTCCTGGAACCAGGCTGGCCTCGAACTCACAGAGATTCGCCTACCTCTGCCTCCCGAGTGCTGGGATTAAAGGCATGCGCCACCACTGCCCGGCAGGTGTACACTTTTAATCTCAGCATTTAGCAGGTAGAAACAGGAAGATCTCTGGGGCTTGCTAGCTAGCCAGTCTATCTTAATTGGTGTGCTTTAGGCCAAGAACTGTCTAAAAGGAGGTAGATTGTGTTCCTAAAATGACACTCAAGGTTGTCCTCTACCCTCCACATCTAAGCACTCACAGAAACACATCCTACATTCTTGTGAAAACAAACAAAGCTATGTTGAGTGGCCAAAGTAGGACCAATCTAAGCAAGAAACCCCATCTGAAAAAGTGGAAAGCAGCTGGGTATGTAGCTAGTTGGTAAAATCCTAAAATTGCTTTTATCGGCTATTTTGTTATAGGAGTGAGAAAAGTAGCACAATGGGCTACAATGATCTGTTTTAAAACCCACTGTACTAGGGTTCTGTAGAGAAACAACTGGCAGGATGAAGACACAAACACTCGGGGTTTGTTAGAGGCTTACGGTTATGGTCCAACTACTCCAACGGTGGCTGTCTCAGGGTAAAGGCCAGGAATCTGTGAGGCAGGATTTCTCAGCTAGTCTTGAGTTACATGCCAGAATCCTGAAGAAGTTCTAATGCCAGCAAAGAAGTGGACCTGCCAGGGAGAGTGGGTGAGCAAGCAAAGAGCAAGTGCTTCCTTCTTCATGGCTTATATGGGCTGCCAGTTGGAAGGGATGGCCCAGATTAAAGGTGGCTCTTCCCAACTCAAAATATTAAGGTTTAGGGTGGCTTTCCCACCTCAAATGATCCAATCATGAAAGAAAATTCCTCACAAAGTGTACCCAGCTGCTTGAGTTTTAGTTAATCCCAAATGTAGTCAAGTTGACAACAAAGAATAGCCATAACACCCACATATATAAGTAAGTATATATTTACATGTATACTATTTGGATTTAAATTTTTTGTTACATTTTTACTTATGTTCATGTGTGTGCATGTGACGGAACAGACATCCATATACCATGGTATGCATTTGAGTTCATGTATGAACCTGTGCCATGGCCTGCTTATGGAGGTCAGACGACAATCTTCGCTGTCAGTTCTAGCCTTTTACCTTGTTTGAGATTTGGTGTCTTTGTTACTTACTACTTGTACTTGAGGCTAGCTGGGAAAATTAGATAGATAGATAGATAGATAGATAGATAGATAGATAGATAGATAGATAGATGCAAAAGGGGGAAATTAGATGATAGATAAATAGAGGCTAGAGGGGAAGATAGATAGATAGATAGATAGATAGATAGATAGATAGATACTAGCTGGGAAAATTAGATAGATAGATCGATAGATAGATGCAAAAGGGGTAAATTAGATGATAGATAGAGGCTAGAGGGGAAAATAGATAGATAGATGATAGATAGGTAGATAGATAGATAGATAGATAGATAGATAGATATGGATAGAGGCTAGCTGGGAGAATTAGACATGTATATATATAGTCCCAGGGAAGTCCTAGAGAGCTGCCAGTTTCCAGTCTTTTTTTTTTTTTTTTTTTTTTTTGGTTTTTCGAGACAGGGTTTCTCTGTGGTTTTGGAGCCTATCCTGGAACTAGCTCTTGTAGACCAGGCTGGTCTCGAACTCACAGAGATCCACCTGCCTCTGCCTCCCGAGTGCTGGGATTAAAGGCGTGCGCCACCACCGCCCGGCTAGTTTCCAGTCTTTTGGGATGCCAAAGAAGTGGGCACCAACACCAGCAAAGAATCCTTTGCTTCAGGAACAGGGTAGATGGACTTACCAGTGAAATAGCCATCAGACCTGTAGTGAATGCTCTTACTCACTCCTTGATCCGTGCTTTTGTACCATAATTGCTACCTGCCTTGTGATTTGTTTTTCTCACCTAGTAAGTTTTTGTTTGTTTGTTTGTTTCTTACTGGCTAACACCCCTGATCCTAACCTGAAAGCTTTATATAGGAATAAGTTATTTGATCTTCACATCAGCAAGAGGTATTACCACTTATCTACACTTTGCAGTGGGAGGGCTGAATCGTTGAGAGTAAGCAAGCGGTAGAGTGAGGCTTTGAATCCACACCCCACATCTTACCTTTAATGCCCTTTCATGAGTTCATGTCACTGAGTGTCATCCTTTTGAGGCCACCTAAGCATCTGCATTATTGAACTGGAATTGAACCTTCCCCCATTGGTGTCTTTGAAAATCATTAAGTATCCATGGCCAGTAAGATGAGTAAAGGCACTTGTACCAAGCCTGACAACTTTAGTTTGACCTCCAGGGCCCCATGGTGGAAGGAGAGAACAGATTGCCATAAATTGTCCTCTACACAGTTATCATGGCAGCCTTTCTTATAAATGTAATAGGTTTTTTTTTTTAAGTAACCTTTTGGTTTTTAGAGACAGGGTTTCTATGTGTAGCCCTGGCTGTACCGAACTCCCTCTGTAGACCAGGCTGGCCTCGAGCTCAGAGATCTGAGGTGGCCTCTGCCTGCCACCACTGGCATAAAGTAACATTTTAAAAATTTTATGCTTCACCTGCATGTATACATGAATGTGCACTATGTGCAGACCTGGTAAACTGAAAAAAATCCCCCTTTTTTTTTTGTTGTTGTTGTTTTTGAAAGCTCAGAGTCAGAAATTGGAATTTAACCTGAAGGTCTGAAAAGTAAAACAGCTAGCCACTGGCTCGTACCTCTACCTCAGTCTGAAATGGCGATTCTGCCTCCCAAGAATCTCAGAATGAGACTGTCTGAGAGCTGTCTTTTTTGTTGTTGTTGTTGGGTTTTTTTTCACTCTTCAAAGTTTTATTTCACTAACTTCAGGTCAAATATTTCCACTCAATTGTTTTCTGGCCAATTACCAGCCTTTTTTGACTTCCCAAAATGGTAGTACCAAAAGATCTGTGGGTTGGGGAGAAGAGACCACTTTGAGAAGCATTGCATTTACTCATCTTTCCCAAGGCAACAAAGTCAGGTATCTGACTGTTCAACCAAACAAAGCTGTAATAGCATCTGGGAGGGCAGACAGACAAACCAGGCTCTCTTCAACTCGTCAGAACCAGCCCTAGGAAACCTTCCACACCCACACGAAGGACACAGCCACTCATCTCTTTTCTGTTGCCACAACATTTTTCTTCTTTTAATTATATCGTGTAGTTTCTCAAGTCCTTCTTTTAGTCCGTCTCTTATGATTGCACAGGTGGGCTGCAGGTGCCAAGGGGCTGGCGAGCTCAGTTTCCCCATTGCTAACAATTTCTCAATTTCTGAGAGAGACAGCGAGTTCCTCGGGTCTTGCTTGTTAGCGACTATAAGCTCAGGGACCCTCCTGATTTTCTGATAGCCTAGTTATTTTATGAAGTCCCATTTTGGCTTCTTCCATTCGCTCCACATCTACAGAGTCCATCACGAACACAGTGCCATCTGTGCATCGGGTATATGACTTCCACAGTGGCCTTAACTTCTCTTAACTACCTATGTCCCATAAGTGAAAAGTGACTGTCTTGGAATTGCCCACGGTTACCTTAATTTTCTCAGTGTTAAATCCTTTGGTAGGTACAGTATTTACAAACTCATTGAACTGCAGCCTATACAAAACTGTCGTCTTCCCAGCGCAGTCCAAACCCAGAATAACAATATGAAAAGACTGAAAGGAGGGCAGGCTGGACAGGATGGAAGTCTGGTCTGACAGTCCATTACCTATTTCCAGCTGCGAACGGCGTCCCAAACAGAACCAAACGTGTTCCTCTTAGTCCTCTTACAGTTTCGTTTCCTGGGTGATCAAGCTACGAGACTGCTCCTGGGCTGGAGTCGGGATCCCAACAGGGAACCATTGGCCCGCGTCTGTTGGCTGAGACCTCCGCGCGTTTTACAATCCTTTCTAGTTCTGGCATTAAAGGCGTGCATTGCCAGGTTTCTCTGACAAACTAGTGTGGCTACTGGGATTAAAGGTGTGTGTTGTTGCGGCCTGGTCTGTAGCTGGCCATTGTGGCTGTTTTACTCTCTGCACTTCAGGCAAGTTTTATTTATTAAAATAAAATGAAATATCACTACAGGTTTTTCGAGACAGGGTTTCACTGTTTAGCTCTAGCTGCCCTGGAACTCACTTTGTAGACCAGGCTGGCCTCGAGTTTAGAGATCCGCCTGCCTCTGCCTCCCAAGTGCTCGGATTAAAGGCATGCACCATCACCGCCCAGCTTTGCTTTGCTTTGTTTCAGACAGGGTTTCTGTGTGTAACCTTGGCTGCCTTGGAACTCACTTTGTAGACCAGGCTGGCCTCGAACTCCTGAATGCTGGTTATGCACCACCACGTCAGTTTCCTCCATAAACTGTCAATTGACTTAAACTGGTCGTCCAAGCCGCCCACCCTCTTCCCTTTCCTCATCCTAGTGGCAGTGCTATCACCCAGCCAGGACTTAGGAAGGAGCCAGATGGAGAAGGAATAAGTTAAGTAGGTTCCAAAAAAAAGACTTGGAAAGTGGGTGAATAGACTAGTGAAATGGTTAGCTTTGCAAAATCGAAAAAGGACCACTTCGCTTTGGAGGAAACGGGTGGGAAGAGGGAGAACTGAAAAGCCAAATTTAGGCTTTGGGCACTTAGCTTCTCGTCACCAAGGCAACTGCATTGCTATGGCAACGGTAAAATACAGCAAATGCACCAGATACCTCCTTACCAGCAAGCCGCTTCCGCGCAGAGGCCGACCGACCTCCGTGAGCGGCTCAATAAGGCGGACTGGCTGTCGCAGAAGCCAATCAATAAGCTCTACTCTGTGGGCTAAGCCCACCAGGAAGGTTGACGCTTAAAGGGAGCCTGGGCGTCCAATGGACGTTGTTTCTAGATGGGCCAATCAGCAGTGATGTCGGGGCGGGGGGCGGAGAGTACGTGCAGGGGCGGGCCAGGAAATCGCCGGTGAGTCCAATAAAATGCTAGAGCGCTTGAGGCGCCGCGGGGCCGTCCAATGGACGTCTCCACTGAACGAGCCAATCAGCAGCGGCGCAGGTTGGCGCGGGGTCAGAGCCGCGGAGGCGGAGCGGGCGCTGCGGCAGGAGGGAAGATGGCGGACGAGGAGAAGCTGCCGCCGGGCTGGGAGAAGCGCATGAGTCGCAGCTCAGGTACCTCTTGCGGGTCGGCCAGGGGCCGGGCCGGGGCCTCGCGAGATTGGAGAAGTTGGGCTCGAGCTCACGGGGACAGGCGGGCCGTATCGCCGCCCTGCCTCGGGCGTGGAGGGCTGGACTCCTCCGCGGCGTAACGGGCCTGGAGAGCCAGAAACTGAGGCAGGAGGTGGGGGGTACGGGCACGCCCGGACCCTCGCTCACTGCTGGGCCCGGACGCCGCTAAGAGACGAGGCTGCACCTCGGGGCTCCATTGGGAGGAAGAGACCCCGACCCGGTACAGTGGGCGTGGGCCTCCCAGATCTGGGTTCTCGGGCAGCATCTGTGGCACGTGCCCGGTCATCTCTAGCGCGGGATCCTGTGACAGCGACGTCTTATAAACAGGCCGGTTCACCTCTGGGCCAGGCATGGTGTCAAGTGCTTTGAAAGAGTTCAACTTCTTTCACAAGTCTGCACGTCGGTGTGGTTCCTTTCTCCCCTATCCCTCACCTCCCTCCCTCCATCTCTATCCCGCTCACCCCTCCCTCTCCCTTCCTCTCCTTTTCCTGGCTCATTCTCTCCCTCTCCCTTCTCCTCTCTCTCTGTCGTGCCCATCTTTCAAGGAAGGGATTACTCTCATTTTCCTAGTGGGGAAACGGAGGCCAGGACCCGGAAAGAACTCATCAGATGATGCTGTTCAGGGACTGGGAATGCCCTAGAATGCAGTGAGTGTCTGTCCCCAGAGTCCCCTTGCCAGTGTCAGCGGCAACGCCCAGAAGAGCGGCCGGCATCCCCGGCAGAGCCAGGGTCGCTGCTGCCTACAGAGCTCACTTATAATTCTTACTGAACATCAGGGTGCTGGACACTGAAGACATAGTTCTCTCTGAATTAACACGACTAGGTTTAGTGTTTTTACTTTCTTTTCCCCTTTTTAGTAGGGGGTTGGAGGTGAAAAGGCTGAATCTTACATGGACAGGTTGCTCCATCCTCCCGCTTCAGCCCCCCCAAGTACTGGGATTACAGACATGCACCGCTTTGCCCAGCTTATTTATTGATATAGAATCTTTTTTAGTAAATATTAGTAGTAGTATATTTAGTGTATGTGCATGTGGCAATCAGACAATAGCTTGCAGGGGTCTCTCTGTTTCCACCATGAGAGTATCAGAGCTCAAACTCACATCTTTAGACTTGACTGAAAGCACATTTACCCTTGGGCCACTTTTTTTTTTTTTAATTTGCCGCTCCCTCCCTCCCCTCTCTTTCTTTCTGTCTGTGTGTGTGTGTGTGAGAAAGAGAGAGAGAGAGAGAACTCTCAGACTAGTCCTGAACTTGCTGCCTATAGTAGGATGACCTTGAACCTCTGGTCTTCCTCAGCTCTGAGTGTGGGGATTACCTACTCACTAAGATAGTCTCCTGCTGTGTAGTCCAAGTTAGCCTCCAGTTCAAGATTCTTGTACTTCAGCCTCTCAAGCACTGGGCTACACTCGTGTGACACCGTACCTCGCTCTGATGTCCTTATTCTCTTGCCCCAGATTTTCAGATGAGAAAGCTGAGGTTCAGGGAGATGGCCAATTACTAAAGTTTTAGTTGGATTTAGCCCTGCAGTCCATGCTCCTGTCCAGGCTGTTCATTCCTGGCCTGAGGTTGTAACCTCTAGCGTAAACGCACTTCTAGGTGGGTGTGGTAGCACATAGCTGTATTTCCAGCACCTAAGAGGCAGAAGCGGGAGGGTGTCCAGTTCATAGTTAACCCAGGACTACGTAGACTTTTTCTTAAAAAAAAAATGTGTTACTATGCTTGTACGTGTCTCACCATGTGCATGAAGTACCCACAGAAGCCTGAAGAGGATGCTAGATGCCCTCAGACCAGCATTACAGACAGCAGTGAGCCTCCATGTGTGTGCTGGAAATCCAGCCCCTGTCCCCTACAAGAGCAGTTTATGCTCTTAAGAATCTCTTGAGCCGGGCGATGGTGGCGCACGCCTTTAATCCCAGCACTCGGGAGGCAGAGGTGGGCGGATCTCTGTGAGTTCGAGACCAGCCTGGTCTAGAGAGCTAGTTCCAGGACAGGCTCCAAAGCCACAGAGAAACCCTGTCTCGAAAAACCAAAAAAAAAAAAAAAAAAAAAAGAATCTCTTGAGCCATTTCTCCAGCCCCCATAGTGAGGGGGCGTTTTTGTTTTACGAGACAGGGTTTTTCTGTAGTTTTGGATCCTGTCCTGGAACTGCCCCTTGTAGATCAAGTTGGCCTCGAAGTCACAGCGATCCGCCTGCCTCTGCCTCCCGGAGTGCTAGTATTAAAGTCATGTACCACCACCACCCAGCTACCCAGCCTTTCTTGGTGCTTTAACCCAGAAAGATTCTAAGCCCTTGGAGTGACCCAGAATCTTGGTCCTTCCTTCAAGCTCCTGCCAGGACCCTCCCTTCTCTTCCTCCTTTCTCAGGTTTTTTTTTTGTTTTTTTTTTTTTTTGGAGAAACCAGGTTTTTGTGTAGCCCTGGCTGTCCTGGAACTTACCCTATAGATCAGGCTGGTCTTAAACTCAAATCCACCTGCCTCTGCCTGGAATTAAAGGCGTGTGCCGCCACCGCCTGGCTAAAATTGTATAGCCCAGGCTAGTCTCAAGCTTGTGACCCTCCTGTCTCCGCCTCCTTCAGCAAATACAACCACAATCAACTCTCCTTCACTTTTATTTGTATGTGTGTGTGTGTGTGTGTATGTATTTTTTTTTTTTTTTGAGACAGGGTTTTCTCCTTCAGATTTTTGTTGTTCTTGTTTTGGTTTTTCGAGACAGGGTTTCTTTGTAGCTTTGGAGCCTGTTCTGGAACTTGCTCTATGGACCAGGCTGGCCTTGAAATCTGCCTCCGGAGGGCTGGGATTAAAGGCGTGCCACACCACTGCCCAGCTCCTTCAGATTTTTTGAGACAGTCTTGCAGATTTACCCTGACTGACTTCAACAGCAGATATCCATCCTCCTGCCTCAGTCTCTCTACTGCTAGGCTTATAGGTGTGCCCTACCAAACCAGGCTTTTCCCTTAAGTTTTTGATTTGTCCTCCACTTTTTGCTCCTCACTGTCACTTAGATGTCTCTTAGATGATATCAGGCCCCATAGTAATGCTGCTTCCTTGCTCTCCAATTTAGGCTACCAGGGTAGGAATTAAGAATAAAGCTTTGGGCTGGGCAGTGGTGGTGAACGACTTTAATCCCAGCAGGCAGGAGACAGGCAGGTAGGTCTCTGAGTTCAAGGCCAGATTGGTGTACAGAGTGAGTTCTGGAACAGCTAAAGCTACACAGAGAATCCCTGTCTTGAAACCCTCCCTCCCCAAAAAAGAATAGAGCTTTGGAAGTATCTACCTCTTGTTTATACACGAGGCATAGTGGTTGCTGCTGTGAGCGAGATAGAGGAGGTGATGCCTGGGTTTTGTTTGCAGTGAGTTGATGGATAGAAACAGTCATGTTCTTACCTTTTTGGTGAATGTGTGATACTGGAACTTGAAACTAGAACCTCACAGATGCCAGGCAAGCACTGTATCTGAGCTGGAGCCCCAGGCCCACAGTATTTTGTTTGCTTATGTATTTTTGAAATTGGATCCCCTGTAGCCAAAGTTGCTCTCAAACTCTATAGCTGAGGATGCTCTTGAACTTTGATTTCATGTATTTTGTAGGATGGCATGTGCACATGTGGAGGTCAGAGGGCATCTTAAGGTGGGTGGGTTCTCCTTCTACTAAGCAAGTTCCTGAAGCTCAAACTCAGGTGGTCAGACTCTGGCGAGCTCCTTTATCTGCTGAGCCATCATGCAAAACTGGCAGTTGTGGTTTTTTGTTTGATTTTTTTTTTTTTGTTTTTTCTGATTTGCTGGTTTAGTGCCTGTCTCTCTCCACCTAGAGCATTAATACAGTCCTGTCTGAAACAGGTCCTGGTGGGTGGGGACAGTATCCTTCCATGCCTATAGCACAGGGTGGAACAGGAAATGGGTCTGCTAAAGAAAATACCTCCCAAGCCAGTCCTCATCCTGGCTTTCAGGATGGAGTCCTTCTCAACCCAGCCTCAGCTGAACTAGGTGCTACTCTCCCCCAGGTCGGGTATACTACTTCAATCACATCACCAATGCCAGCCAGTGGGAGCGGCCCAGTGGTGGCAGCAGTGTTGGAGGCAGTAGCAAGAATGGCCAGGGAGAGCCAGCCAGGGTGCGCTGCTCGCACTTGCTGGTGAAGCACAGCCAGTCTCGGAGGCCCTCATCCTGGCGGCAGGAAAAGATCACCAGGAGCAAGGAGGAGGCCCTGGAGCTGATCAATGGTGAGTGGGGGAGATGGGGACTTGTTGGGAGGTCTCAGTTAATTTTCCTGATCCTGTGACAGAATAACCCTGACGGAGGCCAGCAAGAGGGTTCAGCCAACACAGGCACTCGCTGCTAAACCTGAGGACCTGCATTCTGTTCCCAGAATTCCCGTGATGGAAGGAGAGAGCCTGCTCCTCGGAGTTGTTCTCTCACCTTTTAAGTTTAAAAAGAAAACAATACACAGTTTAGGGGAGAAAGGTTTGTTTGGACTCACAGTTCACAACAAAAAAGTCATAGTGGCAAGAGTGGGGGCCATCATGGTGTCAGGAACAAAGAGCCATGTGCCTGTGCTGGTGTTCCATTTGCATCCTCTGTCTTGGGTTGGGATCCCCTACCCGGGGGGGGGGGGGTGGTCCTGCCAACAAGTAAGATGGGTCCCTCGTATCAGTAAACATGATTGGGATAATTCCCCCAGGATCCACAGCAGCCCATCTTCCAGGTTATTCCAGTTTCTGCCAAACTGACAAGAAGTACTGCCCATCATGGGGGCCTTGTAGAAGGGGGCCACCAAACCCTCCACCCAGTCCGCTCAGCTGTCACTTCTAGAGAAGTGCCTGCATTGTACTGGGGTTGTAGCTCAGTTGTTAGCATGCTCCCTAGCTTGCAGGAAGCCCTGGCTTCAGTGTCTAGTACCCTGTGAATCCAGCATCTGTAATCTCAGCATAGAGATAGATAAAGGATCAGAAACTCAAGCTTGGTGATGTGATGGAAAGACACTTGCCAGTAAACCTGAGGGCCTGAATTCGGTTCCTGGGACCCACACAGTTGAAGAAGAGAACCACCTCCCTCAAGCTGTCCTCTGGCCTCAGTGAAAATACTGTCATGTGTGCAGAAATAAATACAATTTTTAAAAAGATTTATTTATTATGTATACAGAGTTCTGCCTGCATATATGCCTGCAGGCCAGAAGAGGGCACCAGATCTTACTATAGATGGTTGTGAGCCACCGTGCAGTTGCTGAGAATTGAACTCAGGACCTCTGGAAGAGCAACCAGTGCTCTTAACCTCTAAGCCATCTCTCCAGCCCCTGCAATTTTATTTATTTATCTATCCATCTATCTATCTATTTATTTATTTTGAGTTCTGGGTCCTACATAATGAGTTCAAGGCCAGCCTAGGCTACTTGAAGACCTTGAAAAGAAGTATCTACACGTGGGATGAACTCGGCCCACATAGGCCCCTCTCTCTTTTCTTTCTATTTGCCATTTGGATTGACCAGGTCTAGAAAGCCAGCGTAGTGGCTGTGTCTGCTAAGCTCTGTGTTCTGGGAGACTCAGCCTCACTCAAGACTCAGTTTTCTCTTCTGTAAAATGAGTGAGTGTTAACCATTGTAGCAATGCAGTGATAGGAGGCAGTTTTGGTCATTAGAGAGGGGCCAGGGCGTCTGTGGGTAGGTCTGGTGAGCACAGTACTGGCTGGCTCTGCAGAGTGATAGTCAGTTTTGTCCCACAGGCAGAGACTGGCCACTTTTCCTTTGTAATTTACCGCAAGGTTGGCAGACTTTGTTGTTGAATCATTCTTTGATTTGTTTTGTTTTGTTTTTTAACTGCCTATTTTTGATAAATATATGTATGTGTCTTTTGCCTGCTTGAACGTATGTGTACCTTGTGTGTGCCTAGTGTCAGAGGAGGCTAGAAAAGGCATTGCGTTCCCTAAAATTGGAAGTAGATTTGTGAGCTACCATGTGGTTGTTGGAAACTGAACCCAAGATTTTTTTTTAAATATTTATTTATTTATTTAGTATACAATATTCTGTGTGCATGTCTGCAGGGCAGAAGAGGGTACCAGACCTCTTTACAGATGGTTGTGAGCTACCATGTGGTTGCCGGGAATTGAACTCAGGACCTTTGGAAGAGCAGGCAGTGCTCTTAACCACTGAGCCATCTCTCCAGCCCCTGAACCTAAGATTTTTGTAAGAGCAGCCAGTGCTCTTAACTTCTAAGCTATCTCTTCAGTCTGTGTGCGCGCACGTGTGTGTATGTATGTGTGTGTGTGTGTGCGTGCGTGCATGCATGCTAGGTAGCTTAGGTGACAGAAGTTTCTTTTCCAAGGTTCTAGAAAAGTGCATGCCTCATGCCTTTCCCCAAGATTGACTCTCACTAGCCACCACAGACCTGTGCCTTCTCACCTTCCTCATCAGGTTCCTGATGAGATTGCTTTTCTTGTCTTGCAGACAGCTGCTTCTGTTGGTTGTGTCCTTTGGCGATCTTGGCTACTTTATGTTTGTTCTCCCTACCCCACCCCTTTACTGATAGAGCTTATACAGCTTAGGCTGACTTTTAAACTCCCCACGTAGCCAAGGGTAACCTTGAACTTCTGACCTGTCCACCTCTAGCTTCTAAGTACTAGGATTTTAGGTTTATGCCACCATTCCTAGTTTGGAGATTGAACGTGGGGCCTGGTGCAGGAAGGTGAGCACTCTGCCAACTGAGCTAAAACCTTAGCCTAACAGTGTCTCTTTTTATGAACAGGTGCTTATATTTCAGGGCCCACCTTTGTAAACTCCTTATCTCCAAGGATAGTAATATCAGGAACCAGGACTTCTTCATTGTGAATATTGGGACATTAATTATCATGCAGCCTATAACAGAGCAATGAGCATTTATATCTGTCAAGGACTTGTTCTGCATCAGCCTATGACAGTCACACATTCGTCTCTCAGAATAACCCTCTGAAGTAAGAGCTCCCATTAACCCATTATTTTTTTTTTCTTTTACACTCATTTATTTGTATGCATGCAAGCATGCCACTGCAGACATGTTGAGGTTAGAAGAAAACCTGCAGGAGTTGGTTCTCCTGTTCCACTGTGGGGGTCCTGAGGGTGGAGCTCAAATAGTCAGGGATGGCACAAGCACCTTTACCCACTGAACCATCTCCCTGGCTCCCCAATGCCCCAATTCATAGTACAATCATTTTATGAGGCTCCCAGAAGCAGAATCAACCCTCCTTTTGGCCATTGGATATTCATAAGGCTGGGCAACCACAGAATAGAATCAGATCCAGCAACTGGAATTAGAGCATGGCCTGACTCTCTTCTGAGCCTTAGACTGCTGAGCCCACAAATGTCTGCAGAGATGGATATTCATCTGTTAGGCTTGCTGTCTAGGGGGCTCCTGAATGCCCTTTTCTTAGTCACTGTTCCGTTGCTGTGAAGAGACACCATGACCAAGGCAGCTCTTATAAAAGCAAGCATTTAATTGGGGGCTTACTTACCATTTCAGAGGTTAGTCCATTATCGTCATAGCAGGGAGCATGGTGGCACAATTGGCACTGGAGAAGTAGCTGAGAACTTTATTTACATCCTGATCCACAGGCAGGCAGAGAGAGAGAAACACTGGGCCTGGTGTGGACTTTTGAAACCTCAGAGTCCACCCCTGGCAATACACTTTCTCCAACAAGGCTACACCCCTAATCCTTTTATCCTTTCAAACATTTTCACTCTTTGGTGATTAGGCATTCAAATATATGAGCCTATGGGGGTTTTCATATTCAAACCACCACAATCCCAAAGCAAGTAGAGGGCCCTATTCCAGTGTGGGAGCTCTGGAGAGGCTGCTCCCAAAGGGAGAATTCTCCCCCAGAGTCCTGGCTGGGGTGCTGTTTCGTCCTGCCTCCCAGTGAGGCTGGGATTTGTCCTGGAGGAAGCCCAGGAAGTCTGGCCTCAGCTCTTGAGTACAGAGGTCCAGGTGACAAAAAGCAAGAGATGGCAGTGTCTCTAGAATAGTGATAGGTCCCTGTCTCCTTCCTTGTGGCTAGTTTTTACTTCACTTATTCATGAATTCCTTAGCCTCCAGGAACTCCTGTCTAGTGCACAGGTACAGAGGTGGGGAGCATTGGTAAACAAGGAAATCTGGCTAAATTTTTTTTTTGTGACAGTATCTCATTATGTAGCCCAGATTGCCTCAGTGTCCTGAGTGCCAGGATTCATAGGCATGCACCATCCAGCCCAGTGCTTTCATTATTAAACAGCTGTAACTTGACAATGAGTAAGAAACTATAGCTGGTGGGGAGGGGACAGCTGGAGAGATAACTCAGCTGACTACTCTTCCAGAGGACTGGGTTCAATTCCCAGCACCCATGAAATTATCTATCAACTGTCTATATATAACTCCAAAGATCTGACACTCTCACATAGGGATACATGGAGGCAAAGCACCAAATGCTCATAAAATAAAAATAAATTTAAAAAAAGAAAGAAATGGGCTGGAGAGATGGCTCAGAGGTTGGGAGCACTGACTGCTCTTCTAGAGGTCCTGAGTTCAATTCCCGGCAATCACATGGTGGCTCACAGCCATCTGTAGTGAGATCTGGTGCCCTCTTCTGGCCAGCAAGCATACAGACAGACAGAACACTTTATACATAAAAAATAAATAAATCTTGAAAGAAAGGAAGGAAGGAAGAAAGGAAAGAAAGAAACCCTATCATATCTGGCCATGGCTACATCTAGGTGGGCAGATTTGGGGTATATCCTTTGTTCTCCAGAGAAGAACATGGGGAGTCCAGTGCTGTGAAGGTGGACCTGCGAATACAGCCAGGCATCCAGGGAGAGTAGAAACAGGACTTTATAATACGTGAGAGTCACTGATATGACTCATTCTGTACAAGGGGACTCAATACCATGTCTTCCAGATAGATGTCACCATGATATGCAGGTCAAACCGCATGACCTTGTGTGCCTCTGATAGGCAGTGCTTTGTGGTGACAACCACTTCTGACCAAGGCAGCAAGGATAGGCAGAACAGAGCGGAACTGGGGAGCCCCTGATAGTCAGGTGTACCCTGGCAGTATGCAGACCAAGCACCAGAGTAGCTGCCTTGCAGTGCATTCAGATAGGGGTGCCGTCTGGGCTCTCAGTCATACTGCCTGCCCTTTGTGCCAAGCATTGACCCTACAGAAACCTGAGGCCCAGAGCCCTTGGGAAGTGGTTGGGTTTCTAGGCTTCAAGATAGTGGTTGTAGCAGTAGTAGCTGTCAGACAGGCACCATTGGGACCTTCAGTGGTGTGCACACTGGGCTGCTCACAGGTATTCAGAAACCTTTTGAAGATCAGGCAGGAAGAATGGGTAAGTGGAAGTCTAGGAGCAGCTGTGTCAGGCCACCCTGACATGCAAAGAGCTCATTATGGAGTCTATTGTGACAATGCATGCTTATGACCCCAACACTCCAGAAGCTGAGGGTTCAGGGAGAGCCCAGGCTGCATAGGAGGCTCTATCTCAGAAATAAAAGGACAGGGTTCCCTGGGGAGTCTCTGCCAGGCCAGCTGGGAAAGCTTTGGGGGCTGCTCAGGTCAGAGTGGCTACCCTGGGCATCTGTCTGTGTGGTGGCTGCAGGTTGGGCAGGAGTAGGGGACAGAGGATCTTGTGTGTCACAGGCTTTTTGGTCCACCTCAGGCACTGCCTGGATTGAGGTGCCTGGCAGCTCCCCACCTAGCAAGTGTCTGTGTGTGCTTAACATAATCTCCCATGCACCCGCATGCATGTGCGCCCAGCTCCTGAGACATGCGTCATACAGACATGGTGTCGCACTGCCCTGAGCCTCAGTCCTTTACATATTGTTGTTGTTTGTTATTTTGTTTTGATGGTTGGCAAGTGTGTTTGAAGGTTAGACGACAACTTACAGGAGTTGGTTCTTCTTTCCACCATTGTGGACTCCGGAGATGGAACTCAGGCAGCCTTTATGACATGTGACTTTGTTATTTTGAGACTGCTTCAGTCACCATTCACCTTCTCCATAGCCCTGACCTCCTGACCGTGCAGGAGAGTCACGGCCTAGTGGAGATGCTTTAATGCTTCCTGGGCTCTGCCAATTGTGGCGCCTGTTGTGTGGCTTGCCTGTGGAACAGTTGTGTGGACTCTCACACACTGCCCTTACAGCCTCACCTCAGGGTATCTTCTGTGCCTCTCGTGTTGCATGAGTAGGGACTCCTGATGTCCACCGCTGAAGATGCCACCAGCTTCTGTGCAGAGCTTGGCTGCATACTCCTGCGGTCTCCAGAGCCTTGAGACCGACTGCCCCAGGACTGCCCAGGGGTGGGCAGTCATTCGCTGTGAGGTTCCAACTCTGTTTTTGTCCAGGGCTGAGAAGAGGTCACTGAGTGTGTGGGGGTGCTTCTATTCTTGTACATCTATGGGTGACTAGCCCACCTATAAGGTCATAGTATGACCACCGGTGCATGGGGATGACTGACAGGTTTGCACCCTGGGGACATGTCGTGCATGTGGGAAGACTGTCTTCATGGGTGCACATGATAAGGACACAGGATTGGTTGCTTGGACATGATGGGGTGGGAATTGTTATTGGAGGGCAGTAGCATATCTTTATATGCACTGGCCCAGCTCCTAGGAGTAGCTTGCTCTCCCCTTGTGCCCCTGCAGGCTACATCCAGAAGATTAAGTCAGGAGAAGAAGATTTTGAATCTCTGGCCTCACAGTTCAGCGACTGCAGCTCTGCCAAAGCCAGGGGAGACCTTGGTGCCTTCAGCAGAGGTGGGCAAGAACCACACCCAGTCCCTTCCCTATGATGTTGGGGGTGGTTGAGCCCACAAAGGAAGGGAGACCCTACTCTGCCTTCATGGTCCACCAGGTGGCAGCACAGCCCTCAGATTTCCTGGCCTGTGTTTCTTGTGCTGCAAAAGGAATGTAAAACCTTCTCCCTGGTATCTTCCCTCCAAGATCATTGTCCCTTCCTAGGCCCATCAAGGTGACTCTGTAATGTCGTTGGCATCTACTGGCAGAGCTATAGGACGGGATCCCTGAGAACTCCTCTTCTCACCCAGAATCCTGTTTTCCCCTTTGGCAGGTGTTGGAAAATGGGCAAGGTCAGGTCCAGATAGGCAGCCCAGAGCTCAGGCTTGTGTGCCAAGGGCAGAAGGAATCAGGATCTCTCCCTCCTCACTTCTCTCCTTCATCTCATTTGCATGGGCTGGGAATGTGAGGTGTTGGGCACCTGCCTGGGAGAGGGAGCTTAGTGAGGCCCTCTGCTGTCAGCCCAAGCTACCTGAAAGGACAGACTGTGTTCAGCTGGAAGCCAGAGTTCATCATGCAGTGTGTCTAAGAGCACAGCACGGCTCTGCCTGCCATCCCTCATGCTGTCCTTGGGCTTCCCAGAGCCACAGCTCAGCACTACACAGCGACAGGGCCATAAACCCTGTGATGAATGTGCTGAGACTAGGCGCAGGCAGGAGCCCCATCTGTCATGCAGCCCGTGCCTGACCCCCACTGCCTCTGCTGTTTCTCACAGGTCAAATGCAGAAACCGTTTGAGGATGCATCGTTTGCTCTACGGACAGGGGAGATGAGTGGGCCAGTGTTCACAGATTCGGGCATCCATATCATCCTGCGCACAGAATGAGGGCAGGCGCCTGGCCAGCCAGCCCATGGACACCCTTCCTGCTACTGTCACACAGTATTTATTGTTCCTGAAATGGCTGGGAGAGGGGCTCTAGATAATAACTCTGAGCTCCCTACTTCCTGTTTGACCCCATTTGGGGCTGTCCTAGCCAGGCTTCTTCTGAAGGAATCAACTTCAGAAGGTCAGTGGGGGTATGGAAGCCCCAGGCTCAGGGGGTCAAAGGTGACCTGACACCCAGGTCTCAGAGGCAGGCAGGAGGGCCTTGTTTCTTGTTAGTTTTATGCTCTGTTCCTCTGTTCAGTTGCAAAAAGCAGACGCTGCACACCTGGCGATGCAGCACCTCAGCCTCGGGTGTGATGCAGCGCCCATGCACCTCCATTAAATCTGGAACCACTGGCTGGTGGTCTTGTATCTCATTACCTTCGCGGTGAGGTGTGAGGCCCTGTCTCAAGAAGGGAACTGTCATTCACCATGCCCCAAGCCCAGGTGTCCAAACTGTTTTCCAGTCCTAAGAAGCTACCTTTTCCAGGGCCTGGGGGTGATGGCAAGAATTTTTCCCACTAGATAGACTTCCAGGGCAGCAAGATACCTCTGGGCCCCACCAGTCCAGACCCAGTTATGCCAGCTCCCCTGGAGACTGTTCAAGGACCACAGACCACCCTTGTACACCCCACTTCCATCTGGTAGATCTGGAGAGATCCTGGGGCAACCTGGCTCAACACCTGCCTTGGCACACCCCATCCCCAGCACACATAGAGATTGCCTACTGGTGAGAACATATTGCATCTAGCATCTGCCACCCACTTCTGGCTGGTTATTCCTAGGTTCAGCCACCAGACCTAGCACCCTCCAGATGCTGTTTCCATGGCAACAGAGGCCCCTTCGACTGGAGTAAAGGGGGGCTTTGTCAGTTCCCAGAAGAACAGGGATCCTGGTAGAGGGAACTGGGGAATGGATGTTGCTTTGAGTGGCAGCTGGGAGAAGAAGGAACGGGCTCCCCCACCTTGGCTATGGGGCCCATGTCTCCTAAGACTGCCCCTGAGCCTAGCTTGGCCTGAGGGCTCAGAATTCAATAAGGTTTCTGTCTAACCTACAAGTGATGGGGCCAGCCTGGTTGGTGGGGGTGGCTGCAACCAGTAAGGCTTGGAGACCAAAGCAATATTAAGCCTGGACCTCAAGGGAGCCCTCCCTCCCCACAGGCCTGAGTCTTCTGAAGTCACCTGAGCTCCCATCTGGCTGCTTTCTATAGCAGTCGCTCTTTGCCAGCTGCCTGCTGGAGCATTTGTCATTAGGAAGGTTTAACGAGTTTCTTCCCAGCTCAGGCAGGCACCTCCAGCAAAACATTCTCCTGTGGGCCAGTGGGTTCTCAAGGCAGTCACAGCTTTACTGTCTTGTAACAGTTGGGTGGGCTCAGGAGGCAGTGGAACCCCTCCAAGTATGATGGCGCCTTTGTCGGGGAGGAGAGGACCCCTATCCCGGCTTGGAATATCAAGAGCTCTGGAAGGATCTCGCCAAGTCTGCTGCCACATCTGAACCACTACCTGTGAGAAGCAGGCATTACCACAGTGGTAATTTGTGCATCCCGTATATGGCCATGTGACTTGGTATCTGTGTTCTCTATGACCCTGACCCTCCATGTGGGGTCTGTCCTTTTGGACCCCAGCCAACCCCTTCCCTTGTCTCTGTATAGTGGTGAAAACCCAAGACTGAACATGGCTGTTAGACAAATGGGCCCCGGGAGCCCGCTCAGTGTCCCCACATGTATTATTAACTACCTGTGGTTTTCCTCACCTGCTCCAAGTTCCCACCCAGGCCTGCTAGGGAACTGGCAATAAATCCTGGGCCTTTAGGATGACAACAGTTAGCACCCCTCCTTCCCTCTCTCCCCTCTCCCCACCCCCTATTGGGATTGAAACTTGTCTTTGTGCAGACTCCACTGCTCATTCTTTTTTTTTTAATTTTTTTAAATTTATTTATTTATTAAAGATTTCTGTCTCTTCCCCGCCACCGCCTCCCATTTCCCTGCCCCTCCCCCAATCCAGTCCCCCTCCCTCATCAGCCCAAAGAGCGATGGGGTTCCCTGCCCTGTGGGAAGTCCAAGGACCACCCACCTCCATCCAGATCTAGTAAGGTGTCCACTCCTCATTCTTAATGGGCTCTTCTTAGAGCAGACACTGGGGATTCTGGGTTATTGTTGCAGTAGGGAATGGCAGCTTCCTGACTGCAGCCAAATGCTCATCTATGATTTAGGGAAAGTTGGTTAATTCAGCACCACGGAAGACAGACACAAATGAATCTGGCTGTGATGAATGAGCGAGGAGGGTAGGACTGCTTTCTCATCCTTTGTGTGTATGTGTGCACATACATGTGCATTCAAGTGTTTACATGTGTATACAGTGGGTGTGCATGTGTGTAAGTGATGCAGTGGGTAGATGTGCTGCCAGGTGCTCTGGCCCAAGTAAACACTCCTTGCCCACACGAGACAGATCTGTTCGCATCAGACTCGTCCTTGTGGGAACATGTCTTCAGGCACAGGTGTACTCTGCAAAGGCTAGAACTCCACAGCCTTAATGGTTGCAACTACATCTCCATATCTGAGACCATGACCTCCTTGAGCACAAGTTACAGGCAGGAAGCATACAAACTCAATTTTTTGGGGGATTTTGAAACAAGGGCTCACCCAGGTGACATTAGCCTCCCGAGAACTGGGATGACTAGTTGGTTCCTTCATACCAAGCCTCTGCTGTTTTTAGTCTGTCTCCCATGCTAATCCGGGACCTTACCCATCCCACCCCCCACCCCCGTGTCATGCTTATTAATTTACGTGGGAATGAATTGCTCTTCGTGAGGATGCCTTTAGAAATTGGTTTTAAATGAGTGCATTAGGCAGCCCCATTCATTATTCATGGGTTTCCTTCCCAGTATGGCATCCAAGTCCAAGTTCCCGGAGATGATTTAATCACAGAGGTCATTAATTAGAGATGGGGACAGCAGCCTCCTGGTGGCCTCAGCAGGGTGGGGTCAGGACCACTGGAGATCATCACATGCTGTTCCTGCTCTGGGTTCAGGGCCTGACATGGGGGATGGGAAGGCAGCATGTATCACTGCCCTTCCAGACGTCCCTGCTCTGCCGACTCATCCCTCTAGCCCAGTGGTTCTCAACTTCCTAACCTGCCCTTTCATACAACTCCTCACGTGGTGGGGACCCCCAATTGTAAAATTATTTTCATTGCTCCTTCATAACTTCTTTTGCCATTGTTCTAAACCTTAAATATTTTTGGAGGTGGAGGTTTGGCAAGGGATAGAGAGTCACAGGTTGAGAACCACTGCTCTGCCCTCCCACAGGCAGATCTGGTTGACACTGAAGCCCTCATCATGCTATGACTCAGTTGGCAGAGCGTTTGCCTGGCGTGAATGAAGCCCAGGGCTCCATCCTCAGCACCATATAAACCAGGTATGGTGGTGGAGGAAGCAGCAGGAGACTCAGAAACCCCAGGTCATTTTTAGCTACAAAAGGGCATCCTGTGCTGCATGGACCCGTTTCCTAATTAATCCTTTATCTTATTCCAGCGCTGCTGCCACCAGGCCTGCCTTCGAGCAGCTCAGGAGCACCAGGCCTCTGGCTGTCTAGCCCTGTCCTGCTACCTCCCTTTTCCTGTTTTCTGTTGCTTTTTTTTTTTTAACATGGTGAATAGATTTATTAAGGAAGAATGAGAAATAATTGCTAGGTCCAGGAGGTTACCTAAGGAGGAATCCTGACACCTCCATTTTAGCCTATCCACCTCCCAGGACTCTGTCCCAGCCTGTTATAGGCAAAAGAATTCTTAGGTGGAATGCAGTGGGTTTGTCCAAAACCTGGCTCTGTGCACCTTTTAAGTTACTTTGAATCTTGCTATTAACTAGCATGGCTTGTGTAGAAGCGATTTCCACAATTACAAAGCACAGAAGAAATTGAGGGGCCTCACCTCTCTCAAAAGCAGCCAATTTTTTTTTTTTTGATTTTCGAGACAGGGTTTCTCAAGCAGCCAAATTATTAAAAAGCCATTAGAACATCATCAGACAGCCCAGTGATGCGCTACCGAGATCAATGAATGAGCCAGCAACCAGGGAATACGCATTTAAGACCAGTTTTCATCATCATAATAGGGTTCTGTTCTGATCCCAACTGCTTTTAAATGAATTGCTTTTGGCTGAAACACCTTTGGATTGATTGGGTGGGCTTCTCTTGGGGGAGGAGCGTTACAGGATCCCACCTCAGGTCCTCTCTAAGCATGGGATAAAAAGAGTCAGTGGAGTCAAGTCTCCTCGAACCACCACTGGGTACAGAGCAACCCAGGCATCAAATGTCAAAGGTCCGGTTTATTCTGGCAACCCGGAAAGAAAATTGTAAATAAATAAAAAAAAAATCCATGCACTCAGATCCAGAGGGAGGGAGGGAGGGATAAGGAATGTGTGGGAAACAAGGAAGGGAGGGAAGGATGGAGAGTGGGCTGAGGGAGAGGAGAGGGGTTTGGTCATAAGGAAGAGAAGCATCCAAAAAAAGTCAGAAAGACTCAGAAGTGAAGTATCAAAAGATCAATAAAATGGAGAAAAAGCACAGAGATACAGAGAACAGAAAGCTGGGCTGGGAAGGTGGAGAGAGAAGGAATCTAGGAAAGGAAGGGCATGGCCAGGAGAAGGTTGAGGGGGTCACAAGCAATGTGGGAAGGATCCCCACAGCTTTTGCAGGGACGCCTAGGGGTCCCCGGCAGTGCTGATGACGTGGAAGAGGGTGACGTTGTACAGCACCTGGTGCCCGTTGTTCCAGGTATACAGGGCCCGCTCCCTGGGGTTATAATCCAGCATGGAAATGTGCGAGTACTGGTTGTGGAAGGGCACATCCGTGTACTCGTAGCTGGATGTGTTGGTGAAGTAGGCAAAGTAGACCTTGGCTCCGGCCAGGTGAGAGTTGGTCACATAGAGGACGCCGCAGATCATGAAGGCCTCCCCGGCACTGCGCTTGGGGTACCCGGTGTCCCAGGACCTCACGACCTCCAGGGTGTGAGGGTCCAGCCGACTGACAACGATGTTGCCCGCATTCTGGTTAGTAGTGTACACAGCCCACAGCCCACTCTCGTCTACCATGAAGTCCATGTCCGAGAAGCCACCCCAGGAATAGGGGAAAGTGTTGTTGTAGCCAGCCCCAGGGAGGCTCCTCTGCACCAACACGGAGCGCGACCGGAAGTGGTACTTGACCACCACATTGCTCTGGTACTTGTTGTAGAACAGAGAGCCGTTGTACACCACATGGCCCGTACCTGCCCACGGCTGTGGCAGCAGGTGCTGGATGAAGTTCTGGCCTTTGATGAAGTCTCCCAGAGTACGGAACTCCAGCACTCGGCGGCCTTTGTAATAGCCATCCATGTACCAGACCTACGAGAGCAGTAGCCAGTCACTGGAGAGACTGCAACCTGTGTCCCTCAGGGACTGGCCAAGATCAACCTTGATCATCAGCAAACAACCATCACCTGTGTGTCACTACTCAGTCACAGTCCTTCCTAGGACCTTTGTGACTGGTTATAGTTTGGTGGTTGTGAGCATTAATGGGCCTGGGAAGGCAGTTCAGGGGGTAAAGTGCTTGCCACTCAAGCATGAGAACCTGAGTTCGGATCCCCAAAAGAGCTGGACATAGTGATGCACATAGCTGTAACCTCAGTGCTGGGAGAGTCAGGGACAGATCTTTGGAGCTCATTGACCAGCAGGCACAGCCATATTGATGGGCTGCAAGTTTTTAAAGAAATCCTGACTGGATGGGGGAAGGGGGACAGTGGAGGGGTCAGGAAGATGAGTCAGTGGGGAAATCAACCTGCTTTGCAAACATGAAGATTAAGTTGGAACCCAGAACCCATCTGAAAATCTTGGCATGGCTACATGTTCCTGTAACCCCAGTGCTTTTGAGAGCAGAGACGAGGCTCTCTGGGGCTTGTTGGTTGCTAGCCTAGCTCCAGATTTGGTGAGAGAGTCTGTGGCTAGGGACTAAGACCAAGAACAGAGAACAGGGCACCTGATAGCCTCCTCTGGTGAGTTCACACACACCTGCACACAAATGTGTACAACACACACACACACTCACACAAAAGGAAAAAGAGACAAAGTGGAGGCAATAGAGAAAACATCTCTTGTTGACCTTGGCCTTCACATGCATTGGTACACACCTACCTGTGCACACACCTTTATAAACACACAACAAAAAGATCCTCAGTGAGTGGTGGTGAAGGATCATCGAAGGATCAGGCAGCATTGTGCACCCAGGAGACTCATGGGGGTCACTGGAGACTGGGCTGAGAGTACTCACCAAGTAACGTGTTTGGATAATAAGGGATCACTTTGAGGTCACTATTTTGTATGGTTGGGAGTTGTTTGTTCTTGTTTTGTTTTATTTTGTTTTTTGAGATAGGGTCTTACTATGTAGCCCAAGCTGGTCTGAAACTCACTATGTCTGTCAGGCTGACCTTGAGCTCACAGATCCTCTCCCTCCCAAGTGCTGGGATTAAGGGCCATGCCATCATGCCTGGCCCAAATCCATTGTCAGTGGCTAAGTTCTGTAAACACAAGGTCGCCTGGCATGCCACTGAATCTCTCAGCGGCACCATTATCAGCACCACGCTAAAAAGCACTCATGGGTGCCCTCATTATCCAGCTCAGGTCCATTATTGAGGGACCACATTGAGGATAAGTTAATTAGAGGAATGATATTGAGGTTCTTGCCCAGGTGTCCCTGCCTAAGAACGCACAGGACTAGATAAGTGCAAATCTGATTCCAAGCTAACCAACTGGTGGGACCATCGTCATCAGTCGAGGTCAGTGATCACAGTGGAGAGGTGTTGAGTTACTGCCTGTGCTCTGTGACACTTGACCACCCTTGTGATGGCTAGCTCTTTAAGATTTATTTATATGGCCGGGCGGTGGTGGCGCACGTCTTTAATCCCAGCACTCGGGAGGCAGAGGCAGGCGGATCTCTGTGAGTTCGAGACCAGCCTGGTCTACAAGAGCTAGTTCCAGGACAGGCTCCAAAACCACATAGAAACCTTGTCTCGAAAAATCAAAAAAAAAAAAAAAGATTTATTTATATGTATTTTATGTATGCGTGTTCTACCTACATGTGCACCTGCATGCCAGAAGGGGCATCAGATTCCTTTATAGATGGTTGAAAGCCACCACATGGATGCTGGGAATTGAACTCAGGACCTCTACAGGAGCAGCCGGTGCTCTTAACCACTGAGCCATCTCTCCAGTTCATGATGCTTAGCTTTAATGTCAGCTTGAAAAAACCTAGGAAGTGAGTGTCAGTGAGAGATTGTCTACACTGAGTTGGCCTGTGCGCATGACTTTAGGGGACTGTCTTTATTGTTCATTAAAGTGGGAAGACCCAGCCCATTGTGGGCAACATGGCTTATTAGACAAGGAGCCCTGAACTTTATGAGAATGGAGAGGTTAAGCTGAGCACAAACGAGCAAGATGCATGCATGCATTTCTCTCTGATCCTGGCCATGATTGTGGGGTGACGACTAGCTGTTTTAAGTTCCTGCTCTGACTTCTCTACAAAGATAGACTGTAACCTGGAACTGTAAGCTAAACTAAGCCCCTTTCTTCCCTAATTTGCTTTTTGTCAGAGTGCTTTATCAACTACAGAAATGACACAGACTGGGACCTGGGGAGGACACTGGTGTCCCTCTGTATCACTCTCCACCTTCTTTGAGATAGGGACTCTAACTGAACCTAGAGCTGGTGGCCAGTGAGCCCCAGTGAGCCTTCCGTCTCTGCTCCCCACAGAACTGGTACACCTGCCACTCATGACTTTTTATGTGGGTACTGAGGGTTCGAACTCAGGTCCTCATGTTTGTGCAGCAAGCATTCTTGTCCACTATGCTGTCTCCCTCCATGACCCCCATGCCATCTTCAGCTGTGTAAGTACTCTAATGTCTGCACCACGACAAGATTGCATAAGCGTGCAGTTCTCAGAATGTGCCCCCTTGATCTCAGCTCTCAAAAAGCAGACATGGGCAGACCTCAGTGTTTGAGGTCAGCCTGCTCTACAGAGGGAGACCTTGTCTCAAAAGAAAAAGGAAAAGAAAAAAAAAAGCCAACAGTTAAGATTACTTACTCATCTTGCAGAGGACCTGAGTTAAATTCCCAGCACTCATATCAGCTGGCCCACAGACACCTCCAGCTCTAGGGATACCCAATGCCCTTTTCTGGCTTTCAATAGCACTGCAATCATGCACCCTACCACTCCTGCCCCGTGTACACCCACAAATAAAATGAATAAAAATAAAACCTAAATAAGAGTCACAAGTGTGGATTCTCTGGGCACCCGTAGGCAGTAACTGGCTCTGGCCCCTGGGGATAGGATCACTCACCCGACTGTCTGCACTGGGGGCCATTGTGTCCGTCATCCAGGAGCCGAATCGGGACCCCATGGCCCGAATGGTAATGGGGTTACTGACCCCTGTCAGCTTCCCACAGCCTGGGAGATGGGAACAGTGGGAGTGAGGAGAGGATGCAGCAAGAGCTCATGGGAGGCAGGACACTGTTTGCACTGGGAAGTGCTGGGGCCAAGGGTCAGGGAGGAGATTCCAGGGGATGATCCTAGGATGTCAACATGGGCATAAAGGGCTGGAGATCAAGAGCAAAAACCACCTCCAGCTTTGGGGTCCGGTGTGGTCTTGGGTTGGGGATACCCAACAGGGAGGTTTAGCAGTTAGATGCTAAACCACACCTAGCTTTGGAGCACACAGGTAGTATTAAGGGGTGCGGGGCTCAGGGGCCAAGCTTTGAGGTCAAGGCATACCCAGCTTCTGTGCGCAGGCGTGGAGTCGTGCCTCCAGGGCCATGACGCGTTGCTGCAGGTCCTCGTACCCATAGGCTCCCATTTCCTCCTGGATGGCAGCCAGGTTGCCAGAAAGGTTCCTCACTTCCTCCCGCAGGCGCACAATGGTCCGCGTGTCTGCCTTGTACTGCTCCAGCACCGAGCTCAGGGGCAGCAGCTCCGTCATCCTGTCCTTCAGTTCCTGCTTACCGGGAGAAAATGACCTCCGATCCCAAACCCTGGCCCTTGGCCCATACCTTCACCCTGTCATCTCAGATGCCCAGCCCTTGCCAAAGGATGCCCTCAGGACCCCAGAGCCTAGTCATCCCCTCATGTCTTCCCAGACAGGACCCCATACTTGGAACTCAGAGCCGAACTCCGAAGAACCCACCTGGAAGCTTTTAGCCGAGACTGACCCATCAGCTGCCCTGAGCCTTGCATCCAGGCTCCGCATGAGCGTTTCCATGCTGCGAACATACTGGAGATCCCGATATGTCCTTAATTCTAGGACCTCCATGGACTGAGACACATTCTGGACCTAGAATGAGAACCATTCTGGAGTCAAAGTCCTCCTCCCAGCCATCCACAGAAGCAGAGGCAAGCAGGACCAGCAAAGATGCCTGGCAGCCCTCCTTTCCCCTGGTCTCACCAGTAACCTTCCAATAGCAGGTTCCATCCAGTCCCATCCCTTCATACCTGTCACCTCCTGACCTGCAGTAAGTTCACCACACAGCAAAGCAGAGGGTGTTTTCCAAAATGAAGATCAGAACCAAATGTAGTGGCACACATCTATTATCCCAGCACTTGGAGGTAGAGGCCAAAGAATCAGAATTTCAAGGGTAGCCTCAAAAGGAGCCAGGAGTGGTGGGTCACATTTGCAATCCCAGCACTCAGGAAACTAAAGCAAGAGGATTGCTTTGAGTTCCAGGTCAGCCAAGGCTACAGAATGAATCTCAAGTCAGTCTGGGTCAGTATGAAACCTTGCTTCTAATAAAAAACAAACGAACAAACGGTAGAGTTGAGAGGGTACTGGGGCTGTGACTCAGGCCTTGCCTATGTACACAGAGCCCTGGGATGCAGCATAAATTGGGTGTAGTGGTACATTCCTGTAAGACAAACCACTGGGAAATGGAGCCAGGAGGATGAGAAGTCCAAGGTCATCATTGTATACCTAGTGAGTTCAAGAGCAGCCTAGGCCGGTGGGTCTCAACCTTCCTAAGGCTATGACCCTTTAGTACAATTTCTCATGTTGCGGTGACTCCCCCAAACATAAAATTATTTTCATTGCTACTTCATAACTGTAATTTTGCTACTGTTATGATTCATAATGTAAATATCTGTGTTTTCTGATGGTCTCAGGAGACCCCTGTGAAAGGGTCATTTAACACCCCCCAAAAGCATCGAGACCCACAAGTTAATAACCATTGCCCTAAGCTATACAAGACCCTGAGGCACACACCAGTCATGCCAAAAACTATTTTTTTTTCAGCCACTATGAACAATCAAAGGCATGGCATGAGAGTCCACAGCTCTGGGGCAGAGTAGGATTCTGGGAGCCAGTGGCAGGGGCTGCAGGTGCGCAGGTGGATCCTCTCTGCCAAATCTCAGCTTCCTCCCCTGTACAGTGGGGGTTGCAGGCATCACAGCTGACGAATGGACAGTGGCAGGGACTTTAGTCAGCAAACAAAGAGTCCAAAACATCCTGGGGACACATGAAGTGGAGGCAGCCAGGGTGAAAAGGAGTCTCGCGTGTGCATGTGTATGTATGTGTGTGTGCGTGCATGTGTGTAGATATCTGTATATCTAAGTGTGTTTATGAGTGTGTGCATACATGTCTGTGTGTATGTGGTTTTGTGTGCATACATATCTGCATAAGTGTGTCTGGAGGCCAGAGACTGATGTTGGTTGTTTTCCACAATCACCCTCCACCTATTTTTTGAGACAGGGTCCCCAAGCTCATACTTCAGCCAGACTGGTTCAAGTTCCCAGCTGTGCCTGTCTCTCTGCCTTCCTAGCTCCAGGGTTACAGACATACACTGCCAGGCCTAGCTTTTATGTAGGAACTGGGTATGTGAACTCAGGTCCATGTTACCCATATGACCCACTGAGCCATATCCCTAGCCTATCTCTCCCCTTTAAAGTATTTTAAAATTACATTTGTTTGTTTGTTTGGTGTGTGTCAGAGTACACCTTGTGGGAGTTCATTCTCTCTTCTAACCATGTGGGACCTCAGGTCATCAGGCTTGGTGGCAACTTACCACCCTTCCCAGCCTCCCACCCAGCAGTATCTTCCTATGTAGCCAAAGCTGGACTCAAATTTGTGGCAGTCATTGTGCCTGGGCCTACAAAGCTCTGGTATTACATGTGTGCACCGCCACTCCCAACTGCAGAATCTTTGCTGAGCCTTGGCAGTACAGGTTAGACCCTCACTGGAAAAGGACACCAAGCACCTTCTTTAGCATGGTGACCCAAGGCTGCCAGGCCTGAGAGCACAAGGAACTTAATGCTGCCCATGACACTCCCTGCTCCCTAAGAGCTGGAATTTGGGGAGCAGAAGCAATTGGATCTCTGAGCTGGAGGCCAGTCTGGTCTACAGAGTAAGTTCCAGGATAACCAGGGCTACATAGAGAAACCCTGTCTCAAAAATAAATGAATAAAGAATATTTAATAAAAATCAAAGAAAAAAGAAAAACAAATACAAAGTCTACATAGATGGGATCCCAGTCATTGGCCACTTTAGAACAATCCACCTGGCTGGATCTGCTGTGGTTCAGCCTAGATGGAGATGCAAGAGACCATCTCAGCCTCCCCACTGTCCCCTCGGCTCCCGTCAAGTCCCTACCTCCCCTCTGTCCCCATCAGGTCCCTACCTCCCCACTCTCCCCTCAGCTCCCATCAGGTCCCTACCTTCTCCATGAGCTGCCGAAGCTCTCTGCTCCGACCGTCTCGGGCGCAGGTGCTCTGTGCCGGGATCACAGCCGTGCAGATGCATTTGCCATCGGGTGCCTGGGCAGAGGTGTAGAGCTGCCAGCCCTCTTCTGGACTCTGGAAGAGAGTCTGCAGACAAAAGGCTGTAGTCAGAGAGGAGGAACACAAAGAGGACCCCTCCATCTTGCTGGGAAGGACAGAAGCCTTTTGCCAGGGAGATGGCTTTGCATGCTGAGGACCTGAGTTCAGATGTCAAGAGTCCATGAAAAAAGCCAGGAACAGAGACTGGCTGGTCCCTGGAAGCTTGCTGACCATACTGGACAACTGGACAACTCTGTAGGCCAATGAGAGGCTCTGCCTCAAACAGAAGGTGGGAAGTACCTAAGGAACATCACCGGCTGAGGTCTTCCTCTGATCTCCACACACACATGCACATATACAAACAAAGAGAGGTAGGGGAGATGGCTCAAGAGGTAAATACAACTGTGAGGACCTGGGTTTGGGTCCCTACAACCCACAGAAACTAGACACGGTAGAGCGTGTCTGTAATCTTAACATTACTACATCAAGGTGGAAGATGCAGACAGGAGAATCCCTGGAAGCTTTGGACCTTATACCCTGGCATATACAGGGACGAACAATACACTGTCTCAAACAAGGTGGGCAGCGGGGACTGAAATCCAGATTGTCTTTGGACTGCCATATGCGTGTTGTGTCTCAGGAAGCCCAGGCTGGCCTTGAACTAACTGTGTGGCTGAAGGTGACCTTGAATTTGTGGCCCACTTGCCTCACCCTATGGAGTGCTGGGATTACAGGAACGCACCACCACCCTTGTTTAGTAGGTGCTCCTGCATAACAGGCCAGCCTTCTGCCCACTGAGCCCCAGCCCAGAAAGGGAAACGTTCAGCGCTGTAACCCTCAGTGTGCAAAGGGACCTAAGAACAGCCACCGTTTTTAAAAAGTGGTAACCTTGAGCTAGATGTGGTACTGCACGCCTGTAAACTCAGCACCTGGGGCTGAGGCAGGGGGATCATAAGTTGGAGGCCTGCTGCAGCTCCTTAGAGAGACCCTGCTTCAGTCTGGTGCATGGTGTGCTCCTGTAGGCCCAGCTACTTGGGAGGCCGCTGAAGGGCACGAGTTCTGTGCAGGAGCGGGTCAAGCTGATCTTGTATCCACACCAGGTTTGAATCAATGCAGCGATCTCCCGGTAGTGCTTAAGGAAATCCTGTTTCAGAACTAAAAAGGTGGAGGGAGCTTCTTAGAGAGCAGACATCTGGGTCAGAGGAGATGGCTCCGTGGATAAAGAGCTTGCTGTATTAGCACGGGGATCCAGGCTTGGATCCCCAGAAGCCACATAAAAAGCCACAGCTGGCGGCGCAGGTCCTGGGGGCATGGCTACAGGAGGATCTCTGTGCTGTCTAGCCAACTCAGCCTCCTTGGTGAGCTCCAGGCTAGTGGAAAGGCCTGTCTCAGAAACAGATGCAGGGCTCCTGGGGAAAGATGCTGAGGTTGCCCTCTGGTCCCCCATGTGCCTGTTACATATACCTGTGCACACCCACACACATTCTAAAAATTGGAGGAATCATTTAAAGATATAGATAAGCAAAGATCAAATATTTTAAATTGTTGAGCAGTACAGACAGAAGAAATACAAGGAAAAAAGGATGTGGGGGAAGCAGGCGCCCTTCAGCGTGTGACTTCAGGTGTCATTTGAGTGCAGACTGGAAGATGGGGAGACATCATGTATATGGAAAGTGCTCCAGGCAGGAGGAGCAGCAAAGGAGTTGGTTTCCGGTCTGAGTGTCATGGTAGTCATGGAGGGGTCTAAGCAGAAGAGGGACTCGCTGAGGAGTCCAGCCCAGAGGCTGCTCAGGTTTAGGCAAATGGCAGTGAGTAGTGACCATGATTTGAGAAGTGGAGGAGTCTGGTCCTAGTTAGCATGTTTGTTTTTGTTTTGAGACAGGCGCTCATGTAGCCCACGCTGGCCTCGAACCCCCTATCGTAGCCAAGGATGATGGTGAAATCCTGATCCTCCTGCCTCCACCTCATGAGCTGCAGGCAGACACTCATGTGCTCCATGCTCACTCGGTTTGTGCAGCGCTAAGGAAGGAACCCAGACTTTGTACATGCTGGGCAAGCACTCTGTCCACCAAGCCTGGCCCAACCTATAGACACACTATAGACATCACGAGTGTTTTCGGAGAGGCAAGCAATATAAAACCCGTCATTTGCATGGCTGCTGCTGATCCCAAACAGAGGCACTGCCCAGGAGCTGAGGCCGGAGCAGTCGTGGGGACTCCCGCTGCACACTTCCTTCTCTTCCCACTCAACCAGTTTCTTTATTGAAATGTGAGGAAAGGAGCTCATACACAGTGAGCTCTGCTCCTCACTAATTTGTAAGAAAAATAACCCATTCACAGACCACGGTAATGAGTCACGCTGTGTGTGTCTACTCCCTGCCGTACAAGCCCACGTGACCCTCCTTGACCGGACTCTCCTCCCTTTTTCGTTTGGCTTTACAAGTCACATTTATTTATTCATAGTGTGAGTGTGCAGTGTGCATGTGGTGTGAGTGTGCAGTGTGCATGTGGTGTGAGTGTGCAGTGTGCATGTGGTGTGAGTGTGCATGTGGTGTGAGTGTGCAGTGTGCATGTGGTGTGAGTGTGCATGTGGTGTGAGTGTGCAGTGTGCATGTGGTGTGAGTGTGCATGTGGTGTGAGTGTGCAGTGTGCATGTGGTGTGAGTGTGCATGTGGTGTGAGTGTGCAGTGTGCATGTGGTGTGAGTGTGCAGTGTGCATGTGGTGTGAGTGTGCAGTGTGCATGTGGTGTGAGTGTGCAGTGTGCATGTGTGGACAAGCGTGTGCCACGGAGTGCATATGCAAGCCAGAGGGCAACTCCATATCTACAGTGTGGTTCCCGGGGATGGAACTCAGTAGTCAGGTTTGGTGACAAGTGTCTTTACCCTCTGAGCCGGCTCATCTACAACCTTCTTCCTCTTCCTTACATTTAGAATTAGGCAGAGCCAAGGCTCATGCATCAGAAGTCACTGAAGTCACCTCCCTGAGGGTCGATAGGTAGTTAATGGCAGCCGAGGGAGAGGCTAAGGAGGCCACAGCCATCTCTAAGGGTTGGTAGGCAGTTAATGGTGGCTGGGGGAAGGGAGCTCAACACTCTGCCTGAATAAACAGGAGAGGAGGAGCCATTCCCCAGCGGTAAGGGGCACACGGCCCTGTGAACAGCTCCTCATCCACGCTCTGTAAGCAACCCCCATGAAACTCACTGGGTCTCTCTCTCTCTCTCTCTCTCTCTCTCTCTCTCTCTTTCTCACGCACGCACGCATCATGAAAGTAGAAGTAGGTGCTGGTTGGGAGGGAGGAGTTGGCAGGAGTGGGAGGGGACAAGAAAGGTGGTGGGATGAATATGAGTAAAGAACATTGTGTGTTATGAAACTGTCATGACCATTGTTATGTACAACATGCTAATAAAAACTTAAAGGAAGATGCAGGGTCCCAGAGCCCCACCTAGGACCCCCCCGAGGCTGTCACAGTCCACTCTGTCTGTACTCAGAAAAGACACTCCTAAGTTCCTCACCCCAGGTCCTAGTGAGCCGTGCCTCTGCTGTGCAAGAACTCTTGTTTGATTTTGTTTTATGTGTAGGGTGTTTTGCCTGCATGTATATGTCTTCAGTTCCCTGATGCTGCAGTTACAGACAGTTGTGAGCTGCTGTGTGGATGCTGGGAATCAAACCAGGGCCTTTTAGAAGAACAACAGCCAGTGCTCTTTAATCACTGATTCAAGCCTCCAGACCACTGTGGGAGGACTCTAAATGCTTTTGTTTTGTTGTTGTTGTTGTTGTTGTTGTTGTTGTTGTTGTTGGCTTGCTTTGGATTTCTCTATGTTAGCCTTCTTAGCTATCCTGGAACTGGCTTTGTGCTGGCCTCAAACTCACAGAAATCCAACTGCCTCTGCCTCTCCTGCTAGGATTAAAGGTGTTTGGCACCACCCCATCTACCTGTGGGAGAACCCTTGATTTTGTTTTGTTTTGTTCGCTTTGAGACAGAACTTCGTGTAGCCCAGGCTGGCCTCTAGTGCACTATGTAGCTAAGGATGACCTGGGTCTGATACTTCCCCTCTGGAGTTCTGGAATGACAGGCAAGGGCCACCATGGCTAGTTTTCTAGAATATCTCAGCGAGCCAGGAGGCCTGGGCTGCAGCATCTGGGGCATCAACTCTGGGTCCATGGGCTCATTTTTTTCCTCTCCCCACAAATGCCTCCAATAAACAAAACTATGTCACACCAAATTAGTTTCAAGGGTGCCTGCATACTACACCTCATAAAGCCCAGTGTGGCGGCCTGTGCTCTGCCTCCATGTGTGTCTGTGTACCACATGCATGCCCAGAGAGACCAGCAGAGGACACAGGATCCCATGGAACTGTTGTAGCTGTGGGCTGCCGTGTGGGTGCTGGGAATTGAACCTAGGTCCTCTGGAAGAGAAGCCAGTGCTCTTAGCTGCTGAATCTCACTAAACTGGCCCAGGCTGGTCCTCTTGTACTCTTCCTGTATCCAGGTACTGGTATCACAGGCTTAGTCCACCAGACTCAGCCACGAAAAACAGCCACAAAAGGCTTCCCCTGCTCTCTGAAAAAAAGCACCATTGCTTAGCCTCCTTTCAGAACAAATCCAGTTCTTTCAAAACTGAACAACGAACAGGAGCACAAATGTCTCTGCCTATCCTCCCACGGGCTCAGGTCCCCCAAGCAATTAGGCTGGAACTCCCCCATAGATTCTCATTTATGCACAAACAAAGCAGCCCGTCCGCATGATTAGCATCTCCGGCCTGTGCCTCCAGCGTGTCCTTTGAAGCAAACAAGACTTCTTCCAACACATGAAATATTGAATTCTAAAAGAGAAGCAAGCATCGCGAAGAGGGCTTCTGTGGCTTTCCTGAGATAATTGTCTGTGCAGCGCGTGCCTTGCTGGAGCGTTCTCTGCAGCCATGTGATTAAATGCCTGGGGTTTGGCCGCCAGGTCTCAGCGCACTAAAACCCCGAGTTTTGCCCTGCAGGGTTAAGTTCAAATGCTCCATCAAGTTCATGTCTATGGAAGGCGAGGAAATGGCCTAGGAAGCTTGATGTTGAAGAATCCAAATGCCATTTCTTCAAGGCTGGGGTCTATCTTGGTAAGAAAGTCCCTAATTCCTGGAAGGTCTTATCCTGAGACACACTAGTCTACCTCACTTAAGATGACAGTGTGAAGCCAGCAAGGTGGCTGGCTCAGCCAGCAAAAGTGTTTGCCACGAAGCCTGACAACCAGAGTTCAACTCCTGGGGACCCACAGAGTAGGAGTGAACTGTCTCCCCCAAGTTGTCCTCTGACCCCATATATGTCAAGCCATTCAATGCCTTCACACGAATACACAAATATATGTAAAAGAAACTAAATACAAGAAAATCTTGGGTACAGGAGAAGACAGAGGATCCCTCATCTCTGTCCAGCAGAGAATCGAGAATTCCAGCACAGACACCAGTGACAATTCTGTAATCTTCGAGGAATCTCACCAGAAAACCCATTTACAGGAAAGGGTAACCCCTTGTGCGACCCCAGTGGCTGGTTTTACTCTATCCAGTTATAACTCCATCCTAGGCATGTCCTGAGCCACCCAATAATATCACCAAAAGATGGGTTTTTGCTTTGAATTTTTCTTTTTCTTTTTTTGAGACAGCTCTGGTTGTCCTGGAACTCACTTTGTAGACCAGGCTGGCCTTGAACTCACAGAGATCCTCTAGCCTCTGCCTCCAAAGTGCTGAGATTAAAGGTGTGAACCACCATGCCGGCGATAGGGACTGGTTCTTTTCAAACACTTTATTTTAATTATGTGTGTACATGTGTGTGTGTACGTGTGTGTGTGTGTGTGTGTGTGTGTGTGTGTGTGTGTAAGTGCACAGGAGTGCAGTGCCCCTAGAGGCCAAAAGAGGGTGTTGGATCTTCTGGAGCTTCATTTACACGCACTTGTGAGCCACCTCTCATGGGTACTAAGAACCGAACTCAGGTCCTCTGCAAGAGAGAATCATCTCTCCAGCCTCCCAGGCACTCTCTTTGCTGAATTCTGGTTCCTATCTTAATATTCCTGCTAATGGGCTCTAAGAGGGTAAGCTATGCCCTCAAGTAGCTGTTCTTCAAATCACATTTCGTGAGCTTGGAGCTTTCAAATACTTTCATGGAAGCTGCTGCCCCAATTAAGCACAGGCTCCATAATAGATTCAGGGTTAATTAAGCCTGAGACACACAGAGCAATGTAAAGACCCTGTCTAGAGTCACCCAGTGAGGGGCTGGGGCTTGGCTCAGTGGTAGAGCCCTGCCTGGAATCCCCCAGTGAGGGGCTGGGGTGTGGCTCAGTGGTAGAGCCCCTGCCAGGAATCCCCCAGTGAGGGGCTGGGGTGTGGCTCAGTGGTAGAGCCCCTACCCACAGTCCCCCAGGGTATATGGTTCAGCACTAGCCTTAGTAGCTATGACAGTCTTGAGTTTTATCTGCAACTCTGCTAAAATGAAGAAAAGAAAAAAAGCTTCCTAGACAGAGGGATTGTGGCTGGATCCCCTGGGGGCAGCCACCCTGAACACTGGCTGTGGGAGGCTTAGCCAACTGGAAGAGAGCAAGCAGCTGCCTCTTAATAAAATGAGGATGGAATCGAATTTGAGACTGGGTAATTTAATCAGCAAGCTGAGGTGGCTTGGGGCTTATATATTTATTTGGACTTTTCCTCCTTCCAGAAAAGCATCTAAGTGGTTTACAAGGATATGTAAAACACCACACAATGGATCCAATTAAATTTGAGAGTGGGATCAGACACACTGGGAGGGCAGGCTGCCAATCCACCACCAAGGTGGTCAGATGTCTGTTCTTGCACTTTATCCAGCCAATTTGAGACTGAAAATCCAGCCCACAAAAAATCATAAAGATCATATGGCCAAGCACCATGCTGCTATAAGAATCATTTTAAGAAGATTTTTTAAATTGCAATTTTGTGTGTGTACGCGCACACGTGTGTGCGTGTGCACAGTGCACACTCATGGGCCATGACGTGGGTGTATGTGTTAGTGAGAGGACAGCTTACAGTTCTTATCTACCATATGGGGTCTGGGGATTGAACTCAGGCTATCAGCTTAGTGGCAAGCATCTTTACCTGCTGAGTCCTCTTGCTGGCTCCTACAACGATTTTTATTAGGGCACTTCTTAAAAG